>NC_135504.1:91874460-92246960 GCF_052857255.1 Amblyomma americanum | reverse complement strand
TTAGTGCACCTTGCAAACGACCTTACTCATATCGCGCTAGTGTAACTGGACTAAAATCTCGACTTGAACTTCGTACCCTAGCATCCCGTCGTCAACTAGCTCGCCTTTCTCTTTATCATACATTTTTTCACAGCTTGCCACCGAACAACGCACTCATCCGCCCAGCCCATCGTTTATCCCGTCATAGCCATCTCAAAGCAGTCTACCCCCAGCGCGCCCATACCACAACGTTCCAAAAATCATTTTTCCTCCGTAATGCCCTGGACTGGAACGACCTTCCCGGCCATATCGCTTCCCTTGAAGATCTTCAACAATTCAAGACTGCCATCGAAAATCATTTTTTTTTGTCATAACTGCCGTACTCCCCGCCCACCCCTCATGTAATACCCCTTAAATGGGGCCTTTGAGGACTTAATAAATGAAAAAAAATGAAAATGAAATGAAAATCAGCATGGTTTTCGGTACCGCCATTCATGTCAAACCCAAGTATTTGAATCGGTAGCGGATGTTCATTGTACAATTCAAAGCGCCTTGTACATTGACGCCATTTTTATCGACTTCTCAAAAGCCTTTGATCGGGTAACCCGCAAGCGCCTCATCAAAAATGTGTATAACTTGTAGCTTGATCCTAATACTAGAAAGTGGATCGATGAATTTGCAGCTAACAGACAACAATTCGTATCGGCTAGTAACAACATACCAGAAACTAAGCATGCTAAATAAGGTGTGCCTCAAGGATGGGTCTTGGGCCTATTTCTGTTTTTCATTTATATTTCCTCCTACATACGTCTTTTCGCTGACGATTGTATCATTTATTGGGAAATAGCTGATCCTAACGATGTCGTTGCCTTCCAAACAGATCATGATAGGTTAAGTACTTGGTGCAGTGTTTGGCCGATGAAACTAAACACCAATAAAACCAAACAGATCTCTTTCTCTGCACCCCCTAGAACTCCAGCAAACAACTAAATTATAAATAAGTCCCATTGCGTGCTGATCAACTTTCAAATATTTTGTCCTTGCTGTTTCCCCGGACCTAAATTGGCATGGCTACATAGAGGATATCACTAGGAAACCTTTGAAAAAATTAGGCCTTCTTAAACGTCGTCTGTCTCTCGCTAACCCCGACACCACACTGCAGGCCTAGTTCGGGCATAATTAGAATATTGTTCGATAGTATGGCGTCTCCATCAAGAAAACTTATCCAGCTCTATAAAATTAGTGCAAAATAAGGCAGCACGCTTTAGTCTACGGTCGTACTCTCCATACCAGAGCGTTATTACTGCAAGAAAACAGTCTCTAAAACTTCTCGACATCAATATACGAGGAAATCCTTTCGCTTATCGTTGTTCCACTCCCTCTACTACAACCGTTCATCTTTCGCATGCAGGCACATAGCAGCAGCACATCACATATCACCTCGTACCGACCATGCGTATAAAATTCCAACATTTTTCGCTCGCACAAAGAAATATCAGAATCCCCCTTAGTCTTGGCTGTAAGGGAGTGGAATGCTTTACCTGCTAGCATTGTGGCTGTTAACGAATCTTCATCTTTTCGTTCATCGTAGCTAACATTTCTTAAATCAGGTGCAGCATTGTCGTCTGTTTGAACTTGCCGCCTGGTGCGTGTGCATTGCCTTGTTCGCGTACATATTATTTTTGTGTATTACACACTGCACCATACCTACGATGTATAATACCGACCCAATTTGATAATTACCGCTTTGTTCGTTTATTCTGTTTTCCTCTATTTGTATTAAGTATGAAGTGAAACATTGTTTATTTTTTTCTATCCCCACCTATGTAATGCCCAACTGGGCCTGGGCCCTGAGGGTACTTAAATAAACAATTATATATATATATATATATATATATATATATATATATATATATATATATATATATATATATATATATATATATATATAATTCAGTTTATCACCTCATTCAGCAACATACATACACATATCTCTTTCACACACACCTACTCAACTAATAGCATTAACTTCCTTGATGTGCTGGTTCGTGCTTAGCGGGGTACATTAATCATTAGCGTTTATAAAAAAAACCACAGGCAGACAACAGTATGTACATATCAACCATTGCCACCCACGCCATTGCAAAACTTCAATTCCATACTCACAGGCTATCCGATTCAAACGCATTTGCTCTTGATCAGAAGATCTTGAAAAAAATGCTAAACACATGGGCGAAGTTCTAAAGAAACAGCGCTACACGTCTTGTTTCATCAACGATGCCACTAAAAGGATGGAAGTTACTAATCATGACATCCCTGCGGAATCCCCGCCAACACCGCATCGCTCTAATCTAGTACTGACGTTAACAGACAACCTCCCGAATATTAATAAAATTCTTAAAAACACTTCAATATCATAAAACAAAGTGAGCGGCTCTAAAAAAAATTCCAATGGTCCCCTAAGTAACATACAGAAAGCCAAAAAATTTACAAAACCACCTCGTGCACTCAACGGTTAATAAACCGAGGCCGGCGGGTTGCACACCGTTCGGAAAGAACAGATTGAAAGTTTGCAAACTACAGCACTGGCTAAGAGTACATATTCAGATTTCAGACATGTTATCCGAAAAAATTTAAAATGCGATTCCAGTAATGTTGTCTACGTGCTCGAGTGTGGCAAATGTCAGATGCAATACATTGGCCAAACAGACAATTCCATCCGATTAAGATTTAATAACCACCGCTCACACACCCAATCTTTCCCTGGCCACCCACTTTCGAGACATCTCCGCGAAAAAGGCCTTGAGTTTGATAAACTTAAAGCAACCATATTGCAGAGTAGCTTTAAAAACACTCGGGAGCGCGAACAACGCGAACCATACTTTATTTGCAGATTTAACACAGTGCAAAAGGGCATCAACAAAAACCACGGCACCCTATCGTCTTTTTTTGATGGCAGAAACCAAAGTAAATCGCAACCCTAAAAAACAAAGCACCACCAATGGCTGAGTCGTCCGAGATCATACCCCTGTTGCATGCCAGTTTCGGCTGGTTGTTTTCATCTGCCGTTCAACTCATTCTTTGGTCCCGCGAGGGCCACATGCCCGCTTCTCTTTTGTTCTTTTTTGTAATTATATATATATTTTTGAATTTCTCTATGCATTATTTCTTTTTTGCATTCCGGTAATGAAGCCTTTTCATCTGGCCCTCCTATGGGAAGCTTATCTGGCTTTAGCGGCTCGCGTGTCACCAAGTGGAGCCACTTTGGGCAGTCGCAACCTGTGCCCCCTCGTTCGGCCATCTTTCGGAGTCGCATGGGGCCACACATACGCGGCCAGAGGGGTAAGACGCCCACAATTGGCAGACACTTTCCTTGTTTAGTTGAGCCCCCACTAATTTTTTTCTTTGATTTTCTCTTTTTTTCTTTGCTTTTGTTTCTCTGTTTCTCCTTTTCTCTTTTTTTTCTTCGCGCAGTAGCCGCGTGCCCACCCAGCCCGGCCTCCCTCTCTCACCTCGTGTGTGCGTGCGTGTGTGTGTGTGCAGTGAGTTCACGGGTACGCGACTTATCGGGGATATCCTAGATATTGACTATCGATGCAACCTTAATGCGGAAACCGTAGCACTCTAGCTTCTGATGAAGTAGTTGATTTATAAGGTCCAACACCTTTTTGAAATCAATCAATACGCCTAAGACTATCCTGTTCTGTTCGGACTGTTTTATTATACATTCATTTTGCTCTAATAGAGCAACTTCTGTTGAATGGTGGTTTCTAAATCCGTGTTGTGACTCGGTAAGTATGTGGTGTTTGAATTTAAAATGTGCAAAACGTTTGTGAAGAGGTTTTTCTAATCCCTAGGAGAATATTGGGAGTATTGATATTGAGCGGTAATTTCATCACTCCTATCACCCTTCTTGAAGAGTACAGAACAGCGGGCAACTTGCATTCCATATTGAAAAACGGAATTTTCAATACATCCATTAATGATGTGTGTGATGTAGGCAAGATAATGTCCAAATTGACCTTATGTGCAGAATCTGCAGTCCATCTATATGACATGAAGTAATTTTTTTTTGAGCTCAGCAAAAATAGACCTTTACTTCGCCTTCACTACCAGGATTAAGATATACAGTTTTATCTAGCAGTTGGCCATAACTGAAGCCAATATCCATGTCACAACAAGAACCAACGTACGTCGGCTAAACCTTCGTCAGTTATCAGGCTATTTAGATAGTTCCATACAAAATCACTACGGCCTTTGATTTATTCACATCTTTTGTGAAATAATCATTCCTAGCTTTCTTAAGTTCCTTAAAAATTGGTTCCAGAACAGCAAGGAATTCCTCATAGACCTGGTCAGCGTCACGTTTCGGAAGAATAGCGTCCCACTTGGCCTATGATGCACGCTCCCTAAAGGAAAAGAAACTTTCTTCTGCGATCGCGTGAGGAGAGAAATATTGTTTGTTCCTATTTTTTAACTTTCCTTTCAAATGCGATAGTATCGGCAAATGATCACTGATGTCTGAGATAACTCCGCTTTTAGGTGGCTTATTGGTAACATTTTTTGTAAACAGGTCTATAAGTGAGGATGACCTAGCTGCTACGCGTGTTGGTAACTTTTTCACATTAGAAAGCCGCCCGCTTCTAGTTTGAAGTCAAAAGAATGCTTCAAAGTGTCATTGGCAGCCATATTTGTTTTCATGTCGCCACCACAAACAAATAGAAGTTTTTGTTCGTAGACAAAAAAAACACAATTTATGGAAGTCAAGGAAGGCAGTAACAAACAACTAAAAGAGAGTTTCCAGAAAATACTGATAGAACTTCGCAATTTGGTGTGCTCCGAGCAAACTGTAGTAAGAACTCAGTCTCATGTTCGCTTTTGATTAACGAACAAACGCCACCACCACGACCTCCATAGTGGTTAATGAAGAGTAATATTTGGAAAATAGAAATACATCTGAATCACTTGCCAAACAGGTTTGTATTAAAATAATAACATAAAATTTCACCTCTAATATTGTAAAAAGACAGTTAAACTAGGTACTTTGTGTCGAGTTCATTCGATATTAAGATGGAGGTACTTGAACGACATTAGAAATGCTGAGCCAAGTAGATTTCTGAAATCACTTGGGATAACATATGTATCCGAGACGGAACTCACTGTTAGCTGAGGGGTCGGGGGGGGGGGGGGGGGGGAACGAAAAAAAAAGAAGTCCAGATTGGCTTAAGCAAGCTTAGCAAGCTCCCTTGCCTCAGATACAACAATTCCGTTCGCGCCGTCGGTCTTTCTGATAAGAATCTTGCCTTTGTTATGCAACACATACCTGTGCTCTTCGCCCATTCTTTCACGTCCCTCAAAAGCTCCTGATTTCGCTTTCTCATGTTTTTAAAGATCCTGATTTCTTCATTTGCAGTTCTTACTAGACGTTTATTGGATTACCACACATCTCAGACCTTTTGATTTGTTAACCGGCAGATGCTGCCAGGAATCTTATCGTTCTTGGACGCCAGTCGACGAACAGTACACGCATCGTTGTCAGATAGCGGTGGTAGCCCATTCTCGGCGGAAAACTCGTTTATCTGAGTGAGTTTTTGATGTCTGTTTTTTAAATGCCTTGAAACTCAAGCTTAGATCCTCTACTCCGCCATTCGAGGTCATCCATCTGTCCGCACATGTGCTGAGAACCGAGAGATAACCGAAAATGAGCATGGAGGGCAGTGACCAAATAAGATCTAAACCACGAAACCAGACACTGAAAGAACCGATAGCCGCGTCATAAAAAAACAAAGAAAAATATACCGCCATTGCAAACACGCCGAAACGAAGCTAAATGTTTAAAACATGAAGGTTGATATGAGGCTGGTAAATTTGAAAAAAAAAAACATGTAAACAACCTTCCCGGTTTCAAGTGAGATGAGAGTGGAGTTAAAGCCAACAAATGCCAACGATAACACGGCTAAGCAGGGCTAAAAAGCTACATTATGATGTGGGAACAGAAAACAGAAGAAGATAGAGACATAAAAAACGATGGTGAACAGGATTCTAAGAACAAACGGGGCGAAAAAATTGGCCAGTTCAAGGGACAGGGCGAACATCATGGAGGTACGCTTTTCTTTCGTCGACAGTGCAATTGACGCGGTGCTTACACAATACTTTCGTTTAGTATGGATGGCAACAGCCTCGATCTACCAAGCCAGCCTGTCTTTTTTTTTGTCTGCCGAAGATCGAGATGTGCAAGTTCGCCGTGCATGTGCATGATTGCATCTGGGGGCAGGCGTGAACTTTGGGACGCAGTTAGATATTACCCGTACTACACGGGCACGTTTGGATCGCATCTCAGTCGTTTAGCATTGAAATCTTGGAATGGCATTCATACATGATGGACACCGGCAGCGTTACTCGACTACTTCCAAATGAATTCGAAAGCTTCAGCATTCAGCCGTCGTACCGCAATGGCGCTGCCGCCAGGCAGTTTCACTTTTGCCCGTTCGCTCGTTTTCAGTGTGTAGAACCACGCGACGACGACACATCGCCAGTCACAGAGGTAACACAAGACAGACAACAAAACCAGCGCAACCAGAAGCCACATATCATTGTAGTATTATATGCTTTTGAGGCGAACGACACCAACAAATCAGGTCGGCGGATTGTCTCCCTTCGTGTCCTCGGCAGACAAGCGGCTGAGCGAAAACTTGACGCTGAGTATGTGACGGCCTGAATTTATTTGCGCTTGTCCCCACCTTAAACAAGCGCCTACATTTCACATGATTACACTTCAGCACTCACGAGCGATATAGCTTTCCAAATTCTCAAATTTAAAACGACAACCCCATTTTGGAGGCTTAGTGACTCCGTAGGGTTCCTGTGTGCAAATTCACCGATCGTGGAAGACGAATTTGTTTATAGATTATGGGCATTAACATCAATAATCGACTCAGACTATGAGGGACGCCATGGTGAAGGGCTCCGGAAATTTCGACCACCTGTTCTTTAACGTACATTGACATCGCGCAGCACACGGGCCTCTAGAATTTCGCCTCCATCAAAAGTCGATTGCCCCGGTTGAGATCGAACCCGCGTCTTTGGGGTCAGCAGCCGAGAGCCATAACCAGTGGGCTACTGCGGCGGCGGAAGGCGAATTTACAAGTTTTAGCACATGCAAATGAAGGAGTGAATATTTACGCCAGTGACCTGAAATTAACTACTCTTTGCAACGCAGGAGGCGCATAAAATTAACGGGAAGCTCCGGTGTGACCCACGCTGGCGAGCAATGCTTTAGGCGGCAATGAGCAGTATTGTAGATAAGAATTAGGCCGTTTCAACTAACGCTAACGGTCAGCGGACACACTTCAGAATAAAGTGATTTAAAATCAAGTGCTTGTTATATTGAACAAAGTAGGGTTAATAGGGGAAAAGCGGCTATGTACGCCTGTTGTATGATCAAATGTTTACTTGGTGGACGAACGGTCGCCGCTTCCTACGTAGTCGTCGCTTAGCGTAAACAAGCACGATTATAACTTTTACAAGAGAGAATAGATTACTAGATAAAGCGCAGCTTCTATTTTACGTCATGAAAACGAACACTCGCTGTTGTACACAACAATGTAAGCAAGAGTACTACAGTGTAGTCGTCCTCTTCGACGCACTTTTGGGGAAATTTTGCGCGGAGGCGGTAAATGCGCAGTGCTGTACCGTTATCTTAAAGAAATTATTTAGCTACTGCAGAAGCTATTTTCTGAACAACAACCTGAAGAGAGCGAGCAGCGCATATCGAAATCGACAGGCACGAAGCCACAGCATTCGCGAAGCGTTGTTGTGAATGGGGCGAAGCGATGGCGACGGTTGCTCGTCGATGCGGGCTTGGTTCGCGTTTGGAAACCATTCCCGTCGACTGCAGTGTAAGCTGAACATAACGCCGTAGAAAATTTTCGAATGGCAATGTAAACAGGGCACTCAATCCGAATGATGTTCGGGTTGAAAGTGTTCGAGAAGTTCAGAAAAATAAAAGGTTGGCATCATCTTACGACCGGACGTCCACACAATGGCAACAAAGACTGCAGTATGTGTGAACCCCAGCTTCTGTGCTCACGGTTGCTAACTACGGTTATAGAACTAACTGTAAGTCTCAAGAACTAATAGACGTTCCATCACATGGTATGGCACAAATAGGTGGCGCAAAATAATGCATTATGTGAAGACAAAGAGCGCCATTCAGAAGCCGCCCGTATATGTTTACTCTTCGCACCCCTTTCTTGCCTTGTGTGCCCCTTCGCTGGTGGCAAAAATAGCAAGCTTTACACTGTATACAAAGAGCATATAACATGTTTCAATAACTCAAATAAATATCTGATTGAGCAAACAAACCTTCATTGTGGTTAGCTTTCACAATAATGCACCAAAGATTCCACGTCAGTTAAGCAAAGGGTACACATTTCGCTCTAAACTAATTTTAGTTTTATCAAAAACAGATTTCGGTTCTGACCTCATTACGTTTCCCTCAAACGGCTGACTCAATCATTACAGTTTGCATTAGTCCCATAGTTTGGCCAAAAGGATGCGGGTATGTCAAGTTGAGGATGCAAGCAGATGATCAAAGCTCTCTCAATGGAAGATCCAGTGGGCAAGTGACCAGTGTTTCCCACATATGATGGTCAGCTTTTCCTCCGTTACAGTAATGCATGATCCTGGTGGAGCTTCGTGAGATTTTTTCGGCTCTTTGAACGAAAATTAATTTCCTTTACGTCAGTCATTGTTGAGAAAAAAAGCAGTACATCAAATAGCTGCATTATTCGTCACAACTTTGCGCTGCGTTGCGCATTTCAGAAGTTAATATACATGTGCACAATCTGCGCCTCTACCTTAGGGTGCATCAAATTTATTGTCGTGTATGACACTCCTGCAGAAACAGTTGGGTACTTTTATTTAATTTTAGCAACAAACATCTGTCAAAAATCGAAGATAAACGTGACACTAGCTATGCTATGTAATGCATGCTCTATTCTGGCCTTTTGCCAACCACTTGCACGAGTACACAGCGTAAAGCAGTATCCATGAATTTGCCTTCGCATGCATCGATTTTTATCTCTTGAACTCTAAACCTTCGCAAGCATTAATGAGTTATTATATTTGCTGTGACATAGAACGCAGATGTTCTAGGGGGAAGGTAGCTGTCTATTTCAATAAAGTCTTCAAGACATAGTTTCCTCTTCACTTTCATGAGCTTAGCTTCTGTGAGGTCAGTTCCGCTGTAAAAACGAAGTTCTGGCTCAATAAGAAGCTGCAATTGAAAAAAAAATCCCGAACAGAACTTAGACAATTTTTTGAAAATTAAGTGTTGCACAATAAATTGTATTCATCACAGTTAGCAACAAGAAGCCTTACACCATTATCGCCAGTTAGTTGTGGCTTGTACAAGTTGCCACCACTATATCTCAAGAAATTTGAACGTGTACTCCCATTGTGACCCTGACCAAACCTCAGTAATGTTTTTCTTTGCATTCTCCGCTGTAAAAAACCACTGTTCATCTGCTGTCCCCAATAAACGACCTGCCACAGTGAAATTTATTCTCTTAATTTCTTGCAAGAAATGAATATTTTGATTTTACTCTCATGCTGTTCGCTCTCAAAATAACGTGTAGCAGTTTGCTGCTAATAGTCTTCTGCACTCTCTTCAGATTCATTAATTGCATTTTCGCAGAATTTCCAAATTTCAGCCTTATAACAGACCATGCTTTTCACTTCAAAGATATCGATGTTGTATCACATCGCAGTGACGGCTCTCGACAGCATGAAGGCCATAACAAGAGCAACGCATGTTTATTGCGGTGCACCGTATTTATGGTTTTCCCCATACCGCGGCTTATGCACTGCGCATGTCAGGCATATTGTCATTGAGTTATCACACAAGCCAAGATTAAAGTTCATGTTAATTGATTGAAGGCAGAATCATCCGGTATTGGAGGCAGTCTGCCGGAGCACGCGAGCAGGATCTAATCTTCCTTACTTCTTAGGTGGATCCGTCAGCAACGGCGGGATATCAAGTTGACTGCTGATACTGCTGTTGAGCCCATCGGCCGCCGGAAAAGTCATAGAAAAAAAATCACCAACAGACTACCATTTGCTGCCAGTCGACTGCTGCTTCTTGGCAAAAAAGTAGGCGCCTGCTTTTCGACGGCCCCAGTCCGGCAGAGCACGCGAGCAGGATCTAATCTTCATTACTGCTTAGGTGGATCCAAGGGCTACAGCGGGATATCAAGTTCACTGCTGATAAAGCTCTTCCAGGCACTCAGTCGCCGGAACCGTCATGAAAAAACGTCACCTACCGACTGCCCACTCGCTGCCAGTCGACTGCTGCTTCTTGGCAAAAAAGAAGGCGCCTGCTTTTCGACGGTCGCAGTCCGGCGGAGCACGCGAGCAGGGCCTCATCGTCCTACTGCAGCCTTACTGATTAGGTAAGCTTTCTTGTGTGAATTCCCGATTTGTTCCCCCAGACTGCACACATCTTGCACCTTGCCTTAGGAGCATGTCGTCGCTTCGTGATTGGCTAGGCTGTATGTAGGACGTTGCGGATGAAAGCCTACACTTAGTGTTTCTTATGCAATCATCCTTATCATATCGGGGAATGTTCAGGAGTAACAAAGATTGCATTCAAAGGCATGCCAAAGGAAGTGCAGTGGTCTTGGATTTGCAGCACGTACTGTCGAGCGCGATTTGAAGTTTATCACGCGAGCGTCGACGGGCCTGGCGTTCCAGGCGCCTAGCGGCCGGCTTTGGAGCAATGAAAGTCACAATTTCGCATTCTTCTCTCCCTCGTTCGCTGTTCCATGCTACAACTATCACCCCCGCGACGAAATTACAACCCTTCCTCTTAATTCTAAGCTTTCCATTCTTTGCAGTGGAGTGTGGAATTTGTTACGTCTTATCTTCACGGACGATAACAAAATTGGTGGGAAAGATTTGCTAAAGCTAATCCTTAGTACTGCTTCATTCGAACGACTTACCGAGTTGCAAAAGACATACCTTCTCAACATCGCCTCTTCATACTGTCTTTGTCCGCCGATGAAATTTCGAAAAAGATTTTTGCGTAAGGCCATAACTGCTGTTACACACGCGAGATGCACCTTCGTTGCGTCCAATTCCAGATAATTCCGAAGAATACGTTGCGCGCAATACCATCACTGCCTTTTCGATGGAGCAAAAGAAGAAACTTAAAAAGCTGCTTGCCTAGAAGGGAATGACGGCTGCTTAAGGAACAGCAAAGGGAGTGAGAGAAGCTGACCTGATATTTCCCTCGCCACAACAGAGTATTCTGGGCCATGGCGCTGTTCCTGTTCTCGGTTGTTTTTCTCTGTACGAGGACATCAAGAAAAAGAATTTTTCCGTTGGCTTTTTCTTCCACGGTAAATTGTACTGATGACTGAACTGAATTTGAATGAAGTAGGAAAGGCTGCACAACTTCGTGATGCATAATGCTGAAATAGTCGTCCACATAGCGCAGGAATAAATTTGGCGCCGGTTGGAACGTGGAAATGGCTGCTCTCTCAATGGTTCTAATGCGAGGTTGG
This sequence comes from Amblyomma americanum, assembly GCF_052857255.1. Lineage (NCBI taxonomy): Eukaryota > Metazoa > Arthropoda > Arachnida > Ixodida > Ixodidae > Amblyomma > Amblyomma americanum. The sequence goes on along the minus strand of NC_135504.1, from coordinate 92,235,417 downwards.
TGCAGACAATGGAGATAGAGGCTCCCATTGTTGTGCCGAAACGCTGCCTGTAGAAAGTTCCGTTGAAGACAAAATACGTGTTGTCGTGAGAAAATCTTAAGAAACGGCATGGGTCGTCCACGTCGAACGGAGTCCTTGAAGGCAATGAGCCGTCTACGGCAAGTGTTTCCTTGCAGCACTGTACGGTGAATAGATTTCGCGTCAAATGAAACCATGACGTCCTGGTCTTCAATCGATGTCTTCTTTAGTTTTTCCACAAAATGGCGTGAGTCCTTAACGTAGGTCGTCGTTTTTCCCACTAGCGGACGAAGGACTTCGTGCAGATGACTGGACCGTTGGTACAGTAATAGCTATTATGTGACAGATTTTAGAGACAGACGGACGGACAACGATGGATCATTAAAGGTTTTCGCCTTAATTTTTGTGCTAAAGGTAGAAGGTGCCTCTGTAATTAGTATTAATTATGCAGGTGAAGTGCCCAAACTAACTCCACATGGCTGAGGCTCATAACACACTAAGCGACTGCAATAAGCAGAAGACTTAGTGTACATTTGGATGTGGCACCAAAATTGTCTTCGAATTATTGCATATCAATGTGCGAAGCTTTCGTAAAAATTGGGACAGTTTTCTTGTTCTTTTTATGCAATCTTTAGTATCATCACAGGTTCTAATTTTGAATGAAATTATGGTAACTATACATGAATGCCCCCAATTCTCGATTGGTTGTTTTAGATCACTTTCACAGCATACAGAAGGAAGAAAAGGGGGGGGGGGGGGGGAGGGATTGTCGTTTTTGTAAAGAATAACTGAGTTTGCGACAGTTTTCAAGCCCATTTCAAGGAAGCTGGAGTAGCAGCTATTCATTTTGCAGCAGGCAAACAAAAATATCTGATCTGCGGAGTCTACAGACCTCCGAGTGCGAACTTAATTACCTTTTCGGAAGAACTTTAGTTACTGAGGAAACACAGCTATATTAAACATGTCATACTGTACGGATATTTCAATATTGATATTTTTCTGTAATTTAAGCCAACTATTAAAGAATAAATAATAACACTGGCCTGTTATGGTCTTCAAGCTCGAATACAAACTACCACACAGAAGGGATCCTTGGTAACCGGGTTACAAACGCCTGCATTAATCATATTATTACGAGGCTAGAAAGTCAAATAATTTTAAATTGCGTTATTGAAAAGGTAGCAGACCGCTAATTCGTGGCGCTAGCGATACTCGGATGGTTTATGGTTTATAAGGGTTTAACGTCTCAAAGCGACTCAGTGAAAATCACCAACGTATAGATCTTCCAAGCGGAAAGTATGAAACTATATGTAAATAAGCATAATATGAGTTTTAATTGGTATTCTTTCCTGGTGTATGACCATTTAGACGCCTATGAGGTACTTCTTCGAAATCTTAAGGATACTTATAAAATAACACAAAGCAAGGTTAAACTTAAACGTCGAAACGCTTCTAGGCCTTTCAGAAATAGAGATTATGGACTTATCTTACTTAAAAATAAGGTACTAAAATATGTCAGAACAACCCCAATGACTCTAAGGGAAGAATATGGAGTAAGAAGAAACAAGATAATTGCTAAGGTAAGGATAGCCAAGAAAGTTACAACTGCGGAAGTTTGCAGACTGTGGCCAGAATGGAAGGAAAGCATGGGGTTTAGCTAACGCAGTTGTAAGAAGACCACATAAGCAGAATGTTGACACTGAACTGCAAGAAGCAATTCTCTGTCATTCCAATCTTGCTCTTTCCAATGACATCAAAAAGTACAATGTGAGGTTCAATAACAAACCTTCAAAATAAAACAGCACACGCCACGCACAGCTCAGTCACCCAATAACGAATCTTCAATCGGCATTTCAACCAAGAGTCACCGAGAGCTAACTATGGGATGTGATCAGGTTCTTCCCGGCAAGCAAATCAGCGGAATCTGACGGGACAAGACTCAAAGGTATTATAAAGATTTTTGAGTGCCTTAAAGGTGCACTCCAACACATTAAAAATCAAACCTTGGTTACAGGCAGTATCCGAAACAAAATGAAAGTGAGTATGGTCAGACCCGTGCATAAGAAAAATCTAAAAACTATAACCATAGGCCGATTGCCATACTCTCGTTCATAGCCTGCATACTACAAAACGCAGTCTATCCATGCATGACTTCATTCTGCAATAAATAAAATCTCCTACATCCTGCATAGTTTGCCTTCCGAAACGGTTTAAGCACAACCGATCTCCTGGGAGACTTTAGGGACATAATGTCTAAGGAGATTGATAGTAATAATATTGTACTAACTCTATACGTCGACTTCCGAGCATGCCGCGCCATACTGATAACACTGCCTTCATTTTTATTGCCGCGCAGGACCCCAGCCGTGACCGCGAACGATCGTCGGTGAAGGTATTTTAGGCTGCAAAATCAAAGCCGAGATAACACCCTCCAGCAAGAATTTTCCCAAATGTGTCATTAGGGCTTTGGTTCCGCGGCCTGCAGAGCTTTCACCGGCGAACGTTTGCGATCGCGGCTGCGGTCCTGCGTGGAGATAAAAAAGAAAGCAGTGCCGTCAGTGTGGCGGCGCATGCTCAGATAAAGGCTATCTTAAACCAGGCGTTATCGGTATACGTGTTGCGCATGCAGCCAAAAGCTGGCTTTTCGAGCGCACTAGACAGACGTGCTGACGACAGCGCCTGATTAGTCTTTAAAAACATCTCTGCTATCATGGGGGATGTCACCAAATCTTTTAGAAGCGGTTGACAGAAGCGGTTTGTTGTCGGTCTCCATAATGACCGTCTGTTCATACACGAACTGGGGAAACTTCTCGCAACCGAACGGAATGCCACGTGCCTCTTTCAATTTGCGCGTAACGCTGCTCTGTTAATGTTAAAACTCGTGAAGCATAAGCCACTGGTCGCCAGTGACCATCATGACATTGCAAAAGTGCCGCTCCGACGCAGTCTTTGGATGCATCGTTTGTTATTTTTGTTTCCTTTTTTGTGTCAAATATTGCTAGCACTGGCGTTTTCGCGAGTGCCTGCGTGATGCTTTTCCATTCTTTCGCATGGTTTTCGGTCCACTCGAGCTCGACTTGTGGTTTGATAAGCGCTCGCAGTAGCGCTGTACTGTCCGACAACAGTGAAACATATTTTAGAAAGTAGCTGACCGCTCCTAACATGCGCTGCACATCGGCTTTGTTTTTTGTTGTTCGAATTTGCACTAGGTTGCGCACAAGCTTAGGGTTCGGGGAAATTCCTTTTTTTCCGATAACATCCCCCAGAAAATGCACCTCGGTTAAACCGAAATTTCATTTTTCGACGTTTAATGTTAATCCTGCTTTTTCGGCACCTTTCAGAACTGCTACTAGCCGTTCATGATGCTCTTGACGGGGAGTCCCCTACACCAGAATGTCGTAGATATACAGGTGTACACCTGGCAGCCCACCAAACATCTAATTCAGAATTTTGTGAAAAAACTTACGGCGCCGATGAGATGACAAACGGTAGGCGCAAGTAAATGTATTGACCGAAAGGGGTAGCAAAAGTGAATATTTTTAATGCTCGTTTGTCGTGTTTATCTGGTGAAAAGCAGAGTTCGCGTTTAGGAAACTGAAGTAGCAAGCGCCGGTCAATTCTGCTTCAATATCTTCGTGCCTGGAAAGCTGGTAGTGTAGCCTCTCTATATGCTCATTGATACATGTTGGATCCATGCGCACCCTAAGTCTGCCGTCCTTCTTTTTGGCCCAAAGCAAAGGGCTTACCCACTAGGTTGGTAAGTCTTTTGATGAAGCCAGCTCTTTCCATTCTCCGAAGCTCGTCGCGAAGGGGTTGGCGCAAGGACAGGGTCACCCGCCGCGCTGGTTGGACGACAGGGACAGCATCTGGCTGTAGTACAAGGCGGCACCGTTTCTTTAGGCATCCTATACCCTCGAAGATGTGCCTAAAGTGCTTGATTGCTTCCTGTTCAGCAGAAGTGGTGATAGTGTCCACTGTGCGCTGCACGAGGCACAAAGCTCCGCTTGAAGCCCCAGTATTGCCCAACAGGAATTTTCCCCCCACGTAGAATTTTACTGTAGTTGCGGCACTTCCAACAGTTACTTTACGGACTGTTGTTACGAAGTTCGTGATTATGCCTCCGTTGTAAGCTCGCAGGGCGGAGCTCGTAGAATTCAGTTCGGCAGTTTGCACCATGCGGTATGCTCAAAATTGCGGTGTACTGAAAGGGCGTCAAACTCTTCATCAAAGTTTGGTTCGCAGACTTCGCTGACGAGTTAAGTTCGCTGACGACCGCCCTGGCCGAACAACAAACAAATCGCAAAGATTGATTAAGCTTTCGGCAGGAGGTGCATTTTTTTCCATAGGCAGGACACTGCCTGTGTTTATGCCGGCGGTGCATTTCTTGCAGCGCTGCGTATTACCGTCGCCCGCACTGGTCTGTTACATCTCTAAGCAGCGGCGGCATGATGCCCTACATAGAGAGACAGTGAATGCTGTGATCTAGCCTAACCCAGACCTGATTTCTTTGTGCCACTGATTCCGCTGCCCTGCACATTTGTTTGGCCTTTAAAAACGTTAATCCCTTTTCTCGCAGCATTTATTCACGCAGTTTGGGATTATTCGTCCCAAAGACGATCTGATCTCTGATCATTGAATCGTGCTATCCTTCGAAGTTGCACTGCGCCGCTTGCTTCTTGAGGTCTCGGATAAATCTTCTGAACGGCTGTCCATCTCGTTTTCTCGAGAGAAAAACATCCCGCTCATGCACTTCATTGCTTACCTCAGCGCAGTATGCTTCAAACTTCCTGATCAGGGTGTCGTAATCTTCCTTGCCTTCTTGTTTGTCAACCTTGTTGAAGACGTCAAGCACTTCATCTCTGGAAACGCTCAACAGGAGTGCAGCTTTTGCTGCTTCGCTTCTTTGGTGATCCTTTGGCTTCTTTGGTGCACTTGTTGAAGACTTGCAGATTTTCCTTGCTCCGTTTCCGATTCTGCGACTAGTTGCCCGCGAGCAGCAAAGGTTCGGAGACTTCAGCATTCGAAACGCTTGCACGCCGGCGCCTGCCACTCTTGGTTCGCCTTTCTGCGGTGGTTGGTCCATCGAGCTACGCCCTGCTAAACTGCACACTTCTGACACCATGTATCAGATCGCAATGACGGCACTCGATAGCATGAAGGCCAGAACAAGACGCACGTGTATTGCAAGAAGCATCGTATTTACAGCTTTCACGGTAGCGCGGCTTACGCACTGCGCATGTTAGGCACATTGTCATCTGGTTGCCATGCAAGCCCAATGCAGTTTTAGGTGCTGTTCATAATTTGGCGGGCCCTGTTAAACGCACTCAATGCGCTTTTAACCTTCTGGAAATAAAAAGACGTGCTTCTCCGTCTGACGTTTTCTTTATGTATACAGTGTGTGCCCACTAATTGGCCGAGATTACTGCATTGCCATACTCTTTGAAGTACCCCACTGTTAATCGTGAAGTATTTTTTTCTTCTCAGAGGGTTGATTTTTTCCCTGTGTAAATTGAAAACTAGCATTGAGTTTTACTCCTGTAGGTGCTCAAGAGAACTTTTCAACCCGTGGAGAAATCAGCTTAGCAACGCCATCAGTAATTTAGCATTGTTAAAAGGAACTCTCCAACTAAACACCGCTAAACGGGATCCCCGTAATCAGATATATGAACAAAGTAGTAAAAATTAAAAGTAACGTATTCACAATAACGACAGTACCTCTCAGATAACGTAAACAGAAATCAATAAGAAATCAAATCAGATGCTGAGATATCGGGGTGTGCTTCAGTGCTATGTAATCAGTCAAAGCACAGTACATCAGCAGTCTGATAGGTGGAAACTCGAATTCAATGAACCCATTACGGCACTAATAGGATAAAAATGGATTCGGACTAAAATTGGACAGGCAATGGGTTTTCTCAATTCAGTTTGCGCAATTGGTTTTGTCACTGAAGCATTACACCCAAATAGCGTTTGCCTGTTAAACTTGTCAATAATTTCTCGTTAGATTTACTTTCGGACTACTTTATTATATTTCTCGTTAGATTTACTTTCAGGGACAGAAGTGGCATGATGTACGAGCGTGCGTAAAAACTAATCCTTGGCAACGGCAGATTTTTACAACACCGTGTTCATTCCTATCATGAAGGGCGGTTATTAGGGAATGTTGCTATAACGGCACTTGATTCTGTTTGACACTCGAGGGAACACTCCGGCAACCCTCAGCAGAAAGCTGCTGGTAAAGTACAAGAACAAAAAAAGGTTGCTAGCGCCTTATAGCATTGGTGGCACACTCCAGGAAGCGTGCAAGCTTGTCGACTCATCTTGGCATATTCTCGCACGAAGCCCGGAGGAGGCAGAGCAGCCACTTAGAGAAGATCACCCCTTAGTGTGCGATGTGAATTGACCATTTTCGGGACGAAAATATGTCGCGCAGCTTCGCCAAGCCCGACGGCGTGTTTTTAGGGCTCGTGCAAGTTACTGTCTTGGCCCAGCAAGAAAGTCCATTCTCCCTACTCTTCCTAGCGAATAAACTCCTGCACAGCCATCTGATTTATACCTTACGCGCTATTTTTTTGCATATTTCACGATAATTCCCGAAAGTATAGACAAAGTAGACCCGATTCTGCTGAGTTTATGTATACGCCACTACGGGCCCTTTTCCTCAACTGAGCCACGGGCCACGCCGTAATCTCAGTATGGCACCACCCTTTTTGCTAGCGCGAGAGATGCAAGCGAGAGATGAAATGTCATTTGATGCGACCTTGGAGCGAAAAAAAATCAGAACAAGAGTAAATCCAGGACCATTTCTTTGTGTATCGTTAACCCCGACCTCTCCTCAACATAGCGGCGAGCTTTTTTATGTCTGTAAAGAGCACAAACGGCCACACAATAACTGTGCATGGAAAGAGTAGTGCTCACGTTACAGGCGTTCGGTTGCTCCTTTGCTAACACCCGAAACTGCTGAAACTGCCCTCTGTGTCTGTTGGTCAACACGTAAAACGTGGCCGCAATTCTGTAACCAAGTTCAGGGCAACAACTCAAACCATATATGACAACGTTTCTGAGGTGTCTCGGTGTCTAGGAGGTGTCTAGGAAACGCTGTTAGGAAAGTGTTGGTGCTCAGCCGCGATGATTATAGGCAGAAAGCGCTACGATTTCATGCAGTCAGCAATTACCTACCAGGGCACTGTCCCATGAACATCAAGCTATCCGCAGGTTTTCAAGCTGTGTTGACGCGTAGTTGACGCAGTGCTAGTAAGCCGTTCGCATCTCATTCACGGCGTCAAATATCCATCGCACTGCGGCCTCCATGCCCCGCCGCCTGAAATATCAATTAGCAAGGCACTTCACAACTGCCTTGGCTATCGCTGAGCGAGACAGTTACAGCGGCTGCTTCGGAGCCAGTGGTGGCAACTGACGACGCTTCAATAGCCTGCTGCGGCGATAAGCCCGTTTTCAACCTGCAGAGTCTGGAGGCACTGGCGGTTCTAATGTAACTCTAAATGCGGCGTCATTCATTGTGTCGTCACCGTTGATAAAGCGTGCTCCTCGCGTGATGGCTTTAGCGGCTTCTCATGACGTTGGCGTGTTGGCGTAATCTAAAGTGTTCAGTGCACAAAGCCTTTTTAGAAGGACTTTCTTGTCTCACGTGCTTTTTTATATTAAGGTTTTTTACCTTTTTAATGCATTTTAGTTTTGTTATTATCCTGTCGGATCCCATTTAATCATGTTACTTTGACCCTATACACCACCTGTCAGGCCTTTTAATGTTCTTCCGCCACTTTTATTGTATTTAGCTACGTCGGGTTTTTAGTGTTGTGCCTTTTATCGCTTTTCTGACCCTTTACATCATTCAGACGTTTGCTGCAGCTTATAGGTGGCGTGACGGTGTCCCTATATATTACGTGCTTTTTTTTCAATAAAGGAATCAGTTCTCAGTAGCGCGTTTCCTGTACACCTTTCTTGTGAATGTGTCGTATTTTGCGCTAACGTTTGTTCCTAGAACTATGCACCGACTAGCCCAGCAACAAGTGCTCTTCAACTAAGTTTTAAGCAGCTCTTCCTGACCAAAAAAACCCCGCAAAAACATTGTTGTTACACTCTATGTAGCCAAACTGCTTCGTGCGGCTCAGAAGTAGGCTTTCTCTGAGCCCCGATGCTATTAGAGTAGTGTAGTGTGATTATTCTTTGCAACTTTATTTGCGAACACGGTCGTCTGTCGCCGACATCGCTTGTGCTGGATATTCTTTTCTTGGAAAGACTCTCGGCTCATCTTCCTCTCACCGATACTTCTCTTCCTTTTCATGGCCACCTGCATTGTCAGGCGTTTATTTCCAGTCTTTTTACGCTCAAATTTCCGTTCTACAGCTCAACCGTAACAATATAAAACTATAGCATGTTTCCCTGACGAGCAGTATTGTAATGCAATAGTCGACGTCAGTGTGTTTGCCTAATGCACCTTAACCGATTCGCGAATTTTTTTCATTTCACTCGCGTGATCCAGATCTTTGGCGGCCGCTTGATGCACTCTGGTAATTCTTCCAATACATCGCTGCCTGTTGTAAACTGTTTTACAGATAGAATGTTAGGGCGGGCGTTCGGTGGAAAATTGTGCTTTGCCACACTAAACTAGGATTGGAAGAAAATTAATAATACTCATGTTAAAATGTGGCTGAGGCCGTAGCATGTGAAAGAGGCGCCGTGGTGCAGGGCTCCCGAATAATTGCGACCACCTGGTGATCTTTAACGTGCACTGACATCGCACAGCACATGGGCGCCTTAGCGTTTCGCCTCGGTCGAAACGCACCCGCTTTTTACGCACAGCCAGGGTATAGAGGCAGAAGGCTCTGTAAGCGTGATACGCCAAACAAAGGCGTGTTAGTTGCGGTTGGGCACTGCGCTTATCGCCACATTTTCGTGATATTAAAATCTTTTGCTCCGCTCTCTTGAAAAAAGGAAGCACGTGAAGCTTTTGCAAAGTAATGCTGCCCGAAATTCGGGAGACGAATACGTGGATCAAGGGGTGTAGCCAGGCTAGAAATGCAGAAAAGAAGGAAGGGAACGTTTACGCAGCCGCCTTACGAGAGCCTGCGAGCCTTCACGGAGTACGGCAGTTACGGGCAACGTTACTTTGGAAAGGCTTCATGTGCTTCCTCTTTTCAAGAAAGCCGCGCAAAATATTTTAATATCGGCGCCATGAAAGAACAGCACACGACAAAACAGCATGAGTAAAAACAGCGCAGCGACAAAACGGCACAGCGACAAAACGGCACAGCGACAAAGCGGCACAGCGACAAAACGGCACAGCGGCAAAACGGCACAGCGACAAAACGGCACAGCGACAAAACGGCACAGCGACAAAACGGCACAGCGACAAAACGGCACAGCGACAAAACGGCACAGCGACAAAACGGCACAGCGACAAAACGGCACAGCGACAAAACGGCACAGCGACAAAACGGCACAGCGACAAAACGGCACAGCGACAAAACGGCACAGCGACAAAACGGCACAGCGGCAAAACGGCACAGCGACAAAACGGCACAGCGGCAAAACGGCACAGCGACAAAACGGCACAGCGACAAAACGGCACAGCGACAAAACGGCACAGCGACAAAACGGCACAGCGACAAAACGGCACAGCGACAAAACGGCACAGCGGCAAAATGGCACAGCGACAAAACGGCACAGCGGCAAAACGGCACAGCGACAAAACGGCACAGCGACAAAACGGCACAGCGACAAAACGGCACAGCGACAAAACGGCACAGCGACAAAACGGCACAGCGACAAAACGGCACAGCGGCAAAACGGCACAGCGACAAAACAGCACAGCGACAAAACGGCACAGCGACAAAACGGCACAGCGACAAAGCGGCACAGCGACAAAACGGCACAGCGGCAAAACGGCACAGCGACAAAACGGCACAGCGGCAAAACGGCACAGCGACAAAACGGCACAGCGACAAAACGGCACAGCGACAAAACGGCACAGCGACAAAACGGCACAGCGGCAAAACGGCACAGCGACAAAACAGCACAGCGACAAAACGGCACAGCGACAAAACGGCACAGCGACAAAACGGCACAGCGACAAAACGGCACAGCGACAAAACGGCACAGCGGCAAAACGGCACAGCGGCAAAACGGCACAGCGACAAAACGGCACAGCGACAAAACGGCACAGCGGCAAAACGGCACAGCGACAAAACGGCACAGCGACAAAACGGCACAGCGACAAAACGGCACAGCGACAAAACGGCACAGCGACAAAACGGCACAGCGACAAAACGGCACAGCGGCAAAACGGCACAGCGACAAAACGGCACAGCGACAAAACGGCACAGCGGCAAAACGGCACAGCGACAAAACGGCACAGCGACAAAACGGCACAGCGACAAAACGGCACAGCGACAAAACGGCACAGCGACAAAACGGCACAGCGACAAAACGGCACAGCGACAAAACGGCACAGCGACAAAACGGCACAGCGACAAAACGGCACAGCGACAAAACGGCACAGCGACAAAACGGCACAGCGACAAAACGGCACAGCGACAAAACGGCCCAGCGACAAAACGGCACAGCGACAAAACGGCACAGCGACAAAACGGCACAGCGGCAAAACGGCACAGCGACAAAACGGCACAGCGACAAAACGGCACAGCGACAAAACGGCACAGCGACAAAACGGCACAGCGGCAAAACGGCACAGCGGCAAAACGGCACAGCGACAAAACGGCACAGCGACAAAACGGCACAGCGACAAAACGGCACAGCGACAAAACGGCACAGCGACAAAACGGCACAGCGACAAAACGGCACAGCGGCAAAACGGCACAGCGACAAAACGGCACAGCGACAAAACGGCACAGCGGCAAAACGGCACAGCGACAAAACGGCACAGCGACAAAACGGCACAGCGACAAAACGGCACAGCGACAAAACGGCACAGCGACAAAACGGCACAGCGACAAAACGGCACAGCGGCAAAACGGCACAGCGACAAAACGGCACAGCGACAAAACGGCACAGCGACAAAACGGCACAGCGACAAAACGGCACAGCGACAAAACGGCACAGCGGCGAAACGGCACAGCGACAAAACGGCACAGCGGCAAAACGGCACAGCGACAAAACGGCACAGCGACAAAACGGCACAGCGGCAAAACGGCACAGCGACAAAACGGCACAGCGACAAAACGGCACAGCGACAAAACGGCACAGCGGCAAAACGGCACAGCGACAAAACGGCACAGCGACAAAACGGCCCAGCGACAAAACGGCACAGCGACAAAACGGCACAGCGACAAAACGGCACAGCGGCAAAACGGCACAGCGACAAAGCGGGACAGCGGCAAAACGGCACAGCGACAAAACGGCACAGCGACAAAACGGCACAGCGGCAAAACGGCACAGCGACAAAACGGCACAGCGACAAAACGGCACAGCGGCAAAACGGCACAGCGACAAAACGGCACAGCGACAAAACGGCACAGCGACAAAACGGCACAGCGACAAAACGGCACAGCGGCAAAACGGCACAGCGACAAAACAGCACAGGGAAAAAACAGCATGGCGACGTAACAACACAGAGAAAAAACAGCAAGCGTCAAAACAACACGCAGTACAAAATGCACAGCGACAAAATAGTACAGCGAAAAAAACAGCAGGACGAAAGAAGAGCGCAGGGAAAAAACAGCACGACGACAAAACGGCACATCGGAGTGCGGTGCAGCGCTGCCGTAGGGTTGGACAATCATAGCCATAAACGAACGGTAAAACACAAAACATACGGCAGCGACTTTTGAAGTTAGCGACTGCTCGTTTAGCCCACTAAGTAAGGAACAGGGTAGGGTAATATACACTTTTCTGGTGGGTAATGGTATGAATAACGCTGAATAAGTTGTTCTGGAAGCATTTGTTTTGCGAGTTGACAATCATGATGCTGAATTTGGGCAAATACGCCCGATCTAGGGCTCTGGATGAACAAAATGTCCTAATTCTTCAAAACTGGCGCTGTTGGCAATCGAATGCTCAGTAATATTGTTTGGAGCGAGCTACAGGGCCTTCACGCACTGAATATATCCAGTATGTGATGCTTACTTTTAGCGAGGGCAGAATTGCCCGAGGCGAGAATTTCAGGTTCTTTGGTGTTTTACCAGGACGCTGCACAGTGGTTGCCTGAGGCTGACCGGCAGTTATTGTACTTTGCGAAACGGGCAACCCAATTGACCTGAAAATTCATGCACCAGCGTGCATTTGTGGAATACAATTTTATATTGAAGCTGTTGTTTTCACTTCAAACATAATTATTTCGAAACATCAATTTTCGCGACATTTGATCAAAGCTAAGTTTTACGCTTGCAAGCCGATTTCTTCAAAACATCATTTTCGACAAATTGGACACTTTTTCTCAGGAACCACCAGAAAAACCTAACCTAGCAAACATAGGTGGGAGTGAACTGAAGCAGATTTGTAGAATGAATGCAGGGAATTTCAAGGAAGCAAGGACTATACAAAATCACCCGTTCTGCCGTATGCATCGTTTAAGCAGCGCTGTTCCTGAATCAATGTGGCAGACCTGTTTCTTAATGAACCCGCGAAATGAGCACTCGCTAACTATAAATGTCGCTGCCGCAGGTGTTGTGATTTACCGTTAGCGGTTATGGTTGTGATAGTTCACTCCTCCAGCAGGTATGCACCGTACTCCGATGTGCTGTTTTTTCACCGTGCTGTTTTTTCCTGCGCTCTTCTGTAGTCGTGCTGCTTTCTCGCTGTGCTATTTTGTCGCTGTGCCGTTTTCTTCCTGTGCTGTTTCGTCGCTGCGCTGTTTTTGAGCGCTCTTTTGACGCACGCTGTTTTGTCGTGTGCAGTTCTTTCGTGTCCCCCAAATTATGGCCTCGACATACTGAAGGATAGACTGACCTCTACACGAGTTAATACGAGAGCATGGGTATTGTCGTCAGCAATTCGGAGTAAGAATAAAGTTTGTAAATTTTATCCCCCTTCTTTCCAATCTAGCCCTCTGAATTTCCATCACTCTTGCAAACACGCTGCGTAAAATTGTGGATTGCGTCCCTTTGCCGACACCATCTAAAATTGGTATTTTATTACTAATCCTGTAGAAGTCTGCAATCGCTGTATAGTCAACATATTTTTTTAGCAACCTGGTTAGGGGATGCTTGCATTAGGGTTGCGTCTCTGCTTATTTTAATTCTTATCACAAAATATAAATCAATATATAAATGGCTGTTTACCGTACTTGTATTTCTTTATAACCTGACTTAAATTGCATGATTCTGGTTTATTGTCTACTACACTTTCCGACAACCAGCCTCTACCTATAGTTGAATGAAGCCGAAGGTTACTCCGACTCTAAACGCTCATACAGGAGTTATAAATGGGCAAGAACGGTCTGGCAAGTGCCGCTAAAGGGACGCTTTTTTCCACTGAAAACGAAACGGGGGACGCACACGGGAAATAAACGAGAGCAAGAAAAACACGATTTATCTATGTGTGTGCCCTAATAAAATGATTATATTGATTATAATATTCCTCTCATAAAATTTTCCTCCCAATCACTGCGAGACATCAAAGACATCAGTGAATGTAACTAGAAACTGATGCGAACAATCCAGACCTAGAAAGAAAAAAAACAACACAGGTCTGTGTGCCTCGTTCTCTCATCTACTTTGCAACAGCTCTCATTCGCATACTGTATCTTGCAAGCTCACCAAATGGCATAATAATCTTTGCTATATGTCAAGCCAGTAACATCATCATCACTGTCAGAAGTCCAAACGTCCAGCAGGAGAGAAAGATCAATAGAATATCTGCAGTGCGCTATATGATAGACTTTTGCAGCAATACAGTGACCATAATTTTATCTGAAACCCCACGAGCTTTTACAGGAGCAGGTTTGCATTAAGTGGAACCGGAAAAAGATTTAAAATACGGCGGTTCTACTTAAATTCAGCTTCTTCCATTTAAAAAGCTCAAAAAAGATGGAAATGAAGTTGCCGTTTCACACAGAGCAACTAGAAAATAGTTTCGTTCCAGATGAAATAACAGGAACAGCAATTTAAGGGTAACTTGAGTGGAACCGATGGTGTTTATGGGGAGCCGAGATTAAGAGTGCAGGACTTCTCCTCAATGACGCGCAGTTCATGATCAGGGTGTCATTGGTGCTTACGTTGGCGATCTTCTAGTACGGCATGAAAAGGCGCATTACCTTGAATTTTGTAGTTTTCTTCTGCAATATGAGCGATAATCGAAAAACGAAAAGCAATGTTTACCTATTATTTTTTAAGGCTTCAACGATGTACATCCTTTTTTGGACGCAACTGCCTTGCAGTTGTCACAAAAGTCTCACTGTTTATGAAAGCCAATGTTCACAGCAAGAAAGAATGAATTTTCCTGTCTAAATAAATTCTACCCCATGCTCGAACTCCTGCGTTAAGAGAGGCCGGCTCGTGGGAAATTTAGGAGGGCGTTTGCCTGTAAGCCGAATTTATGTACGGTTGTCACCGACGCGAGACGAAATTTAACAAAGTGATTGACATATCAGCCCATACTGAACGGTTTTTACGTTTAGCGCTCCCAGTACATTTTTTGTTTGTTTTTCTCTTTTCATGTCAGGGTGGCCTGCTAACTTGATACAGAGCTTTGACCGTGGCTAAGACGCACAACCATGGAAGCTTGGAGAATCTTGTTCTACGTCCTAGAAGCTGCACTGCTCCTCGTGATGTCTTATGCAGTCCTGTGGACGGTTGACCGACGGAGCAAACATTGCCTTTTTAAAAAGCTTGGAGTTCCAGGACCTAAGCCGGACCTTCTATGGGGCAACTGGAAACAGCTAAAGAAGAACCGTCTGCGCGTAAGCTTATCTGCCATGCCGCTGAGAATTTCTAGAACCTCGGTACATCCAGCTAAGAACTGCTGTCTGGGTGTGAACACAAGGCGTTTTCTGTTATCCTTTACTGCTCAACCGCGGAGTGCTTCAAAATAGACTTGTTCATTGTTACCATTGAAAAGCGATGGTGCCTGCAGTCTAAGCGGTGATAACTTTTTTTATATCATTTACTCGGGCAACTTACAATAACCACAACATCAATTATAGGAGATAAGCCGCCGCGGTGGCTGTGTGGTTATGGCGCTCGGCTGCCGGCCCGAAAGACATGGGTTCGATCCCGGCCGCGGCAGTCGAATTTCGATGGAGGCGAAATTCTAGAGGCCCGTGTACTGTGCGATGTCAGTGCACGTTAAAGAACCCCAGGTGGTCGAAATTTCCGGAGCCCTTCACTACGGCGTCTCCCATAGCCTGAGTTGCTTTGGGACGTTAAACCCCTATAAACCTATAAACCTAATTATAGGAGATGGTACTAAAATACGAAATAGTTAAGTTACATTCTCGTCAAGGAGTCTACGAGCCTGGGTTGGAGTACAAATGAAGTAAATGCTACATGCGGCCAGGATGACTCGTCTCTTTCAGGCCTGATAATATCATCAAAATTGATAAAAGGCCGAGCTGGTAATACAGTGTTAAGGGTTGCAGCGCAAAAGACGATAATGAGAAATAAGGGATGAGCGTGCTCTTTCTTTCGTCCATGTATTATGCGCTGCTATCCTTAAGACGTGAGAATATATAGGGCAAGTTTCAGCTTGTGAGGATGACAATTCTGTCATGCTAAACAGACTAGGAGTAATAAAATACCAAAAGTTTAAAGAAAAAATATTCACTCAAATGAGCAACTTAGCTACCCCTGCTGTCAAGTTAATAAGTTTGCAGTATTAAGTACTGAATGTTCAGAACGTGCACTATTTAAAGAGTTAGTAAAGAGGGTAAGCTGCTTCTGGAAGATGAGAACTAAGTCCAATTGAAAGCCATTACACCTAGAATAAATACACGGGTAGTATTGTGTAATTCAGTAACCTTTTAAGCAACTTCTTATTCGCTGATGGCATCGCCTTGCTAAGTAACCCGGGCAACCAACTGCACAGCATGAACGAGGAACTGCAAAAAGCAAAGCACAGCGGTAGGTCTAAGATAAAATATGCAATAATGAAAGTAGAGAGAGGCACAAAGAGAAATAGCGAAGGCAGAGATGTTAACCAAAAGGGCGTTCCGGTTGGTCACGCTGCTCTAGGGGACAGGGACGAAAGATTGAAAAGACAAAGGGAGAAGCGGCGAGGAGCAGAGTCACAATTTGTAACCCTAGCCTGTTACTTTCGTGGAGCAAAAACTGTGCCTTGTAGGCCTTGAGGGCAGTCGACTGTTCAGGCCACTGATCACTAATGTGGAGCTTGCTGGCTGCTACAATTAAGTTGCGCCGCAAGAACTGCATGTAGCTCTTCAGTACGTGCAGTGCGTCGTGTGCTGCTGGTGTGAGGAGGCTAGAAACCACAACACGCATGGCATTGGTAAAGAACACGATAATTGCAAACACGTTGCAGATCACCGCAGTCCTGATCGTGGCTTTTCTCTGATGCAGTAGTAGGCGTTCAAGAGTGTACTGCGACAACGTCACTGACCCAGTGGACGTGCAAGTCTTCGGTAGTGGCTGCCATGTAATTTCTATGGTAGTAGGTTTGGCGCCACCAGGTGGCGGACTCCCTGGATTTAGTGCCTTTGTCGGAGGAGGTGGACAGACTGTAGTGGCGCTTAGGGCCTTCCCTTCAAATGTCATTGCCTTCTTTGAGGATCTTCGGCAGCGCGAATGACGTCGTCCTTCTATGCGTAGAGTAGTATCGCACTATTCGTTTCATTACCGCTCGTTCAGTCTTTAGACAGGTGCAGACTTTCGAGGAAGAGTAAAGGGGCCATGGCATTAGGCGTACTTCATGCAATTCTAGCGGCTAATGTCGCAGCTGTGCGGCTTGGAGCATCTCGGGCACATAATATATTTGTTGTAGAGGGCACTCAGGTGACCGATCCTCACGTGCTTAATACACTGTAGCCTCTTAGGAAAAAAAGACCAAAATGGGTATCGAAAGTGGCCAACATTCACTTATGATGGTACAGAGACACCCTCCAAGGTCAGCTTGATACATTTAGAGCTTCCGAAGCGCTAAACTTGAATTATTTCAATGCTGTTTGTCACCGGCTTGATTAAAATAGGCGAATCGGCGTCACATATGGCGGAGTCAGCGTTGAAATTTACGCCAGCAGTACTGCCGCTGTCTTGAAGGGTTAGAAGCTAGACACTAATACTGACGAGTTTGTTGATTGCGGTCCAACTTTCTAGTGAGGTCAGCTGCAGGAAATCAGGGATAATGATGTTTTATAGGGGTTTACTTTCACGTCTTTGATCCGTCCCGGTACGAGGCTTTCCGATGCATAGTTCTGTATCTTGAAACCCTGTTCAGAGGGTTTCAGGTTGCCGGTTGATTGGTGTGGCAAAAACAAGATGGTATGTTGCGAGCCACTTCGCACCCAGATGATCGCTGATGGCTTGATGAGGACGACTCGGCTGGCCTTCGCAGTCTGCGCTTGGCCTTCTTGCTAATGGCTATTACGAACCTGTGGTAGGTCGAGGAGTCATCATTTGTTGCCGAGTACGCCAGAGTCCTGGCTGCTTGAGTCATTCAGGTGGTAGAGGCGCTTTTTATAGGCGGCTGCTGACGACGCACTATGTTCCAAAGCCGGGCCACCAGCCCCCAGCTCCATCGCCATGACGAGAAAGGAGCGGTGCTTCCCTGGTTATGGGACAAAGAACAAAATAACTGCCGAGATGTGGTGGTGATGATGGTAAACATTTAGTTTTTGTTATGTACCATCAGCGTCAAATGAAATGCGAACAAATGAACTCAAGCGCTAGCAGAAAGAAACAAGAATAATTGCGGCTGGAGAGGAAAAACAGGCGTGTCATATTAAATCTTCCAAAGAGCGGTATTTCCGTCCGCGATGCGAATAGCAGCCGTTCTTGTATGCTGCTTGGCTTGTGCAACATCTTCTAGTTTTGCAGTTCCCGTTGAAATTCTCTTGTTCTCGTTTCATTTGACGCTGATAGTACAAGGCGTTGTTTTGTTCCATGCCCAACTGGCCGATATACTCATAAATCTAGGTGTAGCTCCTTTTGCGGGTCCTGAATGGTGTCTAATACCACTCGCGTCCTGACAACCAAGGTCCGTTTGGAAAGTAGGTCATAGCAGCTCAGCAGCGCTGCCTCGCAGGCCTCTTTAGAAGGTTGGAAGAAGCATTGGGAAGGGTGGGGATTGGAAGGGCACGCCCAGACCATGTGTATTTCCCTGTTATTCGTTCGTCTTCTCTGTTCGCGCTATATTTTCCTTTGAAGATGAACGTAACCCAACTAGGACACCCTACCATTCTACCCCAGCCAAAGTGGAGTTCGTCCGTGAAAGTCGCTCCACGCAGGCTGCAGCCACCGTCATATTAAGAGTTGAAGTGCCTTATTACTGCCGGGCACAGCATTATACTTGAAAAATCTTGAAGCAGCCGTTCGTCTCCTCTCCGGAGACACTCACACGGTTCCGGAGTGCGACGATGACGGTCCTTCTAATAAGTAGTGATTTCTGTCAATGCAATTCGAGATTTGTTGATCTCAGAATAAGCTTCTAGAGCAAGTGTAGGTGCCCGGAGAGAGAGCGCTAACAGAAAGAGCGGGGGGGGGGGGGGGGGGGAGGGCTAACTGATTTACCTAGAGTCCCTGGTGGCCGGGAGCCCAGATGAGGTTACAATTCGGAGGGTCGTTGGACGGACAGAAATTTTGTAGGGTGGGGAGCGGCGGTGTCCGCGTACTTTGCGGACCATGTCACTCCGGTCCGCCACGGTGGCTAAGTGGTTATTGCACTCGGCTGCTGAACCGAAAGACGTGGGTTCGTTTCCGGCCGCAGAAGTCGCATTTCGACAGGGCCGAAATTCCAGAGGCTCGTGCACTGTGCGATGTCAGTGCACGTTAAAGAAACCCTAGTGGTTTAAATATCTGGTTTCCTTCACTACGGTGTCCTTTATAGCCTCAGTTCCTCTGGGACAATAAACCCCCGAAAACCAAAACAATAATATCGGGTCAGTACTTTCGCACGCGCCTGGCGATGGGCATTATGGTGAAAGCGCGACATGCTCCGGCGAATGGGTCGGACCCTGAAGATGCGTCTCAGTTTTTGGCGCTCGTACCTGTTCCTCAAAGTTGATGGCGTGATGAAAATGGAGTCGGTGAAGAATGCGCTGACCGGGTGGCGTTTCTGATGGGCTCGGGTATAGGTTGGGGAGATAGGCGTCTCGGAGTTACCGATAGGTGTTGACCACCCCCAGGTGCAGCAAACGCTGGTTGGATGGCGTAATGGGAAGGTCGAGAGCCCGTTTGTTGACTTAGTGGTGTATCAAGTCGAGTTGGTCCTCGTCGTGTTTGTGCATGTGAAGGTAGGGGCTGAGCAGAGATTTCTACTCGTTATGGAGGCATGTACCAGCCGCAAACCATCTTGCTTCGTAACCCCCCACGCTAATGGGAAACCTGGCGGACCGTACGGCGCGCGCGGTCGCCCCAGGTGGGGAGTTTCTCGAGTGCTACGTCCGATCTGCGTTGTTGGTGAATAAAGAGGCCGATGATGCGTATTTCATTGGCCTCTCTGGCCGGACTCGGAGGGAATGTGAGGTTAACTGAAGTGTTTTCCCGAGGCGAGAGACGAATGTGGACAAATTTTGATTTGTTGGGAACACATTGGAGACCACAGTATGCAGCATAAGCGTCCATTTTCTCCGCTGCGTGTTGTAGGCAGGTCTACATGTGTTATAAGAGGATTCTGGTGTGGGCTAATTGGTGCATACATTCTACGACAAAGATTGACACAGCGCAACGGAACGAGGACGAGAAGAAACACGAAACACAGGACGGGCGCGCTCCTGTGTTTCGTGTTTCTTCTCGTCCTCGTTTCGTTAAAGCCTTTAAAATACAAAGGTGAAACTTTCCGCTTTAGGCCAACAAACAACACGGCAAAATAACTAAGAGCAAAATAAAAACAATGAGGTGAGGTACGAAAAGAATCGTTTACCAGGATGTCTAGATGTGGTTAAAACACAAGAACCGCACCAGTTCTAAGAAGGACCTTTCTTTCTCCTATAGACAGACAGAAGGGCTGCTGATGCACGTGTCCACAGCCTTTTCAATTAAAAATCCCTCAATAACCTCCCTTTTCATTTTACTGCTTGCTGTTGCCAGAAAATTAGTGGCGGATAACATAGGCCGACATTCATGGTGGGGTTGATTACAATGAACTGCCATGTTGCTCCATGTGTCCCGGATTGCCATCTTTTGCCCAGATAGAGATATCATCCGTGGTCACGGCACGGTTAGCTGGCAGAACATGGTTAATTCACTTCTGCGTTCCCTTCTGAAAAACGTTGCCCACGACCTGTCGATTTGTAATGACATTGATAGTTTTGGAAGTCTAAAGCTTCCAAGTTTAAACGCTCTGTTAACAAAAACTATTGTGTTAAATCTTTTCTGTTATAGTCGGTTCACCATTCCATATGTTCCTGCACGTGATTTAAGACCGAAATACTGTTACTGCATTCCTCGCTCCTCAAACTGGTACGGAAAGCGCACTCGTCAACATCCCCGCAGAGGGGCGTCTTCAGCTTGCAGGCGTTGGTGAGTGGCGACACCACGGGTTCCCGAGCATCCGCAGGGACACCTCCGCAGGGGGATGATGGTGAACGGTGCATCACCACAGACCCGAGCACCCGCGCCTCGCCGTGCGCGGCATCGCCTTGTCTGGGGAAAAGGGGATCCTGGTGGTTGAGCCGACGCCGAGCGTTTGGACCTTTAGGGCCCCTCGGCGGAGGAAACACACCACTTTGGCCCCAGCTTCCTGTAGACGGCACCTCCGGCCTGACCCGACCGGGGGAAATAGGCAGTCGCATTTTCCTGTCCTCCTCTCTATATTTTACTTTACTATCGTCTTTCTCACAACTCTCCTGTCCCCTCCTCTCTTCCCGTTTTTTCTTACATATCTTATAGTCGCCAAGAGTCAACTTTGTGTGGTGTAACTACCCTGAGTTACCCATATTTGGTTATAGCAGTGGTGTACAGCTGATGTGGGCAGGACTTACAAGTTCCCTTCCTGTCCCCTTGTTGGGCTTCATGGTGGGTGGCTGGCACCATGGCCGAAAAAGACACTTTATTATGGCTACCTCTCTCCTTTCAAATGATCGCCGGCTGAAAAGAGGGCGGACCGATGTCACCTCACAATTTTTCAGCAAAAAGAAAAATACCTTCCCAAAGTACCACATAGTTCATAGCGAGAAAAAGGAAAAGCCAGCCAGACTTATATCCCCGTTTCTAGTATCCAAACTTCTCACAGATTCCCTGGGCCCTAAGTATAAAGTTACAAAACTAGCTAGTGGTGACATTTTGCTCTAACTGGTCGATATCAATCAGATTTCAAAGCTGGCAAGCATCGAAACATTTGGTGATATCCCAGTGTCCGTAACTCCACACAGATCTGTAAACACAGTGTGCGGTGTCATTTCTGACAATGACTTCTTGGAACTTACCGAAGAAGAAATGCTCGAAGGATTGTCAGATCAGAATGTGACTGATGTACACAGAATCAAAATCCGTAAGAAAGACAAGGAAATTCCGACAAAGTACCTGGTTCTGACCTTCGCATCCTGCACCTTGCCCGAGTCAATCGAGGTAGGTATGCAAAAATCCCCCTCTGTCCATATATACCTAACCGTCGACGCTGCTTCAAATACCAGAGGTATGGCCACGGCTCCCACAGCCGCCGCGGCCGCGATGCCTGCGCCAAATGTGCCTCCAATGATCATCAATCAAACGACTGCGATGCTGCGCCAAGCTGCGCAAACTGCGAAGGCGACCACGCCGCTTATTCAAGGTCGTGCCCTGCATGGAAAAAAGAAAAGGAAATAATTACCATAAAGACCAAAAAAAGCATTTAAAGAGGCAAGACAGCGCTACGCAACGACTCAGGGCCCATTCTCTTTAACTGCACGTACAAACTTCGCCGATGTGGTGCGTGGGCGCGGCACACCACAGCGGCCTTCGGTACCTGCCCAGCTACCTGCCCAACTCACGCCTAGTGAGGCTGAGGCAGGGCCATCCGCGCCTCTGGCAGATGCAGCGAAAGCTGCTATGCCACCCCCGAAAAAAAGGCTTGCCGGCCATCAAGTCGGCAGCCCGCAAGGCTTCCCCGTTCGGGAGAAGCGCACTACCTCCTTACCCACGGGCTCTCCGCGTATCCCCAACGCCTCCAGTGAGGCGATGGACACAAGTGAGAGCTCACCTCCGCCGCTGCGGAGGCGGAACTCTCTTGATCGCAAGAAAGAAAAATACCTTAATAACAGACCCTCAGCAAGGAGGGACCTAAGGTCTCAATACAATCCCCCCCCCCAAAAAAAAAAAAAATCAACATGGCGTTCCTTATCCACTGGAACTGCCATAGAATTTTAAATAACTACAGTGACGCAACAGATATCCTGAATTCTCTATCGCCTGTAGCACTGCGTCTGCAGAAAACCAACTTGGGACCTTCTCATAAAAAAAGATTTTTAAAAAGTATAAAGTCTTTCGCCGTGACCGTGACCATGCAAATAGGCTCTCTGGAGAAGTTGCTGTTGTAGTTCAGAGCGGCGTTGCAACCCATAAAATAAAGCTCCAGACGAATTATGAAGCCGTTGCAGTCACCGTCCTAAGATTTAAAACAATTACTGTATGCTCTATAAATCTTCCACCACATCTCACTGTTACACTACAAGGACTAGAGGAGCTTTTTAGGCAGCTACCAGAGCCATTACTGGTAGTCGGGGATTTTAACGCGCACTCCTCGTTTTAGGTTAGTGAGCCGACAGACACTAGAGGTCGGATTTTAGAAGATTTTATTCTGTCCAACAACGTCTGCTTGCTCAATACAGGCAAACCCACACATTGCTCTTCATCCTCAGGTAAAATGAGTTGCATAGACTTGTCTTTTAGCTCTCCATCCGTTTTTACCCATTTTACGTGGGACATCCTTGATAACCCGTACGGAAGTGGTCACTTTCCAGTGGTAATTAATTGTGCATCACGACCACAATAATCCCAACAGAACCACGCCGTTGGAAGCTGCACTTAGCGGACTGGCCACTATTTTAAGAAAAGGTCTGTCTGGAAAAAAAAATTTTCTGATAATCTTAGCGTTGACGAAATAAATGAAAATTTTACAACATATATCATTGCGGCTGCACATCTAGCCATTCCTCAGTCGTCAGGAGTTGTACGGCACAGGAGTGCAGAGAAGCAAAAAAGAAACAAAACAAAGCCTGGGGAACATTCCGAAAGTACCCCACATACGACAACCTCAAAAATTTTAAAAAGGCGAGAGCAAAAGCATAGTAAGTGCGTCGCAATGCTGAGAAAACTTTATGTAAAAATTAAGTGTTGTCCATAAATAGTTCAGTTACATCGAAACAAATGTGAATGCAGGCCCGCAAACTTAATGGCAGCTTTACTCATTTCACAATTCCTTTCCTAACAGCTCTGGATACACAAACAAGCATTAACGAACAGGCCGACAAACTGGGGGAACATTTCGCCACAGTTTCTAGCTCCTCACACTACACCCAATCATTTTTAATGCACAAGAACACAACTGAAAAACAACGACTGCCGACAAGTGGCAGTTCAAATGAACGCTACAATAAATTATTGCACTACAAGAAATCTGTACAATACTTTCGGCCGGCAAACAGACAGCACTAGGACCCGACGAAATCTATTATGAAATGCTTGCTCACCTCTCCGTAGATGCTGTAGAAGCTCTTCTAAAATTCTTCAATAAAATATGGCAGTCCGGAGAAGTGCCAGAGGCGTGGAAAATCGCCGTGGTTGTGCCATTCCTGAAATCTTGAAAACCGCCAAGTTCGGCTAGTAGTTGCAGGCCAATAGCACTTACGAGTTGTCTTGCTAAAAGTTTTCAAAGTGTGCTAAATATTAGGTTAATGTTCATCCTTCAATCGCGAAAACTTCTTCATATCCACCAATGTGGTTTTAAAAAAGCATGCTGTACAAATGACCATCTCGTCCGTCTTGAAAACAGTCCATGAAGCATTCATACACAAACAGCACTGTGCAGCAGTATTTTTTTACATGGAAAAAGCTTTCAATACCACCTGGAGGTACGGGATTCTTCGTGACCTCGCGGATCTAGGTATCCGTGGCAGGATACTGAACTGTCTAAAAGACTTGCTTTCTGACCGTTCTTTTCGCGTACGTCTAGGCTGCACGCTTTCGAAAAAATTCATCCAATAAAACGGCGTACCAAAGGGGTGTATTCTAAGTACCACACTCTTTATTGTAAAAATGAACTCAATATCGCGAATAATTCCAAAGACCATCATGTATTCCCTATATGTTAACGACCTTCAAATTTCATGCACATCTCCCAGCTTGCCAACATGCGAAAGGCAGATACAATTTACACTGAACAAACTAGCGACATGGGCAGACCAAAATGGATTTAAATTCTCTCCACATTAAACAGTTGCCGTCTTTTTCTCACTGAAACGAGGAATGCAGATTGATCCCACCCTGCACTTTAATGAAAGTGTTCTACAAGTAAATCAGGAGCATAAATTCCTAGGCATAACTTTCGACCGAAAGCTCACATTGTTACCCCACATAAACACCCTCAAAAAGAAAGCTTCTCGATCTCTAAATATACTGAAGGTACTCTCACGGAAACACTGGGGGTCCGACAGGTTATGCCTTTTACAGATCTACCGCTATGTAGTACGGTCCACTTTGGACTATGGATGCATTGTTTATGGGTCTGCAAGACCATCATACCTTAAAAAACTGGATCTCGTACATAACCTGGGTCTTCGTATATCAACTGGTGCATACAGAACATCCCCCATAAATAGCCTATATGTAGAAAGAAATGAACCATCTCTTGCAAACAGAAGAGCAATAGTTACCTGTGCATATGTACTAAAATAAGATCCTTTCCAAAACACCTTTGTTACCTCATAGTTACCAAGTGCACATCTTGAAGACTGTGCAATAATAAACTACAATCGATCAAACCTTTGTTACTACGCTTTGAAGATGCATGTCATGAACTCGGAATACTAGATGCTCTGCCAAACATTGCCCCGAGGCACGACCCATTGCCACCATGGTACTGTCTTCCCGCTGCTTGCGACTTCACGCTAACACAGTTTCGTAAAAAACAAACACCACATGAGCATCAACGACAAGAATACTTAGCTTTGAAAGGGAAATATTCAAGCTACATAGAGTTTTACAGAGATGGCTCTAAAACAGCGATGCACGTTGGAAGTACCGTAGTACAAGGGAAATGGGAAAAAATAGTAAGATTGCCAAGTTATGTATCAATATTTACTGCCGAATGTTACGCAGTGTGTATGGCTGTGGACAAAATAGTACATGAGAACATCGAAAAGAGTATAATATACACAGATTCCCTCAGCCTACTCAAAGCGCTGCTGTCAAGAAATGGAGTTGAACCCTTAGTAGGCCACATCATACACAGCACAGAAAAAGTCACAACAGAAGGACATATGCTAAGGTTATGCTGGGTCCCAAGTCACGTCGGAATAGAGGGTAATGAGAGAGCAGACTCAGCAGAAGTAAAAGCTCAAAATGGTGAAATCAAAAATGTGAAGATACCCTTTAAAGACAGCATGAATTTCATAGATAACAAATTAAAGAACAAACGGCAGAAAGAGTGGGAAAATGACCTTAACAACAAATTACACTTCATAAAGCCAACCTTGTGGGAATGGAAGCCATGCAGACACCGGAAACGTTTCACTGAAATTATCTTATGTCGCCTTCGCATAGGACACGCACACTTGACACACAACTGCTTACTTACAAAAGAAGCCAAACCCGTTTGTGAAAGTTGCGGCGACGAGCTCACACTAAACCATGTCTTATTTACATGTTCATACCTAGAAAAGCTAAGAAGTATTTTAGTCAATATTATCAATGCATTCCATTTCACCCAGGAGTACTCCTGGGTGATAATGCAATTGTTGACATTTCTGATGTTTTTAACGCCTTCGCATAGGACACGCACACTTGACACACAACTGCTTACTTACAAAAGAAGCCAAACCCGTTTGTGAAAGTTGCGGCGACGAGCTCACACTAAACCATATCTTATTTACATGTTCATACCTAGAAAAGCTAAGAAGTATTTTAGTCAATATTATCAATGCATTCCATTTCACCCAGGAGTACTCCTGAGTGATAATGCAATTGTTGACATTTCTGATGTTTTTAACTTTTTACGAGAGGTTGGTTGTCTTAATGAAGTGTGATTGCCTCACTTTTATGGGATACACCTCAGTCACTTTCTCGATCCTGAGAAGAATGCTGAGGTGTGTATTTCATCGCTTGGGGGCCTCGACATCCTTCCTCTGCAAAGGATGGCCGCTGAGGTTACCTGACCTTTTTTAAAGCTTTTACCATTTCCCATTACGAAAAATTCTGCCTTTCACATTCAATAGATGGTGTGAAATAACATTGTAGGTCCTTTACACCACCGCTTCATTTCTCTCATATAAAATCCAGCACAAGACAGTTTTCTATACCTTGCGTTTGGCGCATGATGGTCTCAGCCTCCTATGTACCATAAAACCCAACACAACACAACACAACACGCACTCGTCAACAGTACGGGCCAGCGTGTTTCAATTGCTTGTCACCTAGTGTATTCCGCATGAAAACTAAGTATACCCTGAAAAAATATTGCAGTATGTCTCTGCGTTGATTTCTGTACCATAATTATTCCATCTGTTGTTGCTGTCTTAATTTCGAATTGCTGTCATCCATTGTGATTTTGTAATCCCCTATGTCTCTATATTTGTCTTTCTGTGTTGCTTTTAGTCAAACGTCTCTATTTTCCTTTGTTTCCTGCCTGCCTGCCTGCCTGCCTGCCTGCCTGCCTGCCTGCCTGCCTGCCTGCCTGCCTGCCTGCCTGCCTGCCTGCCTGCCTGCCTGCCTGCCTGCCTGCCTGCCTGCCTGCCTGCCTGCCTGCCTGCCTGCCTGCCTGCCTGCCTGCCTGCCTGCCTGCCTGCCTGCCTGCCTGCCTGCCTGCCTGCCTGCCTGCCTGCCTGCCTGTCTGTCTGTCTGTCTGTCTGTCTGTCTGTCTGTCTGTCTGTCTGTCTGTCTGTCTGTCTGTCTGTCTGTCTGTCTGTCTGTCTGTCTGTCTGTCTGTCTGTCTGTCTGTCTGTCTGTCTGTCTGTCTGTCTGTCTGTCTGTCTGTCTGTCTGTCTGTCTGTCTGTCTGTCTGTCTGTCTGTCTGTCTGTCTGTCTGTCTGTCTGTCTGTCTGTCTGTCTGTCTGTCTGTCTGTCTGTCTGTCTGTCTGTCTGTCTGTCTGTCTGTCTGTCTGTCTGTCTGTCTGTCTGTCTGTCTGTCTGTCTGTCTGTCTGTCTGTCTGTCCGTCCGTCCGTCCGTCCGTCCGTCCGTCCGTCCGTCCGTCCGTCCGTCCGTCCGTCCGTCCGTCCGTCCGCATATAGGGCATATCGGATGCTGTGAATGGAGCTTATTTTTGTGGGAAGGTCTTTCATTGCAAGGTTGAAGAGGAGGGGAGATGACACCGCACCCTGCGGTATACCCCTGGATCTGATGGTATAGAGTCTTTGTTCCTTGCCTTCAATTGGGATGTAGTAATGCGTCCCGTGAAAAATTGCTTATGTATCAGTATGTATTCCTGCCCAGAGTTGTTATATTGGAGGTGATTATCATTTCAATTTTGATATTACCGAAGGCCCCTTTCAAACCCAAGACTAAGACTGCTTTGTCATTGTGAGAGTTCTTTGGGTTCGAATATATTACCATGGTGTTGTAGAAGGATGTCTTGTGCGGATTTTTGTGGTTGGAAACCAAACAAAATGTCCGTAAAACTGTGACATGTTTAGAGGTGACTGAACAACATGTCTCTCACCACAGTCTCCTTCGGTTTACCGACACAAGATTTGAGGGAGATATGGCGCAGATGTTCTACAGCAATTGGCTTGCCTGCCTTAGGAATAAATGCCACTAAGCTTGCTTTCCAATCCTGGGGGCGAGGAATATGTCCAAGCCAGATATGGTGGGTGAATTTAGGAGGATACGATAGGCTACATGCGAAAGGTTCGCTAGAAGTTAGACGGTAACCTTGTCCAGGTCCGGTGCAGTGCCACGTTTGATTTTGGCTAGGGCCTCCTTGTCAAGGAGCTGGAAGGGAGCGCCTGGCTCCAGATTTGTTTGGCCTACGTATGAGTATCGGGAAAGGCGACGGTCCAGCATGGTACAGAAATATATTCGATAGAGTGTCCGGGCCAGTTGTGTCGTAGTACCGGGAAAGTAACGAATGACACGTTGGAGGTGCCACGCCTTTTCTTCAGGTGTTTGAGTGGGGTGAATAAGTGCACGAAACAGATGGCAGGTGTTGCGAACAGACATCTGGCGCGCAGCAGTGATATATCGATCCACTCAATTAGTGTCGGCTAGCTGAGCTGCATAGTCGGCAGCCTTCAGGGCGGCGTGAACGCAGCGTACTGGAGCAGAACTTATGCATCTTTCTCGAAAAGAACTTAAGGTTCAACAGCCTCAGAGGAAGGAACAACTTTATTTCAAAGAAAGCAACAAAGGTCCTCCAGGGTGGGCTCCGACTTTTAACGGAGGGGAAAAACAGTTTCCAGTACACAGCGAAGTGGTTGAAGTTGCAAGAGGAGATACATCAATTGGTTTTTGACGGAAGGAGAGGGAACAGTGACTGTTTCATATCTAGACTGACCCCTAAACTGGCCGTGGGTGAAGGGATGGCGATCACTCTTTGCAAAATAGAGGAGAGAAAACAAGTGGTTTTTGAGGAACAGAAATGGCGCAGTACCTTCCTCACTTCCGCGTTCCGCCTATTGCGGACACCTCGGCCGGGATTGAAGCCGGGGTACTATGGCAGAGTAGGCGAGTGCGCTATGTCCCGAGCCTACGCGGCGAATGGATTACAGCTATAGACATTTTTAGCTGTGCGTACGCAGCGGCTGAGCGCACGCAAGGAACTTGCGGGGACTATAGTGCGCATGCTCAGAGCGCGCGCACGAGCCCTGCGCCTTGCGTACGTACGCAAGCCAGCGGGCCTTGCGCTGCCTTACTTGCGTGGTTAACGTTGACAAGATGGCGGGGCCTTGCCCGCCCACTTCGGAGCAAATTCTGCGTTGCCGCAGCATTTTTCGACGTGATAACTCGCTCTAAACGGTTGTATTCGCATTTTTTTTGTGCATTCTCAGCACCCCCCCCCCCCCCTCCGTGATGATACAGTTGAGAAATATGCATCGTTGTTAAGATAAATTCAAGAATTCATATTAAGCCTAACAACGTCCGCATACACGGTCGTCAGCAACCACCCAAAGCGAAGTACTTCTCCAACTTTGCAGAGGAATTTACATTTTCATTTCTTTCAATTGTTGTACACATAAAAAACCCTTCGAATGTATTCATTATTGCCGTTAATAAAACAGAAAAAAGTTTCTTCGCCGAAGAGTTCAGGAGCTCTGAATTGCTGTCCCTAGATGGCACCACAGTATGTTATACTAGTCGGTCGCTACGCTAGCCACTCCCAACCAAAATCTGTCGCTTACAGGACAGGCAAAAGTGCGCGTAAGGTGCGCTTTTACCATAGGCAAATCTTTTGTTGACGCCCAGCTAAAACTGTCTATTATCTCACGTAGTGACGGCAGATCCGGACCCCCACCGTGAAATAGCTAAGACATTAACAATGAGGCGGAGTTCTTTCGGCAGGCAATGTAAGGCGATGAATAAAAATTTACCAATATCTATCGAAAGGAAAGTGTATAACAGCTGTATTTTGCCGATACACACCTCTGGGGAGAAACGTGCAGGCTAACGAAAGTTTTCTACTTAAACTGGACTACGCAGCTAGCTGTGGAGAGCAAAATTAACCATTCAGACATTAGAAGAGAGGAGGATGAGTGAGGAAACAAGCGCGGGTTAATAAGATCCTGGTTTAATTTAATAAAAAAAAGACACGAGCACGTCACGTAATGCGAAGCCAAGATAACCGATGGTCGATAACCGATGGTCGATAAGGGTAACAGACTGATTACCAAGAGAAGGCAATCATAGCAGAAGGCGGCAGAAAGTCAGGGCTATGGATGAGTTTGGAATTTTGCGGGGATAATGTATTCACAGGTGCCACAAAACATAGAGGTAGAAGAGGGGCGGCTAATGATGACGATGAGGTATGCCGGTGATGATTATCGTATACTTTTAGAAAGGTTTGATTAGTTGCTGGACGTTTTATTGGAATAATCACACAGTTGCAGTGGATCGAGCTCTTCTGGAAAGGCTCTGTCTGGCTTATATGACGTCATTTTAAAGGTGTACCCTTATTTCCGTACCCGGGTGTTCTTGCTTTCGCTGTGCGCTAAATGTCCCAGCTGCGGCCGGGACACTCCCAGCCATTGAAGGCTCTTCAACTCAGTACCACTGGAAGTGGGCCACTGCAGCGGTTCTAGACAGTTTCCTTTTTGTACGCAGGTCATGACGGAATGGATAAAGCAGTATGGCAAGGTGTTCGGAATTTACCTCGCTGACCAACCCTTCATGGTTATTACTGAAACCAAACTCACACGGGAGTGCTTCATCAAGGCTACGAAGGTCTTCCAAGATCGGCCTATGTACTCGATAAATATGCAGCCAATGGTGAGCAGCATGCTGCTGCTTAAAGGTATGTACAATTAGATGAAATTAAACAATCACTTCTCATAATATAACGATAGGTTTCTATGTTTTGAATGGAGAAATCGATCGGCAGTGATAATCTTGCTTGCACAGTGAAATTTCGAGCGAAAGGTAACAGCAGGAGCAATTTCTGAACAACCATCATTTTTCTGTTGTGAGCCGCTGCTTAGTAAATTTAAGATTGTATACTTTAATATCTTGAAAAATAATATTTCTGCAAGAAATACATCCGTCAAATCAGGCTATCTGCCACACACACAAAAGAATAGCAAAGATCGGCTGAACTTACGCACGCATTACTAATCCATAAAGCAGGTAAATATGGGCTTTGATTTGGAGGCTCAGTATTATGTCATCTATAGTTAGCATCAGCTAGATAATCATCCAGAAGGAAAAAATCACTTTGCGCAACAGTATATGATAGATTATACTATTGGCCAGCAATGCGCTTCTTTAAGCCTTCCCTCAACTTACTCAAGAACGTACAGACTAAAAAGAAAGCACTCGTAGGGGTGGTTGTTTGGCACAGGAAGAACACTTTAAGAATACAGTCACATCAAATTTTGTAAATGAAGGACGGATTTTAGAATCCGATATATTATCTGCGTTAAAGGATTCAAAGCTGTCGTTATCAGCGATGCTTTCTGCTTTCAAGGGGAAAACAATCGTGGTGTTCCGAAGAGGTTGAGTACCAGCACCTACTTCCATTAACATGCCTCAGAGACCTAGGCGCAAGAATGCAAGCAATTTTTGAAAATGAGCCCTGTGCACTCAAAATATAACTGTCAACGCTAATGCAAACAATAACGGAAACAAAAAATACAATCAATGGTGAAGTAGCGTACGCAACACTTTGTAAGTTATTAAAATCAGCGAGAGCCAGAGTAAACGCTGCCGCTTCTCTTTATCTATATATATATATATATATATATATATATATATATATATATATATATATATATATATATATATATATATATATATATGGGCATGTTCAGATAAGAACGGTAATCGAGGTCCCATGACCATTTTTTGTTTTCAATTATATTTTTATATGTGATGGGTAAATGTGTCCACACAAAGGAATGAACCTTAGTTTTGCAAGGAACTTCGTAGTTTTCTCGAAAAAAAATCGTATGTCACAAGAGGTGGAGAATGTCGTTTTTGCCACTTCTCAAAGTTGCAAGTTTGGAGCATCACTGCATGCACAATAAATTGTGTCCGCGCATAAGTATTTTTTCAGTACTTCATCGCAACGTGTACTATACGAAGAAATAAAAAAAAACTTTTTCTTGCTGTGTCAATTTTCTGAGTAAAAAATCGCAAACTTCGCTTCCGGTGCTGTGCAGTGCCAAAAAGACACTTTTGAGGGCAACCTTACGGCAGGATGCGTAAAGATCTCCCGACTGAATCTTTTTCTCTGTATTTTTCAGCTACTTTTAATCACTTCAGGCAAGATTTGTAGCTCTACACCTGACCTATATTTTTCAATATGGCCTCAAAATTGGCAGAAGTTCAAAAACGTGAAAAAAGTGACAACTTTGACTTGAATTTAAAAAATAACATCATCATCGATATTTGTTAAAATTTGCCCTAATAATACTCAATACTTCATAACTTTAAGGCATTAAAAAGTATTGCGTTATATTGTTTGAAAGTATGAAAATAAATACAAAACGGACTTCATGATTTCAATCCCTACGACTGCTCAGTATTCCCTCTTAGGATGCGCAATCGTCAGAAGCTGGTTTTAGTATTGGTATTTTGTAAGTAAATTTTAAACGCTACAGTTGCTGAGTTCATAAGTGTAATTTGTAAGCATTTTTTCTATTACAATCAAAGGTCTAAAGCTCCTATTCGCTTTCGTGCTGTTCTAACGGTGGGACCTAAATTACTGTAAGCATATTTCAGCACGTTATTTTGGAGTGACGTGTGTGTAGGGGTAGTTTATGCAAACAATTAATGCACCCGTCGCGCTCTCAAGGTGACTAGCTGCTACCGCCGCTCCAGGGATGAACCGCGCTTGGCAGCCGCTCCTATAGCTATATAACGCCCGGCGCGACCCTGAAATTCACAGCATCATGTGTGCCGCCGCTGCACCGAGGCTTAGCCGCCGCTATCATCTTTTCATCGCAACGCACCGCACGCCTAGCAGTTATGCCTCAGCCTTCGACCTTCGACCGAGATAACCCTTGTGAGCGGATGTTGTTCGGATCTCGAGTTTTGTGTGTCGTTTTCCAGGCCTGGTAGACCCGGTGGGGTCGTTTTCTGTACTCACGTGTTTTCTCTGCGCTGGAGCGCTCCCTCGACAAGCATACTTGGTATCTCAGTCTCAGCTGGTACGCCAGACCGAAAGAACATCAGTGTCGACGGTGGGCAGCCTGTGTTAAAAATCCATTCATCTGTCCATCTTTTTTTTTTGGAAAAGCAGCTCTGGGCCCTGCATCCGTCACCTGCTCTTCTGTCTCGCGATAATCTCCGGAAGCGGTGAGCTTTTGCATTCATGAAGAGATTTCCGCGGCGAACGTTTTGTGCCGACTACTCAAAAAGGCACAAACAGAGAATTGAAAAAGGACGTAATTTTCGCAGTGTAAAGACACTCAATGTCGCTGCTCTCAAAAAAGTCCTACTTCCCGAAGAAGCTCTCCGAGTACGAGAAAGGGACTTCATCTGTCAGAATTGTTACCGTCGGTTCAAGGAAGACATAGATAATATGCAGGCAGAGTCAACCGAAACATTAGAATAATACCGCCCTGGGGAAGAAATCGTAGAAAATTTAAATTCAAGTGCCAGCATTACCTCCGAAATCTCGCCCCTAAAGCCACCGAGCGGTTTAAAAAAACGCCTCAGACTTTGCTATGCAAAGCGAAAGCAGGAAGAGGTGGCAAGAGCTATGGTGACGAAAATACGATCGGGGATACAGGCAGCATATAATGTCCCAGAGACTTCGCGTGCGTCAGAAGAAAAGTGTGCGCAATGCAGCAGCTGGGAGGACAACCTACATGCTGCCTACAATAGGTGTACGTCCTTTCAAGAGCGTTGCCAGCTGCTGACACTGCTACCAGGCAACCTAACCGTGAAATATGTGCAGGAAGTTATTCCAGAGGCAACGAGGCACGTTATCAAAAAATCGAAGAAGATGGTGGATGAGGAAGGCGTATGGTCAACACAGGAGAGATATACAAGATGTCAACTACAACAGGAAGACATTACCACCGTTTTAGATTATTACACCATGGATGAACTCGATTGCTCTAGACAGACTCCGAACAAAAAGGATGTTGTGAGAATCGAAAAGGAGGGAGAGAAAGAATGGATACCTAAACGCTTCATGACGCGTTCCTTGCGAGAAGCATTCCGCCTCTACAAGCAAGCTCACCCTGCCTCCCAGGTTGGCCTCACAAAATTCATATCCTTGCGTCCTAAGTGGGTGAAATGCTCGCTACAGTGGCAAGTGTGTGTTTGTGTGTGCTGTGCAAACTTTCAGTTGTGCCTCGTGGGACTGCAGAACGCGTCCGGAAGGTCGCTTTCTCCCGAAGATATGCAGAGCCTCTGCGTATGCCAGGAACCTACTGCGTCGTGTTTCCTTAGGAATTGTGAGCACTGTCCACAAGATGGCATTTTCACTTCGGAAAATTTTGAAATGAGCAGTGAGGACGAGGTGTTGATTGGTTCATGGGAATACGGTGAGCTCGTTAAAAAGACTCTGACCGCTTCATCATTTATGAGAGAATTTCTAAGAATGACCATGAAATGGATACCCCACAACTATATTAGATCTGTGCAAGCAAGAGCAATACATGAAGAAAAACACAGCTGCAAGAGAGGTGCAATTGTTTTGCATTTTGATTTCGCCGAAAACTGGACAGTTGTGCTTCCAGACGCAGTACAAGCGTACCATTGGCAGAAAAAGCAGGTGACCGTGTTTACCTGCGTTGTCACGTCAAGAAAATCGACTCGGAACTACGCCGTTATTTCCGACGATATGTCTGATGATTCAGCTCATGCATGCTTGACTCTGTCAAAAATCAAAGCACACCTCGAAGACAACGCGCCAATCTACACCAAGATATCATATGTGAGCGACGGGGCTCCCGCTCACTTCAAGAATAAATATCAGTTTCATGAGCTGTCAAGAGACGAAATGGATGTTTTCGGCCACTGGACACGGCAAAAATGCTTGCGACGGCGTTGGTGGGCTTGTCAAACATCTAGCATCACACCACAACTTGCGGAAGCCTGCAAGTGAGGCCATACAAACAGCCAGCGGCTTCGTAGACGCAATTCAAGGAACGCTAAAGAACATCACCATTCTGGAGCTCCCACAGAGGGAGCTTGCAGACTTTCGCGCAACGAAGAAGGAAGAATGGAAAATGGCAAAGAAAGTGCCTGGAGTTCAGACGCTCCATATGCGGAAGTACGTTCAAACAAATGAAGGCAGTGCATCCTACGTGGCCTCCATCGCTGCTTCGGAATGGAAGAGGCTGTGATCTGGTTTGTGCTTCGTGCTGGACAATATACTGTGCGCATACCGACTTCAACTGCTGCCGTTAATTTCTTGTTACGATTTTCTGAATTGCAATCTGCATATAAAGCGGCATCCCATTTGTATATTGCGTTCCTATTAAAACTCCTCCTGATTAAAAATCTTTTAGATAAATTGTTCCTCTCAGAAGACGATGTTCTGTCTCCTGACATTGCCCTGTAGAACCTTTGAACACAGAGGTAAACAGATGCAGGTACGGAAACGTCGGCTTCAGAAACACATTAATATAAATTTTTATATATAAACATTTTTCTAAGAACCGACAAATGATCTAATATTTTTAAAAATCAATTACATACCAATGTACCTTACGATGATAAATTAGAGAATACAAAAAAAAAACGTTTGACCGCCAGCAGCCAGTTCATCAGGTGAAATAGTGAATTTATTCCCATTTTGACGGATTAAGAACGCCGCTAACAAGCGAGTAGAAGCTGTACAAACATTCAGGAATGTTCGCATATTGTGATAAATGGAATGTAACCACGTTCAGTGAGTGCTAAATCAAATATCTGACAGTTACTATTTCTAAGAGGCAGTAATAAGCAATTCTAGGTAACAAAAACATGAGCTCAGTTTTGTATTTATTTTTATACTTTAAAACAAAATAATGCAACACTTTTTTGGTGCCTTAAAATTATAGAGTATTGAGTATTATTAGGGCAAAGTTTAATAAAATTCAATGATGATATTGTTTTATAAATTCAAGTCAAAGTTGTCACTTTTTTCACGTTTTTGAACTTCTGCCAATTTTGAGGCCATATTGAAAAATATAGGTCAAGTGTAGAGCTACAAAACTTGCCTGAAGTGAATAAAAGTAGCTGAAAAATACAGAGAAAAAGATTCAGTCTGGAGATCTTTACGGATCTTGCCCTAAGGCTGCCCTGAAAAGTGCATTTTTGGCACCGCACAGCTCCGGAAGCGAAGTTTGCGATTTTTTACTAAGAAGACTGACACAGCAAGAAAACGTTTTTTATTTTCTTCGTATAGTGCAAGTTGTAATAAAGTACCGAAAAAATAGTTATGCACGGAAACAATTTATTGTGATACAGTGATGCTCCAAACTTGCAACTCTGCGAAGTGGCAAAAACGACATTCCCCACCTCTTGTGACATACGATTTTTTTCCGAGAAAACCATGAAGTTCCTTGCAAAACTAAGGTCCATTCCTTTGTGTGGACACATTTACCCATCACATATAAAAATTTAAACTGAAAACAAAAAATGGTCATGGGACCTCGATTACCGTTCTTATCTGAACATGCCCATATATATATATATATATAAACATATTTTGTTGCTAGAGGTAAAATGCAAAGTTGAGAAACGCTTTATTTAGCCATAGATTTCTTTTGAGTCGACGTTTCGGACAGAGCCTGTCCTTCCTCAGGATTGAAGAAGTTACAGCGATCTTCCTGCTCTTCTTAAGGAGTTGGCATTGGTACACATGTACTACACATGAACAAAACAACAAAACAACAAGCAAACGAAGATGAAAAGAAGATGGAAAATTAATGGCAACTTTGATTGTGATTCCAGAAACGTAATATACCTCCCAGAATGCAGTGTGTGCAGTATGCAGTACATTGGGCAGACCATCAACCCTCTACGAATTCGCTTTAATAACCACCGCGCGCATATATTATCACTACCCAACCTTATGTCTGCCTTGTCAAAACACAATAATGAGAACAACCACCCATTTGATGTAATTCTCTTTCCGCTGTGTATTTTATCAAACAAGAGCATTGTTCGTAGCTGCTAATGGGTGATGGGTGACTGGAGCTTAGTCAAGCCGCAACAAAGCGGCTTTTTCTTCAGTCTCCTTTTTTTCGCTGTATTTTTCCATGCGAAAAATAAATTGACTGATTGATTAAGTTAACAGTCCTACAGGGTGGGTTCCACAACACCTTGGAAAGAGAGCAACGAGAGCCGTACTTTATTTACAAATTTAGAAATAATCCTCACGGCCTCAATGAAAGTCTAGGTTTATTGTCCTCCATCCGCCCCCTGCAGTGCCAGTGCTGACCTTACAGGGCTGACCTTGACATTGTGATGAACCAGTTTCTTAAAATGGCCCTGGGTCCACACTGGGCATGAGGAGATTGATGCACAGACTCCAAAATGATTTTGAAGTGATTTAATTAAAGCATCTGGCTCGATGCCGCTTACGGGACAGAAGCTGGGCTCGTCGTCGCCGAGGCTGAGTCAGCGTGGTGTGGCACGGGCTCGATGAATGGCTGGTTGTCTGCAGCGGCCGGGCTGGGAGTTCCTCGTGGCTGTGCTGCCCTCGTTCTCGGCTGGTCGTTGGATGAGCTGCCAGGCGTGGAGGCGCGTTGGCGAAGGTCGAACGTTAGCGACGGCTAGACCCCGGGCTCAGGTCAATGCGCAGCCCCAGTCTTCTGCCTCGCTCCGTCTCCGGCCCTCTCGTCCACTCGCCCCGATCGCTCTCCCCCCTTCCTCCCGTCGGCTTCCGCTTTTAAAGCCTTTGCTTCTTTCTTCAGCCGTGGCCGCGCCTTTGTCCACTCCCCCGTGGCTCTCGAGGGGTGCATAATGACGGGGACACTCAAGCGTCGTTCGACAGGGCCGTCGACGGTTACCATATATGGTCATGTTTCTCCGCCACAACCAAATATGGTCATGTCTCTCCGCTGCGACCCGACGCCAGGAAGGCGCGGCCAACCGTCTCCAGGAAAGTCACTGACCGGCTCGCCGTGGCACCGGTGCATGTGCACGAATCGTCACATCCGCTCCTTCTTAAAAGGAATGTTCATTGAACATTAGGAATTCGTCATACACACACACGCGCACACACACACGCCGCGCTGTTCGGGCCAGTATCCCGCACAAGTCGCTCCTTTCTTCCCCACGAGCACCGAGCCAGAGCGGAGTTTCAGAACAATTCTTCACCGTAGATACCACTCGAGTGCACAATATAAGACCATAATTAACAGTATGTACAACATCTCAAACAAGAGAACGAACAAAAAATGAAACTAAACGAAGCGCACTTGTAATGTACAAAACAAGGAAATGTAGTCTTAGCGAGGTACCTCCCTGTCCACTACTCGGTTACGGAGGTAGTACCTAGCGGCTGGAATACGTCTGCCAGATTGGAATGCCTCCTCCTCGAGAAGGGCGCCTCCGAGCTGCGACTGCATGAAGTGTTCCAGTTCATCACATGGACTGAAATTTTTGTGCCGGCCGCTCTGACCGCTTTTCTGCAATGCAGGGTTATTTACAATGGCGGGCTCCGTGCGAAGGTTATCCTCCCCCTCCTGTTCCCTTGAGGCAGCCGTTTCAGAAAGAGGCGAGCATGTTGGTGCTTGCTTTAACCGGTTAGCATGGACCACAGCGGTTGAGGCCCCTGCGATCTCCCGAATCCGAAAATTAACCGGCGATAGCTGCTCTACTATGCGGTAAGGTCCTTTCCATTTGGGCGTTAACTTACGGGAAAGCCCTGCCTTGACCTGCACACACTCAAGGTATACGCGGTCTCCCACCCTGAAAGGAACCGCCCTAGCCCTAGTGTCGAACCGCCTTTTTCTTTTGTCGGCTGCTTCCCGTAATGCTTCGGCTGTTACGTCATGGGCCACTTGCAATCGAGACGTCAGTTCGGCTCGATAATCATCTAGTGACCCGTATGGCACCCGTCTCTGTCCATGAACCACCGCATTCGGTGTGTCTGGGTCGCGACCGTACAAGAGGTAGAAAGGGGAGTCACCGGAGCTCTCGTGCACCGCCGTGTTGTAAGAAAAAACAGCAAACGGTATCCAGAGGTCCCAATCCTGTTGGTCTCGCGAAACATAATGGGATAACAGTTTGCTTGCTGTTTGATTAAGCCTCTCCACAGCACCGTTACAAGCCGGGTGGTAAGGGGTGGTCTGTCTTTTGTCAATTCCCAGGAGGTTATACACATCTTTCATCAACCTCGACACAAAGTTTGACCCTTGATCCGTTAACAACTGCCGCGGAACGCCGTGCCGCAGAACCACTGTTTCTACAAAGGCACGTGCCACAGTTTCTGCTTTTTGGTCGGGCAGTGCTGTTATCTCAGCATACTTCGTTAGGTGGTCAACGCACACCAGTACATATTTGTTTCCTGTTGTCGTAGTCGGAAGTGGGCCTAGGATATCCATGCCAACCCTCTCAAAAGGCGTCGAGACTTCCTCGAATTCCTGAAGGGGGGCCGGCCTGCGGTTTTTCGGAGTTTTTCTTTCCAGGCAAGAACGGCAGTTAGCGCAGTACTCTTTAACATCTGAACGCATGCCCTGCCAATAGTAGTAGCGCTCCAACCTCCTTTGCGTCTTCATTACTCCAAAATGGCCCGCGTATGGGGCATCGTGAAAAACCCTCAAGACGTGCGGCACCATTGACTTTGGTACCACCACTCTTTCCCACACCTGGCTAGCCTTCCTTCCTGACCGCGTAGGCCGGGTGCGCTTTCGTAGGGTTCCTTCGTTGTCAACAAAGTAACAATTGTCGGGATCCCGGGCGATCCCCCCAGAAATGGCATGAAATGTTTTCTCTAGCCCTTTGTCCTTTCGCTGCTCGGTGCGGAGATCGTTTGTATCTATGGCCGGACAAAACTCATTCACGGTGCGTACCAGGTTAGCTCGACTTAATGCGTCCGCGTTAGTGTGCACCTTGCCTGGCTTGTGTTCTATCTCGAAATCGTATTCCTGAAGTTGCAGATTCCAGCGCGCGAGGCGCGAGCTCGGATCCTTCACGTTTAGAAGCCACTTAAGGGGTTGGCAGTCGGTCACTAGCCTGAATCTGTGGCCATAGAGGTAGCACCGAAAGTGCCGCACGGCCCAAACCACTGCAAGACACTCCCGCTCAGTGGCACTGTACCGCTGCTCGACTGGACTGAATTGCCGGCTCGCGAACGCGATAGGGTGCTCCTTGCCGTCAAAATTCTGAGACAGCACTGCACCCGCTGCAAACTTCGAGGCGTCAGTCGCTACAATGAAAGGCTGGCTGAAGTTTGGATATCGTAGCAAGGGAGCGGTTATTAATTTTTCCTTTAGTTCTTCGAACGCCACCTCTGCCTCCTCCGACCATACGAACTCTATGTTTTTTGCTGTTAGTGCAGTCAGTGGCTTTGCGATTCGGGCGAAATCTCGCACATGCCTTCGGTAGTATCCGACTAAGCCAAGAAACTCGCGAACGCCTCGAACTCCAGTTGGTCTAGGGAAGTCGCGGACGCTACTTAACTTTCCCGCTTCAGGTTCTACGCCGTCTGCGGAAACAATATGTCCAAGGTATTTGACCTGCCGCGGTAGAAGTTGGCACTTTGAAGGTTTCAATTTTAAGCCAGCAGCTCGCAATCTGACCAGCACTTCCTCAATGGCCTCCAAGTGTTCGGCAAAGGTGCTGCTGTAAATTATTATATCGTCCATGTAGACGAAGCACCTCTTTCCCAGCAAACCGGCCAAGATTACGTCCGCAGTTCTCTGCCAGACTGCAGGGCTGTTAACAAGTCCCATCGGCATGCGTCTCCACTGAAAGTGGCCAGACGGGGTGTTAAATGCGGTTTTGTCGACATCGTTTGGATCCATTTCGATCTGCCAGAACCCCGATGCGAGGTCGACAACTGTAAAATACTTGGCTGACCCAAGCTGCGCGAGGGTTTCCTGCACCTGTGGCAGCGGGTAGGGATCTATCCTTGTAATGGAATTCAATCGCCGGTAGTCTATTACCAGTCGAAATGAACCATCGGGTTTCTCAACTAGAAGTGCCGGTGCCCCCCACGGCGACTTGGAATGCTCAACAATGCCTTTGTCGATCAGCTCTTGGACCTGCCTATCCATTTCCTCTTTTTGTGAGTAGGGAATTCTATAGGCCCGTTGGTACACTGGTGGCGAGTCGCCAGTCGTAATGCGGTGTTTGATCACTCCGCACTTTCCCAGGTCTAGCTTCGATGCAGCGAACACATCCGAGTAGCGCTGTAGGAGACCCTCAACTCTTCCTCGCTCTTTGCAGTCGATGTGAGAGAGGTCAAACTGCAGGTTCCCTTCTTTTCCTTTCCTTTCATTGACGAGGCCCGTAGTGCAAATCGGGGTACCCTGCTCATCTACCTCAGCCGTGGAGAATGTAGCTATAATTTTGTTTTTCGGCAGGTGAAGCTCTTGTTGCGAGTAGTTACATAAGCGGACGGGAACCCTTTTCTTTGAGTCAACCGTGACCAAACAGCCCGCCACACTCAGTCCTATTGCGAGCCCCTCTATAGGTTCAACGACTCCTATGTGTCCCTCATCAATCTGAGCTGACATCGCTCCCACACAGATTATCTCTGACCGAGGCGGCACCACTGTTTCTCTCGTTGTCCTAACACTAACGCCCGCGTGTGTTAGCGAGCCCTGTTTCGCGCTCTGTTCCCCATAGTCCACTCGTGCAACGTACTCGGCCTCTCGATTTGCTAATGGGACCAAAGCCCCGCGACAGGAAAGGCAGTTCTGGCTTAATATGAGATCGATGCCATGCTGCCGTAACAGGTCCTGACCTACGAGGCCCGATATACCATCCGGCAACGACACAGCATCGGAACAAATGTAGCTGGGATGGTCAAAA
This sequence comes from Amblyomma americanum, assembly GCF_052857255.1. Taxonomy (NCBI): domain Eukaryota; kingdom Metazoa; phylum Arthropoda; class Arachnida; order Ixodida; family Ixodidae; genus Amblyomma; species Amblyomma americanum. The sequence continues at coordinate 92,193,543 of NC_135504.1, read as the reverse complement.
CTTTCGTTCCCGATTGTGAAGCGCAAAAGGTACAGTCCTCCCGTGCCGAGGTTAGCTCCTGTGATGCCCACGAATCTTACTTTCGGAGATTCTCGGGCCTCATGCACCTGCCTGTCTCCCTTCCTTGTCAGCAGATCAAAAAACTTTTGCTTAAGGAGCGTTATCCGGGAGCCAGTGTCAACCAACAGATTGCAAGTGACCCCGTTTACCACGAATTTGGCAATCGGGCAGGATTCTCCAAAAACGCTTACAATAGCACAGCTATTACTGCTCTCCCCCCCCCCCCCCCCCAACCGGCTCGGCTGCGGGGGACTCTACGCGTTTTTTGGCACAATACATCTTTGTTCCATCCCCGTGTTGGTCGGCGCGCGCTGCTGCCCATTTGGCGTACCAGATTCACGGTTTAGCTCGGGACAGTATCTGGCAACGTGTCCGTACCTTCTCCAAGCATAACAGCGAACCTGCCTCCTTTCACGGTTCCGGAAATTGCCCCTGTTATTTAACTGTAGGCCTTCCGCGAGGAGCGCCTCCAGCCGGTCTAGCCTATCGGTCAACTGAGTAACATTCGCGTCGGCGCTTGCACTTTTTGGCTCTGTTACAAGCCGCACCTTCTCCTCACTGGAGACAAGCAACTCATTACGCTCCTCGTCTACAGCTGCCTCTACCGCTCCTTCAAAAGTAGACGGCGCCTTAGACAGAACAAGCCTGCGCACCGGATCCCTCAAGCCAGTGATGAACTGGGACGTCATCTGCTCCAGAAGCAGCTCTCTGGCGTGCTTTTGCTTCGAACTATCAGGCCCCGGTTCTCGCGCTAGGGTTTCGTTCCCAAGGAAGCGAAGGCGGGATGCAAACGCGCGTGCTTCTCCCGGCTTCTGCCGAGCGTCGAGGAACCGCCTGAGCTTTACGCTAGAAGGTTCCCTGTCAAAATATTTAAACACTAGCTTTTTAAATTCAGCCAACGTGCCCGCCTTCCTGACTCCCTCATCTCTCCAGGCAAAATCATGTGCTGCCCCTGACATGCGACATTTCGCCATTCCCAGCTGTTGTGCATCCGTTAACCCGCCCATTTTGCACACCTGCTCCAACATGTCAAAAAATTCAACAATAGACGGCCCCTGACCGTCGCCAGTGAATCTCTCCACCATGTTTGCTAATGCAAGTACGCTTGCGCCAAAGGGCTGTGCACTCGAGTGGGCTTCTTCCATATTAGACCAAATATAGTCAGTGCCTCAAGCTCCTCTCGCCGGGGGTGCAGTCCAGCTTTTGCCCAATGATTTAAGTGTGGACCCCACTTCTGACATCAATGTGATGAAGCAGTTTCTTAAAATGGCCCTGGGTCCACACTGGGCATGAAGAGATTGATGCACAGACTCCAAAATGATTTTGAAGTGATTTAATTAAAGCATCTGGCTCGATGCCGCTTACGGGACAGAAGCTGGGCTCGTCGTCGCCGAGGCTGAGTCAGCGTGGTGTGGCACGGGCTCGATGAATGGCTGGTTGTCTGCAGCGGCCGGGCTGGGAGTTCCTCGTGGCTGTGCTGCCCTCGTTCTCGGCTGGTCGTTGGATGAGCTGCCAGGCGTGGAGGCGCGTTGGCGAAGGTCGAACGTTAGCGACGGCTAGACCCCGGGCTCAGGTCAATGCGCAGCCCCAGTCTTCTGCCTCGCTCCGTCTCCGGCCCTCTCGTCCACTCGCCCCGATCGCTCTCCCCCTTCCTCCCGTCAGCTTCCGCTCTTAAAGCCTTTGCTTCTTTCTTCAGCCGTGGCCGCGCCTTTGTCCACTCCCCCGTGGCTCTCGAGGGGTGCATAATGACGGGGACACTCAAGCGTCGTTCGACAGAGCCGTCTATGGTTACCATATATGGTCATGTTTCTCCGCCACAACCAAATATGGTCATGTCTCTCCGCTGCGACCCGACGCCAGGAAGGCGCGGCCAACCGTCTCCAGGAAAGTCACTGACCGGCTCGCCGTGGCACCGGTGCATGTGCACGAATCGTCACAACATCTCGCCAGTGGCATCTTTTTCAAGCTTCGCCCATCCACTCTTCCTCATCCCTCATCTCATCCCACCCCTATCTTCCCAGTTCAACCACCTTGCCGAGCGGGGTGCAATTGAAGAACCCCTGCCTTAATGCTCCCACCATTCACATTTACCCCCCAGACGATACTTTCCCAAACTCGAATGTTTTGCAGCCTTTTTTTTCTTTTTTGTGCGTGTCTGGGTGTTTTCATGCACAGTGCATGTGTCTAGTTAAGCTAAGGGCCCGGCTGATTCTGCCTTGACTCTGGATGCCGAAGAGGTTCCAAATGGCGGAAGTCTCCTGCCCTGTCTGCATTTTATTCTGTTTATATGCTTACTCTTCATGGCCGGGGCACGCGAGTGCACGCATCTCTAATTTTTATCTGTTGGACGATTCTGCCACCGTCTCTTCCTGTGCAACTTCCTCGCCCTCGCTCTGTTGTCGCCTTGAAGGGTGGCTATTATCCGCTCCCGCTTCTCGTTTTTCTTTTTTTTTTCCCGGGCAGGCTCCCCGCTGCTCCTGAGTGGGTGGCGGTTGGACAGCGCGTTTTTTTCCCCTGTTTTTTCTACCTTTCTCTATTTTCTAGTATTTTTTATTTTGTGCCCATCTTCTTTCCAGCATCCGTTTGCTTGTTTTGTTCATGCGTCGTACATGTGTGCCAAGATTAGCTTTGGTGACGGAATTCTTGCCTTTGTTTTGGATGTGCATACCGAGGACAGAGGATGGGGACCTCCGGGATTCGGATGCCGTATGCATCGATGTTTATGGGTGGAGGATCCTCAGTTTTGGGAAGATGTGCGATTATTAAGAGTTCTGATTTCCGAGGAGAACTGCTGAGGTATACTTGGTGGGCGTGATGCGCCACCTTGTCTACTGCATCCTGCAGTGCTTTGCTTTATTTCAGCATCAGTGCCTGACATGCTCCAGAGGGTTACATCGTCGGCGCAGAGGCAGTGGGAGAGATCCGGAATGGTAGAGGAGGTCCATGCCATTAGAATGCAATAGCGCCCTAGTTGTACCTCCATATTTATTGTCAGTGAATTCGCTTTTTCTCCCTTAGGAACTGTAGCACTGAAAAAAAAATAATGTCAAGCAATCAAATTTCACTACTCTGTGTATGAAGGTAGTCTTTCTTCATCAAAACACCAATGCGGCCTCTTCGCCCGTTAAACGAGCTCGAGTTCTTGATACACGAAAAAAAAGCCCGAAATACAACAAGCGGGCAATCCTTAATTTTTGTTTATTAGGCGTAATCCTAATCCGCAGAATGGGTAAGCTAGATGCAGAACGTCGAGGGTACCTTTGGAAGGAGCGGGCTGCGTGATAAGCGCCTTTGGCTTACAGGCTGCAGAAAGGGCGTGATTTCGGCAGCGAAAGTTCGCCCACGCTCAGAATGCCGGCACTGCACGATGCGGCTCTCATGCGCGATAAGTCCTTGGAACGAAGACAGCTTGTCTGTCTGGCATGGCCGGTAGCCAACACCGCTCGCTTCGCTACCTACAACCAGGTGATTATCTTTTCGGCTCCGCGGGAATCTGCGTAGCCGTCTAGGAGGTGCTACGCTATTTTCGCTTCCCCTTTGAGGTCGCTAATGACATTCCTCCCCGCCTCATAGCCAGGCTCAACACGCGACTCGACGTATTGAATATTCTTTTAAACGACAATGCGAAAACCTTTTAAACAATGTCAATGAGGATTACGGTGTGGGCTAATTGGTTCATACTTTCTACGTAACAGATTAACACAGCTCAAAGGAACGAGGTCAAGAAGAGAAGAAACATGTAACACATGACAGCCGCCGACTATCAGCTCCTTATTCCGTCATAAAAAAACAGCGCAATTTCTTTTCTTCTTGTCCTCGTTCCGTTCCGCTGTGTTAATCTGTTTCGTTAAAAGTAAACCATGTTACCAAGGGGAATTTTAAGCTCAGCCCAGCAGGAGAAATGGTGCGAAATATCGCATACTGAGTTCTGAAGAATCGATCAATGTATCTGAATGGCTTGCGTGGCGTAGAAACGGACATGACGAGTTCGCGCTTCTACCTTCAGAGAATATAGATGCATAAGGTAGTACTTCTTACTGACGCTTGTTTTTACCCTAGCATAACCAGTTTCGTTGGTAAGGAAGGTGCTTATCAGCGTGCTTTATACACCACAACGCAGTGTACGTGCTGTCTTATTTTCGGCGTCTTGAGGCCTCTATTTAGAGAAAGGAAACTTATCGGGAATACCGTCGAATACAGTGTCTGCAAAATATTATAAAAAGAGTAAAATGTTTTTAGTAAAATATTGATATTTATTTCTTCGCCGCAGGAGAAAGGTGGCGGAATGTCCGGGCTGTATTCAACGCATGTTTCACCGCCAGCAAAGTGAAAGATCTCTCCGGGATTGTAGATTCAAGCCTAGACCGATTTGTCCAAAAACTGGACAACGTCTGCCGAGCTGGACAATGTCTAGACGCATTTGAAGCCTCCCATGCAATGGCGCTGGACATGCTGACCAGGACGGTTCTTTCATGGGAGGTATGTTTTGGCAGTTTTCTAAGTTCGCAGCAGATAGTTAACAAGGAACCTCAGTGGGTAATGCATCAAAGGATAATGAATACAACTAGAGTGGGGTGCCGCTAAAAAATCAAAAATGAATTGGCGCCATTTAATATATTGGATATCATATACCATTCTTTGCATTAAAAAAAACCAGCATATTAACAACTGTTTTAAACTTATTAAAAAACACCTTGCAAGTTTGCGAGCAAGACAAAGAGTACGATTGAGACTGCTTACTGAAAAAACCTACGTGAGGCAAGCTAACTTATATTACATGTCAACACCGAGTACATTGCTCGAAGAAGCCGCTTGGCGTGATGCTGTCAGCAAGTTTCTGTCGCAAAAGCAGGCAAAGGCTTGAGCATATATTACAGCAGTCTTCAGAACACCTTTAGGCCGGTGCAAGTCACCTGTAAAGCCACCTCAACAAACCGGCTATAAGTCACCAGGATTGTAAAATTACCTTTAGGCCGGTGCAAGTTGCCTGCAGTGTCACGTCTACAATTCGCTCATAATTGACATGAATGGTAAAGTTTGATTATTTAGTGTCCTTCCAAACGATAACGAAACGCTTGAGGTAGTGAGGCGGTGTAAAGAAATGTAGTAGGGGTGAGTATGATCGCCTAAAATAAATTACCGAACAAAGCTGAACAGTACTGCTCATCACAACAGAAAACAAACGTGTAAAGCAGGATGAAATAAAAACACAAAAAGCACTCGATGAAACGCTTAAGTATTTATTATAGGGACCAAGGAAAATATAGCGCAAATAAAGACAAGGACGCGCACAACACAATGTGTATGCTGGCTCATGATTCAGGGAAAAACGCCAAGCATTTGCCCATCTTATCATAAGATATTGTCCACGTACCAAAATCTTCACACATACTTGGACTCATTGTGAGCACCGTGTCCCAAGTGAAAGTTGTCGCGAGAAGAAACAGGAATTTGAAATACATGTGCAGTGTTTCTTATCGTTCCGTGAAGAAAATTCAAGCTTGTCCCTGCCGAAAAGTGTTTTTCAAACCATAGACTCGGAGTGTTTGTCATACACGTGTCATACAATTATCATACAAAATTATCATAGAAATGTCAATCATTTCTGTAATATTGTACATTTTTCATACAGATGTCATAAAATATCATTCAAATCGTGTTTGTATGACGAACCTGCACGAGGTTGTTGCATATTACGACTTTTTTTCAGCAGGAATAGAGCTAAAAGACATTGAAAATTTATGCTGATTTAGCAGAATTCGTTATTTATTAGAATACTTGTGAGGCTAAAGGTTTGGCCCGAGCACGAGTGCATGAGGAAAACCAAAGGGAGGAAAGTGAACAAAAAAATTATCCGCCAACACTGCCCCAGTGTTCGACTTAAGAGCTTCAAGCTTTTACATCGGTGTGCTCAGCAGACGTGCAGAAGACCAAATCCAGACATCCGTGGATGTTTACTTTTCGTGTCCCACTTCGATGGCTGCTACAATGGCACATATATAACGGATAGAAAGTATAGGTATCAATTGGAGTGCTGCACGCCCACTGTTGCCATATAATATGATGTGTTCATATGGTAACTGTTTTAGTAAATTTAAACTTCACTACAAGCAGACGCGTCCTAGGGAAACGTAAGTACTAAGAGCTAACTCTCTTAAATAATTGCCTGGGGTTCAATCCGACTTAACCTAGCAGACAAGCGAAAGCATAGATGGTTTCGGCATTTCTGAGAACAAGCCCGAAGCCGGCGTTATTTATAGCGAAGAATTTACGTCGTCTGATGTGAATCTCAGCTCTAAGGGTCGAGGTGAAAGATCAAGTAGTCAATGTACATCGTATGACGGCACAACACGTGATGGAAACCCCAGCACTGAAAGTCAAGGCCAAAGCTGAGAGGTGAAGGTCAAGGGTGAAGTAACCATTGGTCAACGGTCTCGTGGTTGCTGCTCATTAGATATAACCATACCGTACACGCATATCATGGCTGTGCGCAGCAAGACACGTAGTCGTACCTTGTTAGTCCTGAGGGCCTATAATAAGCTCTACTTTGGTCTGGCTTCAAGGCCAAACGCGGCAAAGCTGAGTTGTACCTTCAGTATTACAGCACTTGCTCTAAAAAAAGGCCGCCACCGTCTGAAAGACGTTTAAGTAACGAGTGTTTGCTGTTAGGTTTGCTAGACGGAGAAAACGAAGAAGAACGCGCCCGTTATCAAGTTACACCCCCTTAAGATACGTCCCGGACGGAACTTGCTTCGTTTGGGGGGTCAAAGTGCGCCTAGAATTCGGCTTGCTGCGCGATACGGTAACACTTCAATATTAGTAATTGCATGTATACGAAATTCGGTACACAACTGTCCCCGCAAGGGTGCCTCTTAATTGTTGTCGGAGTGTATATAGGGGAACGAATGTATACACATATAGCGGTTCCGTAACGGAACAGTTCTCCTCCTATTGTAGGGTATTTTTCGGGGGTTAGGGGGAAAGGGATGGAAGGGCACAACCAAAAATAATGGCCGCCATCTTGGATTGAAGGAACCGAAACTATGCCGCCATTTCATCCCCTGACGTCATTCCCACAGAGAGCCGCTCCTATCCATCATATTGCACCGAGACGTCATCATTTACACACGGCAGGCGGTTGTTTCTTCAATGCTATTACAGATGGCGCTACAAGTCTCCATCCGAGCTATTCTGTTTTCTAGCTGCTGCTCTGTGCGCTGTGGTCTCATGGTGGCAGCAGGGTCACGAAATCTCGAGACGTGATCAGGCCCCGCCGCGGTGGCTCAGTGGTTAGGGCGCTCGACTACTGATCCGGAGTTCCCGGGTTCGAACCCGACCACGGCGGCTGCGTTTTTATGGAGGAAAAACGCTAAGGCGCCCGTGTGCTGTGCGATGTCAGTGCACGTTAAAGATCCCCAGGTGGTCGAAATTATTCCGGAGCCCTCCACTACGGCACCTCTTCTTCCTTTCTTCTTCCACTCCCTCCTTTATCCCTTCCCTTACGGCGCGGTTCAGGTGTCCAACGATATATGAGACAGATACTGCGCCATTTCCTTTCCCCCAGAACCAATTATTATTATTATTATTAACGTGATCAGTAAGAGCTCACGCTCTTAAAAAAATCAATTTGCTAATGCCCGAAGGATAATATATTAAATGCAGTAAGTAGGAAAGCTTTGTGTGCCACTGTTATTGACACATTTTGCAGAAATCAAATTAGATCTACGCGCCACCACACCACACGGAACTCCAAAAACCACATCGGCGCGCCTGTTTTTTTGCTGACCAAATAACTGACACTGTTTGCCACTGACTTAGGCAAGCACGAAAAAGCACTAAATTCAATTCAATTCAATTTTATTAAACATCTTGAGGATGTTCGGTGCGTCGACAAAAAGTCGAATAAAAGGCTTGACAGGGGTCGAAACACCCTACATTGATTTGACCGCAGCGTCATAATGGCATACAGCGTGTGGCATCTATTGATAATAAGATCACTACGTGAATATGGAAACAGAATCATACGGCATGTAAGCACACAAGAAAAAAATAAAAATAAGTACAAATCGCAGTTGCACGAAGTGCCGACAGTACCTTAGTGTACGACAATTTAGATGCCTTATTTAATGAGCACGGAAACATGTACGAAAGCATTTCGACGTTTCGGCACGAATCATGTGAAGGATATTTTAGGGCCACTAAGAAATCTTTACACGCTGAGAAAGGGGAATGCAGCACACATCAAAAATAGACAAGGTGAATGTGCAAAAAGAAAAATTGAAAATGGTTGGATTTTACGGCCTCAATAGACACGTGGGCTATAAGGGACGACGCAATGGAGAGTTCTGGGCGAGTTGAGAGCACTTAGGTTTTTTTTTTAACGCGGGCTGGCATCGCAGACTGCACGGCCGTTTTTCATCTCAGCCCCTATAAATGCGGGTGCCATGGGCGGAATCTAACCCCTCACCTTTAAGTCAGCAGCCGAGTGCCAAAATCACTGAACCAGAACGGAGTGTGGGAATGTAGGGAAATAATTCGGAGCTGACCACTTGCTGACACCTCATGATGCGTTTTTCTTGTGATCACGTTTCTTTAGGGAATCTTCGTCTTTCGTTCCATTTCTGCCGCAAAGAAAAATATTTAATCTCGGTCTTATTCATTTTATTCCACTGATGCAATAAGAGGTAACATACCAAAATCTTCACCTCTTCTTGTAAAGTTCATTATGATGACACCCAAGGGAAGGACAGGAACCACTTATTGGAATTCGTCTTATTCATCCTCGGCGATTGACACGCATTTGACCAGCTAGTTAAAAATAGCTAGTGTCTCGCGTACCCTACATAACAGAGCACGCAAGAGTTGGATATGAAACATGAAACTCATTCTGGAACAGCTAGCACATTTTTTGTTGTGTAGTATTTTGTGTAGAGAAACGTCATACTGGGCCAGTGCGTGGTTGTTCATGGTTGTTTAAAAACAGCGCTCCTAGAGACTAAAGATGAGACAAGGAACATGAGAGGAGGCGCACTGTGCGAACTTGTAGTGGTAAACTCTGACTCCATGGTAGCAAAAAGTAGATTTCACTCGTCTGAGGCGATTGTAATTTTTATCTCTTTAACTTATTTAACGTGCAGGCGCCTCATCTCGCTTCTGGGCTTCTAATAATGTTCCGAGGGCGTAAGCTGTACGGCTCTGTAGGTCTGGAAGACGAATGAGAGGAGAAAACGTGAAGGCAAGGGCAGGGTCAGAATTCTTGCTGCTGGAGTAGGCGTCGTCTGCTACGGTGTGCTGGTTGCCGCGAGCAATACTTACCCATCATAGGCTGTCATGTATCGGAGCCCCAAGAAGCTTCGACCAATTGTTTCTCCCCTGAATGTAGTACGGATGACACCTGAAAAGAGCACACGTTTGCGATAAACAACCTAGCGTGCCCAACGCTTACAAAAATGGTCTATAGACCATCTAGATATCTCTTATATATTCTATTGCCTTCCTATAAATATTGATTTTCGTCTATTCATAGAGTATAGACTGTATATACACAAACTTCTACTAAAGGTTTACGGCCATAAAAGTATAGACATTCTATAGACTGTCTATATGATTTTTACTGCCTATAGACTTCTCAAAGATTTTGCTATAGAGACTCTATTGACTTTATAGACAGAAATCTACGAACCGTCTGTATTTGTTAAAAAACATTTTGTAAGGTAAGGAACCAGTTGCAATCGTTGCTTACAAAAAAACTAATGGTAGAGGCCCCTAGTTATCGGCAAATTTAGCTTAAAAAAACACTTGAAAGATGAAACACACAAACACAGCCGGAACATAGCGTCATGCTTGGAAGATTACGCGTTTGCAGCAGTCCGAATCGACACACAGCAGCTCATCGAGCACAAAACAAGCGTTCTCGGAACTCCAGCGTAAAAATTGCTTCGCGCGAATCCAAGCAGCCAAGCACATGATGCTCGCTGCAGTACTGAGATCAGTGCGTGAACCCGTTTCCTACGCATATTTCCTCACTGCTTCGCCTCGGCGCCGCTTCAAGGGCCAGTCGGCGCTCATGCGCTATTATGAAAAAATTCGGAAGAAGGTACATAAGTAATACGTACCTCTATAGCGCTTACAGAAAACTTGTACATGACGCACGATGTCGTCATTCATGGGCGATTTTTGCCTTGTCTGTTATTCTACTGGACTGAAATGTAGGCCCCCTCCCCCCTTCCAATGTTTTAGGAAGTATATAGAAGAATGGACGTTTTAACGTGACTTTTCGAGGACTCGTAAAATAAATGGCGTTGGCACAGCTGTGAAAAAAAAAATACTCTAGTAGATGATGTGTTTGTTCAGTCGAAGGTTGTGAAAAACCATGAGGTAATGGACTTAGGCCGCCGTGATGGCTCTGTGGTTATGGCGCTCGGCTGCTGACCAGAAAGACGCGGGTTCGATCCTGGCCGCGGCGGTCGAATTTCGATGGAGGCGAAATTTCTGGGGCCCTTCACTACGGTGTCCTCATAGCCTGAATGGCTTTGGGACGTTGAACCCCCATAAGCCGTAAAATACTTAGGGTCAAACCTACCCATTTGTAGTTATGGCGTAGTGGTAAGATGAAGACACGATCCTATGGCAACTATCCTTACGTTACAGAGCTGAATGGTATAATCCAACTAGTACAGTTCTGGGCGGTATTTTGTAAAAGCCAAGTTCATTTGCCATTAAATGGGCAAGAACAAGAACAGACAAACACACGATGCCAAAAGGACAGAGAGCTAAACTGAAAAATTTCATTTTCGACCAACGACCGCGCATTTTTATAGTGTTTCATAGAAGAAAGTGACCAAGACAAGACGAAAAATAGAAAAAGTGCTTTCTGGAGCAAATAATTGAAGGAACGACGCCAAAATTAAAGGGTAATAAGCTTAACTTTCCAAAGCCCTAAGGTGGAAGGCGGGTAAACATGAGCTAAACCCCAAAAAAATTTGGCCAGAGAAGTTTGAGGTTTCTGAAGCGCAACAAAACGCTGCAGTAGAAGTTTCACATTACTAAAAAGAAGAGTAAATAAGAAAGAACCCAACGCTTCGTGAAAGGGCAACAAAAAAGGTGAAAAAGTCAAAAACCAAGCATTAAACTGAAAGAAACCGGTCAGTAACTTGGCAAAAAGGCTAGCAACAAGGGGTACATCCTGCGAGAAAGACGCCAGTTCAACAAAGCAACAAACCAAATGACAACCGATATTAAAAGCCAGAAATTAACACCAGTGACAGCCAGGAATGCGAGCTAGAACAGAAAAAGTAGGAATTATGTAGAAAATTAAAAACCGAAAAAAGGCGAAATGACGTGTGAAGCACGAGCAAAATGGCTGAGATAGGCTATAAACAAAAACTCCGAAGGTCGAAAACATACATCGATCATTTTCTATTATAACATATGTGTGTTTCCAGACCACGTGACCTGAACTATTTCGATTGTTTCGCATTGGCCAGTTACTTTCGCCCCATTTCTTCAATTATTTGTGTGTAAATGGGCGCCTTTCTCTTTATTTTCCCGCATCATCGTTGTCATGTTCCCACGATCTGCCGCGTACAACTGCGGTAATTATCATTCGAAACAAAAACTTGCAAGTTGAGAACCTCCAGTCGTTTCCTCAGCGCTCCTTCTTTAGCGTTCCGCGTTGACTTTGAACAATCTTCCGCATAACCTGTACTACTGACCTACAGAGACTTAACCAAGAAACTCTTTTTTTTTTTCGCAGGTCGACTGCCAGGCGAAAAATGATGATCCATTTCTGAACGCACTGAGAACAGCATTCAGGGAAGCAGACAATACCATATTTGAGAGCGCCTTTGCCTATCCCGGACTTAGTGCAATCCTCCAATGCATCTACCAATTTACACCTTTCTGCAAAGCTATGGGAAAGGTAGTGAGTGACACAATGGACATCATAAACCAGCGAAGGAGCGGAAAACAGCCACAGAAAAATGACGTGCTACAGCACGTGATCGACACACAGACAGCAATGCTTGCCGGGTCGGCAGCGAAGCCCACTAACGACCGTTCAATCGAGGACTGGATCTTGATGTGTAATCTTGGCACTCTTCTCATCGCCGGCTATGACACTACTTCCACGTCGCTTGCCTTTTTGTTATACCTCCTCGCAAAACACCCCGAAGAGCAAGATAAGATAGAAGCAGAAATTGCTGCAAAATGTGGAGGCAAAATTCAAATGGAAGAAAACGAAAACCTAGCAATTTCATCCAGCCCACAATGGACCGAACCGCAGGTTGTCTTGAGGGCGGCTCATAAGAAAAACACGCATAAAAGTACCCGCGACTCAGATTTCCGTGCGCCAGATTGTGTTTCTGATGCAGGTGAATCGTGGAAGAAAATAAACACGGGCGCAGATGGGCATCAACCTAACCAAACTGTTGACACAAACGCCGAGGCTGAATTACTTAGTAGCACTCCCCCCGATAGTGTAACGAGCGAACTCGATGAAGACGTCATTATGAGCCTTGAGCGTCTAGATATGGTTGTACGGGAAGGACTGCGTCTCTACCCTGCCATTCCAGTGATGATAATGCGCCAGTGCTCCGAAGACACCACCATCCTCGGCCAGTTCATTCCGGCAGGAATAACACTTGTGTCACCGACCTGGCACATCCACAGGGATCCAGAAATCTGGCCTGAACCAGAGCGCTTCCTGCCAGACAGGTTCTCTGCAGAACGGCGAGAATGCTTGCCATCTACGTACTACCCATTCGGACTTGGACCAAGAATTTGCGTTGCGCACAGGCTGGGTATGATGATCCTGAAGAAGACGCTGTACAATATAGTAAAAAGGTACAAGCTAGTCCTCGATGAAGAGGTGCCTGATCCGCTGCCGGTCGCAGTAAACAACGTCGTGCTAAATCCAGCAGTGCCCATCAAGATTCGTTTGCAGCCAAGAACAGTGGATCCATCTCACTAATGTAACAAACATTTTTGAAATCTCATTTGAAGCCTAGCTCCAGGTAAAGTAGCACCAGCCTTTACCTTACATTTTATTTCCGCCAACACAACCTCACTGATCGACTTAAGAGCGCCAGCTAGGGGAGCTTCAAGAGTTTACATCTGTGTGCTCAGCAAACGTGGATAAGACCAAGTCCAATCATCCGAGGATGTTTCCGGAAACATCTCTTCTAAGACAGCGTCATATACCTCATGTGATTTGCACTACTATTTCGATTTACAGCCACCTTCGATATATCGGGCATATTTCCTGTTATATCAGTTAATAAACTTTATAAACATGTGCACCAAAACAGAACGAATCGTTTGGCACTATCCAGAACCACCTTCGGGAAACCGCTCGGCCATAATGGCCGTCTGAAGGTCCTCGAAATGCACGGCTTTGAAGGAAAGGTCGTCGATGCGAATCCCACACATAATCTCGGATTCGTCTCAATTAGTAACATTATTCTCAGGAACATGGAAAATCACATGACACCACTTCGAAAATTCTGCGTCAAACGGGTGGCATCCTGATTTTATGCTAATCGTGGTCCAGGAGAGGGGGAGGGGGAGGGATCCCACTTTGATGGGCGGTATACTGGCACATATATGACGGATCAACAGGATAGGCATCAGTTGAGATGTTACGCGCCAACAGCTTCTATGTGATATAATGTGGTCACGTGGCAAATGTTTTGCTCAATTTGGCCCTCATTGCTGACGGACACGTCCTTGACAAACGTAAGTAATAAGAGTTAACGCTCTTCCTAAACCCAATCCCCTGTCATAATCGTGAATACATTCTGAACACGGTCGTCATAACAGCATATGTAGCGCTTAGAGAACGCTTTTGAATTAAAGAACGCTGCCATATATTTAAGATTCTCGCATAAAGCGCATGAAACTGGCAATCGTAGCTGCTAGTCATTGCATGGGGAAGCAAAGTGTGCGATATTGTGCTACTGAAAGGCGCCCTCGACTATTCATTGCGGTAAGTATGTTACATCTAAAATTTCTACTTACAGCATTCTCTAGATTTCCCTAAATTTTCATGAAATTATTTCTATCTGAACACTATGTTCGTTAATCATTAGGCAAGTCAGAGATGTTGTGCCAGCAGTGATGTCTTTCGGAATCTACAACTTATTTTGCCAGCCAGAAATCTTTGTGCGAAGAAACACTTCGTAGCCCATAATGCTGCACTGTCATAGCAGTTCCATACTCTGAACTCGTTTTCTCTTGGGATGGTTTGCACAAGTGCTACAGATCATCATCATCATCATCAGCCTGGCTATACCCACTGCATGCAAGGCAAAGGCCTCGCGCATGTCTCTCCAATTCACCTTGCCCTTTTTAGGCTGCGCCCACCATATGCCCGCAAACTTCTAAACCTCATCCACCCACCTAACTCTCTGCCGCCCCCTGCTACGCTTGCTTTGCCTTGGAATCCACTCCGTTACAATTAAGGACTAGCGGTTATCTTGCCTTCAAATTACACGCCCTGCTCAGGCCCCTATCTTTTTCTTGATTTCGGCTAATATGTCATTAACCCGCGTTTTTTCCCTCTTCCTCTCTGCACGCTTCCGGTCTCTTTAACGCTACACCTATTATTTTTCTTTCCATACCTCGCAACGTGTTCCTTACGCTCAATGTTTTCGCTAGCCTCCAGGTTTCTGCCCCGAATTTGAGTACAAGTAAGATACAGCTGATGTATATTTTCTCTTGAGTGATATTGATAAAATGCCATTCAGGATCTTTGGAGAACCTGCCATATGCGCTCTACTCTATTATTAATCTTCTAGTTATTTCCCTTTCTTGACCAGGACCAGCGGTTAGAACCTGGTCTAAGTAGACGTATTTTTTTTGCCACTTCCAGCACCTCGCTACCAACAGTGAACTGCTGTTCCCTTGCTAGACTGTTGAACATTACTTTGTTTTCTGCATGTTAATGTTTACAACACCGTTCTGCCTTACCTAACTCATTGATTATGACTTTCAGTTCACATCTTGAGTGACTCAGTAAGCCGATGTCATAAGCGAATCGCATATAATTCAGGTATTCTCCGTTAACTCTTATCCCAAACTGTTCCCAATCCAGGCCTCGGAATACTTCTTATAACCAGACTGTGTATAGCACTGGCGAGATCGAACCAGGCTTTCGTTTGTGTACACCACAAGCTTCGCTTGCCTGATGCCGTGATATCAGAATAAATCAGATAAAACATTATTTCAATTCGAATATTCTATTTCTGCAACACAGAAAACAAACTCGTCACATTTTTTCCTGTGTAGGATTCTTGACCTTTACAGCAATAAACGCTTAGAAGAGGCGTTGATTTGTTTTCGATAATGCATTAAGCTAGTGACTACCAACCCTGTATAGTATGAGATGATTAGAAAAAGAAGGAATAAATTAATGAAAGGTGTACTTGCTCCCCTTTTTTGCTGTTATGTGCTGACACTGACACTGTCAGCGTCAATGTGTAGTTCACTGGGAGCTCTCGTGAAGAAGCGATGCAGTGTTGTTCCTCATGTCTGACGAAACTTTTTGTTTTGAAAAGCTGGGCGGCATTGAGGAGTTCTCTTTAATGTCTTTTTGTAGGGGACTTGTGAGCCGATAGGGTAAATCAACACGCTTGGGAACGAAATGCGGAACGTAAGGAAAAAAGTCGCAATAGTTTTCTAAACAATTTTAGCCGTTTCAGCTCTGCGGAAGAGTTGACAGCTCGAGTTCCTTGCGGGTCGGGTCTGTAGCTATCTTTGTCAACCAGGTGCCCAAGTTCGTCTGTGACTTTAGCAGAAACGGGACTTATGCCGCCGCGATGGCTGAGTGGTTATGGCGCTCTGTTGCTGGCCAGAAAGACGCCGGTTCGATCCCGGCCACGGCGGTCGAATTTCGTTGAAGCGAAATTCTAGAGGCCCGTGTACTGTGCCCTGTCAGTGGTCGAACCCCAGATGGTCGAACCAAAGAACCCCAGGTGGTCGAGATTTCCGGAGCCCTTCACTACGGCGTCTCTCATAGTCTGAGTCGCTTTGGGGCGTTAAACCCCCATAAACCATAAACCAAACTTCTTATAGTTTAGTACGAGGTCTACTTCCTCAATGCAGTCAACGACAACGAATAAACGCCTATTCTGTTTGGCGCAAATCCTTCACAAAACGAAACAGCTTGCAAATTTCGCATGCAAACTGGCAATTTCACCGCACACAGAAACATATCTATGAATTTATCAAAGGTGGCAGGAGAACGGCATAGGCTGAATGACGCAATGCAAATCCGTACAGTGCGTGAGGCAGGTGATGCAGTCATCAATTCGGAGAAACCGGTAGACACCCTTCTTCTTAACAGGAATGAGGCGTTGGTAATCGACATAAAATTGCAACGTGCCATCGTTCTATTTAAAGAGAAGTACTGGGCTGGCCCACCTACCTACTTGCAGATTCCTCAATAATGCGCCTTTGCAGCATGTCACAGATTTACTCGTCGATTATTTCGCATTCTGAGAGTGAAAGTCGGTACAGCGTCAGTCGTTTAGGTTGGACAGATCTGGTATTTATTAAGTGATGAGTACGGGAAACTGGGATCGACTGTGGTTGGTGTTTCGCAGTCCAAAACGTGCGCAGTCATTCGGCAGTCATTTCAAGACATGAATGGGTTGATCGTGGCAGGGAATCGAGTCTTGTTTACTTCGGGACTCCGGATGGCCCAGAGAGCTTTCTTTAAAGCCGCGGAAATTTTGACAACGCTGTAACAAGGCGGGTTATCTCTTGGTGAGTAGAACGATGCAGCAGGGGATTAACATACATTTGTTAGCGAGGTAATGGAAGGCGGTTCTACTATAGCGTGAAATGTATCGCAAGAGATACCCGTTAGAACAACTCGAAGAAACTATGCGGTCATTGCGGAAACTACAATGACCTCGGACAGAGAGAACACTCGGTCATCGATCGGTTAATTTTCAATGAAGACCAACTTGAGAGTCGCACACAAAGAAATAGCTTCGCTGCGAAAATGAAGCGCTGCGCCGCACGGTTCTAAAATGTCAATAATAATACCAGCGTTGTGCGTCAAGGGTCCAGCAAGAAAGTACCGGATATTCAGTTGAAACACGTGGCTAGCGATTATAGCTTGCACAGAAGATAACCCCGAGTGTCACCAGCAGTTCTCTTCCAACGCATAGGAGTATCACTCTGCTATCCAAACCGCACATAATTTGCTGACCAAGGCTGTTCTTGAAGGCGAAAGTAATCAGAGAAAGGGTGGCACCAGCGTCTACAAAAGACATCACCGGAATGCCGTTTACAGGCAATTCAAGGTTATTCCTAAACATCGAGATGGGTCTGGATACACTGGGGGCCGTTGTACGGAGTCGTTAAATACAAAGTCTTCATCGCGGTGCCTCACACTACGTCCAGAATAATGTGCTGGCGCTCCATCGTGCTGGTACGACACTTCCCTGAACAATTTGAGAGGCGCTCGTTAATGAACCTTTCCACTGCTCTTTCCACAATTTCTTAGCGGTACTTTCCCCCAGTCACTGACTCTTCACAAAAGTAGGCACCGACGATTCGGTCGTTGGAAATGCCGCACGAAACATTGCCTGCCAACTGTTGCTGTAGTTTGTGCGATCGAAGCGTCTAACAGAATCGGGGCTCAGTTACAGAAATCTTCCTTCGTTTTCGTTCAGTGTGTCGCGTTTAGCTGCCAGCGCATACTCTCTTGAAAAGGATATATACAGTGCTTGACAATGACTCTCCACACCGACGTCATACCTGCGGCGGCACACTGGGCTATTTATCGAATGCTAACTTCTGGCTTTGCTCCTACGAGCGCAAGCACGCTGATTTCAAAGTCTTCGTCCAGAACATACGCTTTCGACCTCCTTGTTTACTCACGAAACCTATCGAAGCCAATTTATTCTAAATTGTCACAAACAATGCCTCCCTTGGAAGCAGACGCCCCGAGTGCTTGGAAGCGTTCAACTGCGCCACCACATGCTTGTTCTCCGTCGTTAGTTTTGCGACGCACATTCTTTTTCCGTGGATACCCTTCCTTCGCTCCCCGACGGCACTCCTAGACCGATGCTCTAACACGCCACTAGCAAGAATATCGCGCGGATTTCTTTTATGTGGCTTCCAAACAAGAAAACGGCCGCGCAGTCGCTTTAACGTCGCATGGCAAGCGCAATGTCAAACGCATTTTGTTCCGACGGGGAGCGAAGCGAAAGTGGCAACGGGACAGTCGGCCCCCAGTTTTGGCCCCAGATGACGTCAGCAGTGTGATACAAAGCGTAGCGCGTAGCAATATACGTCAGAGGTGCTCACGGGAGCTGAGATACCATGTGAAGATGCCTGCTGTCCGTATTCCGTCGTCGACTGCGCGTCGTTCGGGTCCTCGGTCAGTGATCCCTCAGATTGGGTGCCATCGGGCGGCAGGTGACCGGGTCTTACTACTGAGTGCTATTTGATGCAATACGCAGCCACTGGTGCGATGCATCGCAGCGCTCTGGCAACCGCAGGGCACCGAAGGTGACCACAGACTGGTACTGGTTGCGATACGCAGCCAGTGGTGGCGTCCGGTCGCGAACCACCCAACGGGGGACGTCGCTTCCCCCAGGCGCTTAAAAACTGCGGGTACATCTCAATGACCACTGGCTCAGGACGGAATGAACGCGAAATGAACGACGCGAATTGGACAGCTTATACAGTACGACCCCAGTTTGACGTTTTCTCACCTCCTAATGAGCCCTAAAAGCTTGCCGATTTTTTTCTTGGCTAGAGGCTTGGCGGGCGACCTCCAGTTATGGAAATACAGCAGGTCCGCTAAGCTGTGAAATTGTAAAATTTGTTAAAGTTGAACATGTAAAAGGTTTTAATGTGCTTATTTATTTTCTTAACTAATTCAAGCATTCTACCACTTACAGGGTGCCCGTCGTAGCCCCAATTACGGCCGCCGTGCTTAAAAAAGAGAAGAGCAAGTTACGTTTTCTTTTTAAGTTTTTGGCCTTATAAGGGAGGAACTCCCGGTATATTTAGGAAGTCAAAATGTATTTTCAAACACAGAAGCTCTTGTATCTAACACCGTTAGGTTTCATAAACGGGAATGAAGCCGCATCTGCACTGAGCGATTATTTTCTGAATAGAGCTGAGAACATCAGCACGAATGTAGATCACGCGGAAGAACTTGTGCTACAGGATCCTGGTGTCGTAAATTCTATATATTTAACCCCAGTTACTCCAGTTGAAGTAGAACGGTTGATAAGAAAGATAAAAAACAATCTTGCTGCTGGTTTCGACGACTTGAAACCCGTACGTATAAAATATGACTCCAATATAATATCTCCAATTTTATCCCATCTTATCAACAGAATGCTTGAAGTTGGAATTTTTACTGAATATTTAAAAATAGCACGCCTTTGTTCGAGTTTTAAAGGTGGTAATGAACAAGGAGTTAATAACTACAGACGTTTATATGTATTACTGGTCATTTCCAAAGTGTTTGAAAGTGCTTTGAACAATAGGCTGGAAAGTTTTTTATATAAATCTAAAGTAGTAAATGACATGCATTACGGGTTTAGAAAGAAACGATCGTCGGAACTAGCATTACTAGATATCAAATATTACATAATCAATAATTTCGAGCGCAGACATTATACACTTGGCTTATTTCTTGACTTGAAGAAAGCATTCCATCTGTGTTTCACACCATTCTCTTATCTAAACTAAAGACGTATGGGGTGCGCGGAATCGCTCTATATTTAATGCACAGCTCCATATCCGACCGGTATCAATACGTCAGCGTTAATCAAGAATCTTCTGCATAGGCCAAAGTAAAGAATGGTGTTCCTCGGTGGTCTATTCCCGGACCGCTATTGTTTTTAATCTATGAAAATGACCTTTGCAGCTTTCCAAACTCCCCGATAATAATTATGTACGCAGACGACACTAACGTTTTCCTCACGAGTGATTCCCTTATTCATCTTCAATATGATGTTAATTATTACCTGAACCTCCTTTGTTGCTGGCTTAACAAGAATAACATGCAGCTGAATGCAAGCAAGACAAAGTATATGATATTCGCACCCATATATAAACAAATCACCACTAATATTGAGCTTAATTTTCATGGTGTTAGTCAAGAGTGGTTTAAAGTTCAAAACTTTTTCTGTGTGTGGTTACAGGACACCTTGCGATGGAATGTTACCGTGTCGAAACTGGCGGCCGAGTTAAGCAATGCAGTAGGTTTTCTTTATAAGCTAAGCCCATTGGTGCCACAATGGCCTAAAACTTCGCTATATTATACGCTTTTCTACTCCAGAATGTATCGCCATTGCTCGCGAATCTAGAGAACAACCACGCAGGGCTATTTTCATAAGGTGGTTACTCTACAGAAACGAGTACTGCGCATATTTGAAAACTACCACGGGCAACCACAATATATACCGACAGATCCATTATTCAGAAAGTATTCCCTCATATAGGCAAACCAGTTATACTGTTAAAGGCTCTTGAAACATGTCCAGAACCAGAAACTTTACAGCGCAGCAAACCCCGCGGCAGAGTACTGCTTTCGCACACATAGCAGAAAAATCCTTATAGTCAGTACAAACTACGGTAGGCAACACGCAGAATTCTAAATACCATCTCTACTAAATCGCACTGAAAAACTACTTTATTTCAGCAAGCCAATTCCCAAGAACTTCCTTAAGAATGTAACACTGCAAGAAAACATTGAATTCATTTGATTTAAATTTCTTGTTTTTTTGCTAGCACTTAACCCGCCGCGGTGGCTCAGTGGTTAGGGCGCTCGACTACTGATCCGGAGTTCCCGGGTTCGAACCCGACCGCGGCGGCTGCGTTTTTATGGAGGAAAAACGCTAAGGCGCCCGTGTGCTGTGCGATGTCAGTGCACGTTAAAGATCCCCAGGTGGTCGAAATTATTCCGGAGCCCTCCACTACGGCACCTCTTCTTCCTTTCTTCTTTCACTCCCGCCTTTATCCCTTCCCTTACGGCGCGGTTCAGGTGTCCAACGATATATGAGACAGATACTGCGCCATTTCCTTTCCTCAAAAACCAATTATTATTATTATTATTGCTAGCACTTATGGTCCTTCAGTGTTGCTTGTTTTATCTCTTTTGTCCCCTAAAGAGCAAATCAATTGTTCGCAATTGCAGTTCTATATGTATTTATTGTTCTATTTGTAGTTCTATTTGTTGTTCTATATGTAGTTCTTGTTTTTTCCTAGGATTTATGCCCTTTCAGTGTTGCTTGTTTTATCCCTTTTGTCCCCTAAAGAGCGAATCAATTGTTCGCAATTGCAGTTCTATATGTAATTCTTGTTCTATTTGTTGTTCTGTAAGTAGTTCTTTTTTGTTAGCATTTATGGCCTTTCAGTGTGGCTTGTTTTATATTTTTTGTCCCCTAAAGAGCGAATCAATTGTTCGCAATTGCAGTTCTATATGTAATTCTTGTTCTATTTGTAGTCCTATTTGCAGTTCTATATGTAGTTCTTGTTTTTTGCTAGCATTTATGCCCTTTCAGGGTTGCTTGTTTTATCCCTTTTGTCCCCTAAAAATGGAATCAATTGTATGTTTCTGATGCCTCTCTGCTGACTTCATGCGGAGCAGGGGCTTTTGTCAGGCCTTTTGCATTGTACCTTTGCTCCGGTTTCTGTAAAACCGAATGAACAAAATAAACTGAACCTGAACAAAGACTGAAACTGAAACAAATACCATTAATATGTGTCTAAAGGAAGCAAAAATCTTTGTTGAAAATTTTTAATAGAGCGACCGCTGTTATGCACCCGCCCGAGCTTTCTCGTCTCGGACGGCGTAAACGGTGGTTGCGTTTATGTTACGGTCACGTGATATTAACGCATCCACTGTGACCTTAATGTCACGTGTCCTTATGTCATGGTCGACTGGTAGCTCTGTTTGGAACAGCCGCCTGCCATTGCAGGTGTCTATCACATGACTACTACACCAGTGTGCCAGGAATATATCCCCAAAACTGGACGCCTAAACAGCAATTGCTGAACATCGCGTTACACAGTCGTAACCGCCCTGTGAGTTTTCCGCTCGTCCCTGGATGCTTTTTAACAATTCAAGACGCAGGATTTTACCGTGAGAGGGGTGCGGAGAAGTGCGCGACACTGATGTCGAGGAATTCTCGGCAACGTCGGGGACGCTAAAATAGGTATAATATAAAATTTAACGCATCAAGAACAAACGATACAAAATGAAATGTAAACACTTAAGAAGCCACAATATGGCTCACCATCTTAAACACCTGCATTGTCGACAATATCAAAGTGATAGACACCGAATTCTGCCATGCATAAGGAGTTCCATTTCATTACAATAGGGGGTAAAAAACTACATTTGAAAGAGTTTGTACAGACTTATTTAAAGAATTGTGAGTTGCCAGACTTGCAGATGGTGTGAAATAAGAGCACTCTCTTAAATATAGCAAGTATAATACAATTTGGAGCGAAGGAGTCTCATGGATTCAGTCTTCCAACGGGGTGAGATGAAAGTGGACTGCTTCAGGGAAGACAGGGCGGAAGAATAGAGCCAGAAATGTAGAGCAAATTTACAATAGCGTCCGTATTTACTATTCAAAAGAAAGCAAGCCAGAGCAACTGAATTATTCATACTCTTGGGACTGTAATGTTCCTATAGACTTGGCACATGAGATTTACAGTGATATCAATTCGTCGACTAAAAATTGATTTCACTTCTGTATGCTGCAGCATGCCAACTGCAGGTTGAAAATGTTCATACTGTCGTTGTCATTGGCAGCTCGCAGAAAATTGCAAAAGGTGGCAACCCGAAACTTCGGCGAAGTTGCCAGCAGCGTGGGACGTACTGCTGGCGCATTCTATTTGGAATAAAATTTTTCTAACCTCCTCTTTCGTTAGAACAGTACCTAGTTTTCGCCGCTTGGCTACTGGTGCTACTGAGACGCAGGACCTCATGTGCAAGAGCCGACGTAAACGGGGTTCCCCGGCCAGTTAATACAACCGCGGGGGCGCCGTGGCGAAGCATAATGTGGTGAACAAAGAACTGTGCAATTTCAGCCGCGGTGCCACGGGGAAGAGCGTCGGTTTAACAGCAGCGGCTAAAGTAGTCCGTGGCAACAACAATACGCCGGATACCCATAGATGACACTGGGATTGGGCCCTGTAAGTCCATGCGGACTTGCTGAAATGAGATTTGTGGTGGATGAATTGGCTTCAGAAGGCCGGCCTGTTTTGTCGGTGGTATCTTCCGCCGTTGACACACATGACAGGTCCTAACGTAGCGTTGGGCGACAGCAGCAAGCCCAGGCCAGTGGTACTTGTGGCGGAGGCGTCCCAATGTTCTGGAAAAACCGAGGCGGCCAGAAGAAGGGTTGTTGTGGTATGCAACCAGAACTTCCTGACGAACCTCGGTTTGGATCACGAGTACATACGCAATTTCGGTCGGGCCATAGTTTTTCTTGTAGAGGACTCCATCTATTAAGCAAAACGACGAAAGTCCGCGCGAGAAGAGTCTGGGTTGAGACGGAGCGGTTCCTTCGAGATACTCGATTAGAGGCAGCAGTTCGTAGTCGGCCCTCTGGTGGTGGGCAAGGTCGGATGTGGTGACAGCGCAGAGGAAGGCAGAATCGTTGTCGACCTCATCTGGTGGGCACGGAAGAGGAGCTCGGGAGAGACAGTCTGCATCACTGTGTTGCTGACCCGACTTATACACGAAAGTAACGTCGATCTCTTGCAACCGAAGGCTCGACCGTGTAAGTCGCCTCAGTGGATCTTTCAGGTTCGCAAGCCAACACAAGGAGTGATGATCGTTGACGACTCCAAAACGGGCGGCCGTACAGGTACAGACGAAATTTCGTGATTGCCCACACAACAGCGAGACACACCTTTTCCGTGGTGGAATAATTCACTTCGGAACGGGACAAAGTGCTACTTGCGTATGCGATCACGCGTTCCACACTGTCTTGCCACTGCACAATCACTGCACCGAGACCAACATTGCTGGCATCTGTGTACAGTTCCGTGTCGGCTTCCTCATCGAAGTGGCCAAGGATAGGCGTAGATTGGAGGCGGGCCTTAAGTTCTGTGAAAGCTTTTAACTGACCCTGGCCCCAGAAGAGAGGTTCGGAGTCTTTTGTCAGGCAAGTCAGCGGCTATACGAGTTTGGAGAAGTTTTGAACGAACCTTCGATAATAGGCGCAAAGCCCCAGAAAACGTCGCAAGCTTCGTTTATCTGTTAGCTGGGGAAATGCAGCAATGGCGGCCGTTTTTTCCGGGTCGGGTATGACGCCCTGAGCGCTCACAATATGGCAATGAAACTTGAGCTCTGTAAATGCGAAGTGGCACTTTTCAGGCTTGAGAGACAGACCCGCAGAACGAATTGCCTCGAAAACAGCACGCAAACGTTTCATGCACTCCTCAAACATATCGGAGAAAATCACGACGTCATCGACATAAACAAGGCAGGACTGCCACTTCAGGTCAGTTAGTAGGGCGTCCATCATACGTTGGAACGTTGCAGGGGCTGAATACAAGCCGAAAGGAAGCACCCTAATTTCGTAAAATCCGCCAGGAGTAAAGAAGGCGGTCGTTCTCGGTCACGCTCGTCCACCTCGATTTTCCAATAACCGCTACGCAGGTCGAGTGACTTAAAGTAGGTAGCATGGCGGAGGCGGTGTAATGAGTCATCAATGCGCGACTTTGGGTAAAGATCCTTTTTGGTAACGTTGTTGGGACGTCTATAACCTACGCAGAACCGTAATCTGCCGTGTTTCTTTGCGGTGGGAACAACAGGTGATGCCTAGGGGCTCGTCGATGGTTGTTTGACGTCGTCGCGGAGCATTTCGGCAACTTGGCGGCGGATGGCAACACGTTCCTTCGACGAAACACGATAAGAACGCTGACGTGGCGGTCCCTGGTCACAATCAACGATAATGCTGTGCTTAGTTATTGGCGTCTGACGAACCTTGGAGGTTTACGCAAAACATTCGCGGAAAGATTCAATAAGGCTTTCCACGCGGCGTTTCTGATTGGTCAAAAGTACGAGGTTCACGTCGGTCTTAATAGCCTGTTCCGCTGTTCCGGGGTCCGTTGTGGATAAGGCACATTAGTGGGCATGATCGCCAAGTTCTTCAAAATGGGCAATCACTGTGTTTTTCGTCAAATGTTGGAGTTCGCAACAACAGTTGGTCGCTAAGAGCTCGGTACGCGCGTGAACAAGGTTGGCAAGTGCGCGAACAACGCAAATTTGCCGAGACAGTAGCAGCGACATGTTCGCTTCGGCAATGCCCCGAGTACCGAAGCTGGTACTAAACTAGACTGTGACAAACTTGCTTGCTCTCTGCATGCGCTATCGTTGAGTGGTCGTTAGAGATGCGTAGTGCTGCCCTGTGGGGCTCGGGGTCGGTATCAACGGCTCGCTGTGTCGAAAACGATGCCAATTGCTCAAGCAGGTTGACGACCGCGCCATAATCTTTAAGGAAGTCTATGCCGAGAATCAGTTCTTTGGAGCACTCTCGTAGCACGGCGAAGGAGCCAATGAAAGTTGCACCGTGGATCTTTATACGGCAGGTGCAGACGCCAACCAGCGTTACCACATGACAACCAGCTGTGCGTATCTGTGGCCCATGCCAAAATGTAGAACCTTTGTGAGGGTAGTGGCTAGGTGGCTGTTCATGACAGAAATGTCGACTCCAGTATCCACGAGTGCTGACATGTCCTAGCCATCGGCGGCAACAAGAAGTTCGGCGGCGGAAACAATTTTTTGACAACTCGTCAGTGAGATGTTTGGTGCCGTCGTCGATGGGACCATCGCTGAGGTCATCGGTGAGGTCGTCGATGTGGTCGTCGACGCGGTCGATGGTGAAGTCGGCGGTGCGATCGTCTTTGAGGTCGGCGGTGAGATAGCCTTTGAGGTTGGCGGGTGGTGTCGGATGGAGGCTGTTCACTTTCTGCGGCAGCGGCGGTCCTACCCTCGCAGGACGCTGTCTTCAGTTTTCCCGGCGGGGGGACGAGCCTCTGTATTGGCCAGATGATGATGCCTGACTGGGTGAATTAACCCGTCTTGCAGATGGCGACCTACACTGATGTTATGGAGGCATTGAGGTCAGCACATGATCGGCTAGGTACTGTTTAATGTCTCGCGGTCTCTCACCATACCACGGTCGAGTCACGCTCGGTGGAAACCTTCTTAATCCCATCCGCCGGTATGGGCAGTTGCGGAGGACATGAACGGGCTCCCCTGAGTGGTAGCATAGTGAACGGTTGTAGGGTGTGCGCCACACGTCCGTTTTTCGAACAGGGCGCGGGTCACGCAGCTCGAAGGGGGGGGGCGGTACCCTTGCGTTGGTTCGGCAGCAGGACGGAATGCATGTGGAACTGGCGCAGGTCCCCTCAGGGCTTCACTGTAGCTCATGATTTACGGCTCCGGCTGCGAGGTCCTTAGGGTTTCGCTGTATATCACGATGTACGGCTCCGGCTGTAGTGCCGGTGGTGGGTGGACCGCTCGCCGAATTCCGTCACGGACGGCATCAGCTACAGCTGCAACCCTGGCAGATGGAGCATCGAAACGGAGGTTGCGCAGTTCTTCGCGAACCACAATCCGCACAGGCTCCCGAAGCGCCTCGTCTCCGGCGAATGGCAGTGACGCAAAATAGTTGGTCGCCGAAACACTTGCCTGACGACCGTACTGCGCACTGCGTTCCTGCAAGGAACGTTCCATGCCCGTGGCTTCTTTTGCGCAGTCAGCGACGGTTCTTGGAGGGTGGCGTATGAGGCCAGCAAAGAGCTGCTCCTTCACACCACGCATGAGGTGGCGCCATAGCCTCGGGCATGGCAGGGCAGCCTGATTGAAGAGATGTGCCATATCTTCGATAAACATGGCGACCCATTCTTTCGACTGCTGTGACCTGGAGCGAAGTGCGATTTCGGCGGTTTCCTTGCGTGCGTTTGTGCTGAATGTAGCGAGAAACTCACGACGGAATGCTTCCCAGTTGGTAAAGGATGCCTCATGGTTCTCGAACCATGTCTTCGCCGAGTCTTGGAACGCGAAATACACGTTTTGCAGTTTTCGGTCGTCGTCCCACTGGTTAAAAGTAGCCACAAGGTCAAAGCTGGACAACCAGTCCTTGAAATCCTCGCATTGATCGCCATGGAAGGTTGTTGGCGAGCGAGATGTGAGGACGGCGGGGCAGTGCCGGAAGGCTGACCTGTCTGACTGCCAATAGTGGACGTCATGGCACGCACCGACCTCGTCAGTGGCTCACACTCAGGTTGCAGGCATCGCAGGCGGCGGCTCGCTTTGTGGACGGGTGTTGCTTCCAAGTATCGCTGATGAGCGTCAAAATTGTCCTCGGGCTGAGCGTTCATGAAACAATACCCTGCGGCTCCACTGAAATGTCGCTGACAAACGTAGGGCGACACAAAAGGAGCTTTTAATCGGATGGCCAAGACCAGCAGGAAGGAAGGAAGGCCTCAGACGTTGCTGGCACATACCCACTACGGGGGAGTGGCCAAGACACCGGCGGTTAATTACTGGATACAGGAAAGTTTTGACAGCAAAAGCAGTGGCAATAGTATGTAGTCTGATAGATTGGAAGATGGAAGGAAAGGGGTCCAGTTAACTTGGAGATCGAAGACGGGACAATTGCTTAATGTGCATAAAAGTACACAATGCCTGCAATGTTGCAATGTCATACTGACTGAGAGCGGGAAAAGGAAATTAGAATGGAAGTCGCTGCGTTTCTTGAAAATTTTGCACAGCAGAGCGCACACTCCTGTCGCTTCGTCCAAACAAAGAAGCGCCAATGGAAAGAACAACCGCGGAAGACACAGGCAAGCCCAGCTGATGAAATGGAATTTGCAAAAGACACTTCTTCAAATGAGAAAAGCGGCGGCAGAACAGCAGGAAGTGATCTATTGTCTCATGTTCGGCACAAAAAGGGCACAGTGGGGAAGCTGCCAGGCCAGATCTGTGAAGGTAGAAATTTAGAAGGGGAACCCGGCAACGCAAGCTCGTGAAAGAGACCTCTAGTCTGCGTGAGCGCCAGTCTTTGCTACTCCAAGGATGCAGAAGATGCTGATATTTGGGAGATGATGTCAGAGCCGAGGCAGCAAGTTCCTAAAATATTGTGTAGCTGAGAAACCTCACCGCAGCTGTATATGCACACGATGGCAGGACAGCAACAATTGGGCCGCTGAGAGAGGCTCTTGCTAAGGAATCTGCAACCTCATTTAAGTCAAAGCCCATGTGACCTGGTACCCAAAGCAACCTTACCGAATTTAGATGGAGCAGAATCAGGAACCTAAAGAGGCGTAATGGCCGAGAGTCAGTGGGTGAGGATAAGGAAGAGCAAATGGAGAGAGAGTCTGTCATAACCGCGACCTGGGAAACGGTAGATTCTAATTTTCGTAAGGCTAAGATAACTGCTAATAATTCAGCCAGAAAAATTGGAGTAAAGTCAGGAAGATGGAGAGAAAAAGACCAATCCAGTGAAGGTGAAAAAATTCCCACACCTGCCTTTTCGCAATCCTGCGAGGAATCTGTAGCAATAAGAACATGAGAGGGAAAGGACCTAAGGTGGTCCTGCAATAGACCCTGAAGAAGTGGGAAGGGCTGCAGCTTTGCATTCGATGGGAAAATGTCATCGAATTCAATCTGGACAGATGAGGAGCTGTTATATATTTGGCGGACATCTGTGAAATGAATATTTATGCGATCACCGAGGGACTGCACAAGGAGGGACTGCACGTAACATATCTGCGGGGTATGAAATCGAGACCAGACAGCACTAAAAAAGGCGGAAGGTTGACTAAGAAATATAATACTGGAAGCATGAAGAGGTCAGTGGCACAATTTTAAAAATGTTTGAACTGTTAAAAGGCGAAACCTAGCTGATAACGAAGGCATTCGCGCCTCAAGGTGCAGAACAGCATTGGCGACATATTTTGGAAGCCCCAGACAAAGGCGCAACGCCTCACGCTCCAAAAGCACAAGAGGGCGAAGTTTATAGACTGTAGCTCCTGAGAATAAAACACATCCGAACTCCAAAATTGGGCGGACGTACATTTTATAAATCAGAAGCGTATGCCTTCTCATGCCTGACCTAGCACTACAAAGCCTGCGCAGGATGCCAATGGCCCGAACTCCTTTTGCAGAAAATTGCTCAATGTGTGGCCGCCAGGAGAGAGTAGAGTCGTATATTACACCGAGATACTTCACCGTCTGACCTTGAGGTATTATGCTATTTCTATAGACCAGGCAGATATTTACAGGAACAGAAACTGGAAATACTAACAATGCGCATTTCTTCACATTAAAGGACAGATGAATTCTTCCTAGCCAGTTGTCAAGAACATTGAGGTAATTTTGCAGGGTTCGATGAAGAGTGTGAATGTCACCTGCTGATGCAATAATTGCAATATCGTCGGCGTACACATAAGTTTTCATATTTTGAATGCATGAAATTGAGCTTAGAAAAATGTTAAAAAGAACAGGTGAGAGAACTGATCCTTGCGGAACACCTCTTGTCTGTGCAAAGCTCTTTGAGGAAACACCAATTTGACAGCAGTAAAATTCTCTATTTTCCAAAAAAACATCAATCCAGGCTACAAAATAGCTTGGGAAGTTGAGTTCCTGTAATCTTAGTAATATAGTCGAGTGCTCCACGCTGTCGTATGCTTTACTGACATCCAAGGTGACAAGCGCAGCAAACTTTTTTCTATTGCGAGCTAATTTAATACGACTCTCAAGGTCAGTATGAGCACACCAAATTAAACAACCCGGCCTGAAACCAATTTGACATGGATTCAATACAGCATTTTCTGAAATGAATGACATGACATGGATGAGAAGGACCCTTTCCACCAATTTCACTAGGTTCGATGTTAACAAAATAGGGCGTATATTGTCTAAAGTTAAGCCCTCCCCTTGCTTTTTAAGCAATGGAACTATTTCAGCAAGACGCCACTCATGCGGTATCCAAGGACCTTTAATAGAATGGTTAATTAGAGCCAACAGGTCTGCAAGAGATTCATTGAACAAAATTTTGATCATAGATGAAGAGACCTTATCGGGGCCAGAAGCCGCTGGGGATAAGCGCAGAACAATTTGAGACAGCTCAGGCATAAAGACCTCAGTGAAATCACTTGAGGTGCATGTGAACATAGTAGGAGAAGGTAAAGCAGATGTAAAGCGAAGCTCTACGCCACACGCAATATCCTCTGAGGCCTTTGCGATGTCAGCAGGAAACTGAACGAGGGATTCACTGTTGGCAGCCGGAGGAATCACCTTGTTGCGCCTCATGAAATTAAACAAAGCTCGTTTACTTCCGGATTGGGAAAGGAAATAATAAAGATTTGTATTATACTCCTCCTTTGCACGGGCGACAGTGCGCTTAAATGTTGCCTCAACATTCTTATAATCCAGCCAATTTTTTGGGCACTGATTGATGAGAAGTTTCTTCCAAGCTGCTTTCCGTCGTCTATATGCACGCGTGCACTCAGCATTCTACCAATTGTTCGCGATTGCACCCTTTGTTCTCTTAACCAAAATTTCAGACTTTTGCCTTGCATGGTTCAGTACTGAACATAGATGTGCAGCCTTGCTTTCGGCACTTCTCTGAGCGCGAGTGTCTGAAGTGATTTGGAGGGCTGATTTTAGCGTGTCTTTAAAGCAATTGTAATTTATTAACGTGCGCTGATATCGCTCAGGAAGAGTTAATTTACATGCAAACTTAAAACTAATCGGTAGATGATCACTGTTTGTTGCACAGTCAACAGGCGCCCAAGACATAACACAGACTCCTGGGGAGGAAAAAGTTAAATCCAAGGCAGAGCGGCATTGACTGCGAACAAACGTAGGCAATCCGGAATTGTTTCAGATCAAGTTGTTGCCAGAAGCTCAATAAAATAGTCTAGAACCAAAGCTGTCTGTTTTAAACCCCCAAGTCACATGGTGCGAATTGAAGTCGCCATGTAATAGAACCTGAGATCGGCTACTAGACATGAGTGAGTCAAGGGGCCGAGTGTCACGCACACCAGACGGGAATTATTCATTAGCTACCGTAAAGGGCTGTTGACCTGGGACACTGAAGTCAACCGCAAGGATTTCACATTCATTGTCCGCATATTGAAAAGAAATGCATGCCCTGTGGCAAAACTTTGTAGATATGAGCACTAACAGCCCTCCCCCTCGTGATGACCGGTCAAGCCGGAACGGATGGTAATCCTTGAGATGATAATTGAAATTTGAAGTTAGCCATGTTTCCTGTAAAGCAACTAAATCTGGTAGAAGCTGATTGCATAGGCAATTTAAATCTGTTGAAGCTGAGAATATAGATCGACAATTCCACTGGAGTACACTTAAGAACCCTATCTTGGCGGAAGTGCCGCAGCCGCGACTGCCTTTTCTAGAATCCTGGTCTTAGCGTTTTGACTTGCGTTACTTTTCTTTGTCTTTGACTGGGGGCAAGATGGACCTCCAATATTCAGAGAAGACCGACTTCGTTTCTGGGCGCGGAGATCGGACTCCATATCCATACAATCCATATAGGATGCGTCCATAACGCTATTCGAAGGAGAGGCCTGAGAGGTCTTTTGTTGCTCACATTGTTTTTGGCCCTGTGGAGCGGAATCGATTACTACAGAAGGAGGGGTAGCTTCCGAAGCCAAAGAAGACAAGAGCGGAGCGGTGGACGCCTGCAGAAGATTGGTCATCTGAGCAGCTATGACCTGCGAAATGCACGTGGACACGGTTTCCATAATGCGATCCATTGCATTTGCCACAGCTTTCTCAACTGCCGCTGTAATAGCCTGGGACCAACTAGAATCCATGATGGGTGGGCATTTGGCGGCCACACTAGAGTAGGCTGAGGCTATCTCCTTGACTGCGGCAAAAGCCTCTCTCCGCGTGCATCTGCGCTTGTCTATAAGCTCGAGCGCCTGAACTTCTTGTGCTCGTGCAGGACAGTCAGGCGAATCAGCAGGGTGAGCACCGCTACACAAACAACATTTCTCTGGCTGTTCAGGACATTCCTCTCTGCAATGACGTTCCCCACAGGCACAGCAGCGTAAGGCCGATTTGCAGGCTTTGCCGCTGTGGCCAAATCGCCAGCAGTTTTGACACTGAAGGGGCCGAGAGTTAAAGGCATCTACACGAAAAACGAATGGCCACACCTTAATCTCTGACGGGCAAAATATTCCTGCAAATATGGCAGTGACGGACTCCGTAGGAATTTTTCCTCCGTCAACCATCCTGCTGCATCGATGGACAGCAATCACTCCCGCAGGCGAGAGGTTCTCAAGCGTTTCCGCAGGGCTCAATCGAGAGTCGACCCCTCGGACCAAGCCCTTGGAACATGCTAGATGAGGCGGAATGAATGCGCTCACGGGTACACTTTAGAAGATCTTCAATACAGTCTTTATCCGGCGACCTGCACAAAATACCACCCCTGCCGAACTGCCGGACATCGGTAATGTGCATAAAGTGCTTCGATGTGGACTGAAGGGCCGCCTGCACTGTCTCCGAGTTGTTCAGTCGGATAGCGCCTCCATCGGAAGGCACTAATACGACTGGAATGCTTGAAACACCGCTGCGGAAAAAGAGATCAATTGCGAGCTGGTCTTTAGGAAGAGATGCCGACCAAGGGGAAAACCCCTGGCCAGGAGAAGAAGTAGACATTAAGCTCTCGTCCCGCACCCAATCGCCCCAGAACAGGAGCAAACAGGCACAGACAAAAAGAAGGAGAAATTTAGCAAGCTGACGCAACACCGCCAGGTACTTAGCCACTGCCCCGCAGCCTGGGTAGCTGAGCCACGTCAACAGAACAGCGACCAGCGAACAGGAACAGGGAACAGCGAACAGGGAGGAAAGAACGTTTCACTGTCGCTGTTCGAGAGCAGTGCGCGTCTTCTTCTTCTTCTTCTCAAGTAATATGGCACATACCCACGTGGGGGGGATTGGCCAAGGTATAGAGTAGAATGCCAATGAAGCATCCGAGCGGGAACGTCGTCTTTCTCGTTCGAACACGAGCCCAGTCATGCCGCTCGGCCGCATGGCGGCGCTCGCAGAATGTGAGCAGTGTGGCAATATGCACACCTAGCTTCATCGTAGACTACTAACGAAGCCTACGAAGTAGCGAGCCTACGCTCGCCATCTTCCCCGCTCCAGCTAAGTGGGATCAGAGGTGCAAGAAGACTAAAACAATAAAAAACAGCCTGCCGCACGATGAAGCAGTGTGTAAACAGAAAAAGAAGGAGCACACAGTGCGTGTGTGCGCTTTTTCCTTTGGGTTTCTTCGCTGTTGCACTCTTTCATGCCCTGAGTACTCATGCTGAGCCGTCGATCGCCCAACGCTTCCTGATGTTTTGACGTCTATACGACACGTAGTTGGAAATAAATTTTGGACTTCGCTGCTCTGTAGACCGGTTGTGAAGCTACGTCGTGCAATGTGCCAGAAAGTTTTGCGCCGGAGCTTCCTGTGTAGGGACAATTCCGTGCGCGGCACAAGATCACAGCCAAACAGCCGCCACTGTGAAAATTGTGATTTTAAAACCTTTTCATGCAAACTGCTGTGCGCGCAGAGATTCAGAACATCTGTGGCAAACCTCGAGAGCCGGAGAGCAGCTTCAGCGCTCCTTCAGCGGTAATCGTTTAGCCGCGGCCGCAACCTCACTTCATGATTAGAATCGACAGCGCTGAACTACTTGACATCGAAAAAAAGGCTTGACATTGAAAAACACCAAAAATCTCGTTTCCCGAGTCGTCGATGTGGCATAGTGATTAACGCGTCGGGCTGTTTTTTTTTTTGCTCCGGAAACAATGCCGCATCCCAGTATGCACCCTAGTATGCCGCGTTCTACCGCGTCCCAGCACACAGCGCCATATTAGGCCCATAATCAGGTATAGCATTGGGAGGCTGGCCCCCAGGGGGAGTGGGTATTTAATATTGAAGCGTCTATGAACACAATTTTTTCGTATATTTATTTCATTTTAATACAGCAATCAATATATGAGCAGGTATCCCGAAGGCAGTATTCTATTTTTTCATATTCACGTTTTTGCTACGGTCAAAAGCATTCTTTATTTGCTTTCTATGGCAGTCTTAAATCTTAGATGCGATCGATGGACACACTTTGAAGATTTTGCTGCATGCCAGACGAATTGACCATTACCTTCAATATTTCCATTACAGTGTCTCACAATTTTTTGATTTTCATATTTCTTGCCCGAGAATGTTGGCATGCTAACGCCGGTCCAGTTGCCGCCACCCGTAGCACCCATGCGTGAGTGAAAACAGTCACAAGACTGAATGCGGTCGCGTCACGTTGGCGTGCGTTATATCGCTTTACTGGCGAGTTAAACGCGAAAAAAACACAGTTTCAGAGGTATGAAACGGTTTGACAGTGCCGCCACTTGAAAATGGCGAAATCATAAGAACAGCAAAACTGTAAATTAATATCTATTTGTGTAGACTGCCTATAATGCGGCTTCACAGAACGACCTCCGCTGCTTCGTAGTCACATGTTCCTGTAAAGAGCAAATCACCTGACCGCAAAGTTGGAGTGCATCGATCTGTTGAGTCTGTGATCTGAAGAGATGGGAAATTGAAAATGGCCACAAAATAACCGCCGCAGACGGCTAACTTTCAGTCTAGAGTGGTGACAACGTGAAAACGTCATCACTGAAAATTGTTCTGTATTACACACGAAATTCTTCCAGGTGACATTGTTGGTGCACCACGGATGACCTTTGCGCCAAAACCGAGGCGAAGCGAAGGAAAAAAATTGCCAGTGGCTTAGCTCGGCTATGCGAGGATATACGTAGCAACAGGTACGTTTCCCTGGCTGAGCTTGTTTTTCGGAAACTCGAATGGTGTGATCAGTCACACGACGGGCTTTCGCATGCTCGTCTCTTTGTTCGCGTTGACTGACGCCTTCCACAGGCTCCATCTCGGCGGCTGTGCGCCGTCTATTACACTCGGCAGTCTGGCATCTCCGTTTCGCAAGGCGTTCCTCTCTCAGTTGGGGCGTATCCGCTGCTCTCTTCGCCTTCTGACGCTCATTCTGTCTTTGTCGAGTAGCCAACTGCCGGGCGACAACGTCAGGATTGGAAGACTTAATCTTCTTTTGTATATACCGCCGTTTAGCAACGGTTAGACTCTTCTTCTTTGTGATACCGTCTTGTGATACAGCCGCCCATTACATATCCGCCTTTTATACGCAATGCTGCCCTTACGACGCACGGTTCGGGTGATAGAGCGGCATGCGCCGAGGCGGCGACGAAGAACGCGGCGCAGCTGTGGGGTCTTTCTGGTTACCATGGTATCGGCGCATTTGCACAACTGCTCATCCGCGTGACGTCACTCTCGGCTCTGACGGTGGAGTGGGCGCGCGACCGCGGCGACGGCAAAGCGCACGCCGCACCTTGCTCCACTACCGTTGCCATGCTAACGGCGCATGCGCACAAGTGGCCTCTCCCATGAACTGCGAAATACTCGTCTGGTAGCCAAGTGTAGCTCTCGCTACAAAACACGGAGGCCAAGCTAAACGAGCTTTGCCGAAACTTTCCGCCTGTTCCTGGCACTCTCCTGTTGCGCTGTCCCCGGAGCCTCGCATGAGTGAAAAGCAGCGTACTTCTGGTCTCTTGGTAGAAGAAGCTATCGCGCGGCACGTAGGAGTCCTCGCTGTGTCCTGCAGCCCGAACGACACACCGGCAGGGCTCGTGAGAAGTGAGCGAATGGAGAGCGTCGTGCGTGCTTTGTAACCCCCTCCCCCCTGGGCACGACCGCAAAGAATTGGGCTCGGGCGGAGCCATGACGCCATCCTTCGGCGCTGCGCAGCACCACTCTAACTAAATAGTCCGGCGGCGCAAGGGACTCCACCATCCTTGGAGAAAAATTTACAGTATTCGAATATTGTAAAGAACTGTTATGAATATATAAAGGGTAATCGCGCGCTCTTACGATGCCTAGAAAAACATTTTTTTTTAAGTTTTTGGGCAGCTTGTATCGAGTAGTGCAGAGTGTTACACAGAACAAACTGGTAAGTTTTTTGACGATACCGAAAACGTTAACAGCAAAGAAATACAACGCTTCCGAAGGGGTTCAGCTGATATGTTGATATTTATAGTGGTATATTACAATATATGTAAAAATTATATTCATACATCATTCCAGCTGAAAAATGCTTGGCTCCAGAATTTATGGGCATGGTAGTGGTTCTGCACGTTGTACTCTGCGTCCCGTGCGATGCTGCAGAGGTTTATTGTATATGGCCAAAAGGCCAAAGCTAAGACCGAGCCTTCCAACGATGTTCAGCCTCTAGAATATGCTACGCCTGTAGTTTAGAGCATTTTATACTTACCTTATATCTCGACTGAGAGAGAGAGTGCATTTTTAGTGCGAAAGAACAAGTTCACTAGCAATACCGACAAAAGCTGGTAGGTCTCTTAAGCCTCGTGGTTTTACCATACGTGGTATGCATACGTGGTATGCAAATTTAAAAGAAATTGTCTTGCAGGACAATGTAAGGTAACGTCTTGGCAGGAGTCAAGCGAATCAAAAAGAAATGTTGAGGCATTGTTTAGGCAATAGTGAAAGTAATTCGAAACCAAGTGATTTAGCACATCATACTCGGTTTAACGGCAATAAAACTCATTTTTTTGTTGACTATCTTTGTTGCGTTTTCTTTGCACACGTTTTTCAAAAGAAATATGCCATCCCATTGTAAGGTGGGAGAACATTCATCCGTTGAGGCCGAAACCTGCACATCAACACTTGGTGTAGTCAAAGCGCCTATGAAATAACCACAGGTACCTTTCACTGCGCTGTGGCGACCGTGTACGAACAGCATAACGAAAAATTATTCTATATTTCAGAAGATGCCCTATCCTACGGGAAAACGGTAAGTTTGGCTGTGGTACGTCGTATTTATAGAAGCAGTGCAAGATGCCATGGACAAGAACATAGACTAGCACCCGTGGGAGCTCGTGCAGTCCACTTGTTCGTTCGGAGTCTTGCGCTGTTTGCACAAATACGCCTTTCCTGCATCTTCGTGGAACAGCGTCCGGAGTTTTAAAGCCCCACGTTTCTGCCAAGAACCAGTCTGCCTTAATCGTGAGACTGTCACCGCCCGCTGAGCCTGCGATCACCACACCAGTAAGTCATGGACTCAAAGATAGCTATAAAACAAGAAAAACGACGGAAACCTTTCGCTTGGCAGTAGCGACAACAAGCGAAGCCCCTACAAATTAAAAAGAAACGTGGCCTCGCCAAGATATGGGGTACCAGCATTCGGTACTACCTTAGTTAAACAAAATAGAATATCTAGATTTTACATATCCGCAGTCTATTCTACTAAAAAAACTTTAAAAGCCTCTGCCCTCCACATAAATGAACTATTAGCTTTTAACAAGAATGAGGATATTACCTTTTAAAGTTTAGTCATTCTCAATTCTACACTATTAAGTAAAGAAAACCTGGTACATAGAAAATTCCACTACCTTTCACCTGGATGCGCGCAAATATTTTAATCGTTCTAATTAAAGAGGATGTCGTGTTGCCGTTTACACGCAGTCTAGTTCTGCTTATGAAACTACCTAAATTTTTATAGTGCTGCAGGCTCTGAGGTTTTCATCTCCAAGCAAAAATATATTTATTTTGATATTTTTACAGGTAGGTTTTCAGTACATTTGCGCAAAGCCATTAGGTTCGTTTGTGGAGCGCACTTTAATATCTACTTCAAAGAGAATAACAGTATTTCCAGTAGCCACAACTTTGGTTAATATTTTGAACGTCTCATTATGAAGCAACACTTCAAAGAGCACACTCGCTAATGATAATTCACATATTCTTCATAAATAAATGTAAAAGAAATGCAGACACAGTTATAGCGACTAAATGTGTTGTTTTTCGGCTGCTTCTTCCGAACATTCGCGGTTCCCATTTACAGAATGCCAAAAGAGTCTGAAATCATTTTTATGGTCCGCCCTGTGGAAATTTCGTCACAATGCTATCTGCACAAAACATTGCAGCTCCTGCAAGAGTTATCAAAAATTATGGAAAGCAAGTTACTTAGAAAATCATTATGCTTAAATAATGTTTCCTTTCAATATACAAACTGAATCGCATTAAGGGCTTCACAAACCGCTCTAGGCGGGAAAGCATATCTGAACCAATGGGTTTTACAGCAAAGCCATGGCGCAGTCATCCGAAGGCCAATCACGTAAGGCTGCGTAGCGTGATCACGCTGTCGCTCTATCGTACCTCGCGTTTCCTTCCCCGAATTCACGTGCTTAGTGCGCTAAAAGAAAGGCTTACATTCTGGAGGTTCGTGACCACA
Source organism: Amblyomma americanum (assembly GCF_052857255.1). Lineage (NCBI taxonomy): Eukaryota > Metazoa > Arthropoda > Arachnida > Ixodida > Ixodidae > Amblyomma > Amblyomma americanum. The sequence continues at coordinate 92,155,131 of NC_135504.1, read as the reverse complement.
CCCTGCGTGCCCCTCCCCTGTCGCGCGTCTGCGTGGGCTCCACCAGTGTGCTGTGAGACCTCAGTGCACGTTAAATATCATCACATGGTCAACACTATTCTGCAGCCCGCCACTGCGGCAGCTCTTTCTCACTTCATTCTTTCACTTCCGCTTTGCTGCATTCCCTCTCGATGCGGCGGACGTCTTCGCCGGCAAACGAGACCGTCCTTGGTCCTTTCATTACCTCAAAAACGAGTTTGGGCAGGGACGCGCGGTCTTGAGACTGCCTAACGATGCAAGCAGCTGTAAGATACCGTATGTGGGAGTTCGAAAACATGCAGCGCGTTCAATGTACCTACGATGCTCTAGATACTATCCGCAGTTCTGCTGCGCGGTACTGTCCGCAGATCTGTGCCCACAAATTTGACGGACCGAAAGGGACGTCGTTTATGTCAGCAGTGATGTTTGGGGGGGGAGGGGGTTCTAAAACAGGAGTTGAGCTTCTCTTAGAATTTTGCTGCAGCCAAATGCGAATATTAAAAAAGGAGCAGTTGCATAAAACTTACTGCCGGTGGAAGACGCACAGGATTGGGCTGTTCAATGTTCTTAATCAAAAATTTCCAACCAATTCGCTTTACTTTTGCTCTGTTTTGTTCATTTGAACCCATTTTTTCTTGCGAAAGGGCTTCACAAACGCTCGGTTATGAATTAGCAAAAAAATATGCACGTATACTAGTTTCAAGATAAGTACATAAAAAACGTTATTATTGTGATGGCTTTCAAAATAACGGCATAGTATAGAGAAACAGATTTAGAAGAAGGGTGTATCCTTAAGGGAAATAAAAACTGTTCTTCAAATATTCCGCTTTTCAACGTTTTTCAGTTAAAGGCCAGTTCTTACGCATAAATGAATTTTATGAAATACGTACCGCTTTGTGTCCCTATATAATTATTTTTTATTTAATTGTTTGAAATATGACACAAAAATTAAAAATTTTGCTAGAAGTATAGGAGTATAGGCAATAATTGGCCTGTAGTGCCGTGACCAATGGCGTATCGAATGTAATGTGCAGTGCCCGAAACCTGATCACTTTAGAGATCACAAACCAAGCAGTGGAACCATTTAAACACACAATGATTCTTTCGGATCGGTCACCAATATTTTAAAAACGAATGGACAGGATGCATATCCACAGCTTTTTTTTTTATCTTTGTACCAATATACGAGGAACACTTTCCTCTTTAAAGCATCAAGCTTGAAAAAAAAACAGTAAACCCAAGGATGAGGTCGCCAAATATGGTCATGATATAAAATAAAAATTGTTTCGATTCATTCCTTTCTGCGCGCATTCCTCCCTAGGGCGCGACGCAAATTGAAAGCGGTGCGCTACGCAATTTTAAATGTTGAACTGACCACAGCAAAAAACAGTCGCCATTAAGATGTATTTTTTGAGAACGCTTGCCCTAACCCAGGTACAGGGTGAAAAATTATAAACAGGGTCCTCAGTCGGGGTAACAACAGTCGATCTTTCAAAAGATAAACCATCACGGTTATGAAATAAACTGCAAAGCTTTAGAAAACGTTTACGGAAACAGTTATTGTAGGAACAGTGAACCGGACACCTCCTGTGTTACATTGCATATATATATAAATATATATATATATATATATATATATATATATATATATATATATATATATATATATATATATATATATATATATATATATATTTATGAGTGTTGAATGTTTTATTTTAGACAACAATCTTTTGGAAAGACAATACACGCATCTGCGACTTATATGACAGTCACATCAAATGTCACTGAAAAATTAAATGCTGATATTACAAAAATAAAACCTAAAATTAATCTTAGAATATTAGGTGTCGGTACTCGCCCGCATTTTTAATCGTGTGCTTGAAACTGGTGTGTATCCACACAGAAAAAAGCGCGAGAGGGAACAGACGGACGGCGCACAAGAATTACAAGCACAGTGCCTGTCTTTGTAATTTTTTTCGTCAGTTCGTTTCCTTCCGGCTATTTTCAACTATGCATTGCGACAAACATATCAAATTTTGCACTCTTCTAAGCAGTCGAGAAGCTACCGAGTCAAGATCCGCACTGCAGCCTATGGAGGTCCACCAAGAATTCACCACTGACACTTCGCAACAGACACCCCAGGTTGGCCAAACTACCTGGGCCGCCAGACAACACACCACCAGCAAAGAAGAGCCGCCCCTGAGAATACAGTTTCTGCTTGGCCAACACCAACATTGCAGCATTCCTTGAATGCACGTTATGCCAACAGTACAGTTAGACATTAAAAGATGCCTACGAAAACTGCACAAAGAGTGATAGATGCAACACTTGTTACATAGGTTGCCAGATATATTTATGCCAGAGGACGTCTAATAGTGTCACAGTGGATTTAACCACATGTGAGGATGCATGCAAATTGTTCAAAATAAGGCAGACTCAAGTCACGTGCGAGTAATATCTTCTGATGCAGACATACTTTGCGTCAGGTCCAAACGCTCAGAGATGTGTCGTTTATCACCCAGATCTTCATGATTCATCGCAGATGGTGGGAAGACGCCTGATATGGTGAACACTTGCTGTGTTGGCCGCACGTCATATCGGGAGCAGGGGCACCTTTGTGGTCACATTACAGGGACCAGAGACCGTTCAAGATAAATTCTTCTACAACAGCTCCATAGTTCTCCCCAAAATGTACAAACCTAGAGCGCTGTGCTGCTGCAGGTGCTACACACACAGGCATTTGCGAAAATTCCGTCCATGCGAAGCTGACGCAGACTGCGTGACCGAATTGGGCGACAGAAAATTCAAATGCTGCCCATGCAAATCTAACATTCATGAAATCACTTCCTCCTAATGTCCGTCAAAAAAGGGAACGCTCCAGTTAGCAAGGGTAGGGTGACGGAAACAAAGCGTACCGTTAGTGGTTACGAAGAGATTTTCTGCTCTGACGCAAGAGCTCTTTGATGCTGCGTCTGCGGAACAGCCTGTAACGGGGGATCCACAGAACAAGGCATCTTTTGGTACAGCACTGAAGACTGGGCGACACAAAAAAACGCAAGGCGCCGACATTTACTGTGATGATTTAACAGAAATTGAGAATTGTACACACCAGCATAATATAACAGACCAGATAGTTGTGATGCTGGCAGCACAAATTGGACAGCTGCGGAAGAATAAAGTGAGTATGGCAAAATGGCGTAAAGGAAGTTCAGGAAACTAGAAAGAGACGCCTGAAAGCAGTAAGAATCAAGGTTAGTGGATGTTCTCAAATTTAAACCTGCCGCTAGCCCACTAGTTTAGGAGGCTGTACAAAACACTCTTATAGAATTGACACAACTCATTCAGAGAATTATACATCATGGATAGAAATAGCCGAAGAAACCGGGAAGAAATCACATAGTGGAACTGCACAGGGCCCTCTTAGGCCGTTAAGAGAAAATTACTATACGGAAAGCTGCAGTCATGGGCGTTCTTGATACAGGAACATAATCGTTTGTATCCAATCATAGGGTATATAGGGTACCAATGGCCTTCCATACCTGATAAAAGATTAATAGCAGAAAGAAACGCCAGGAAAAGATGCCGTCTATATTAGGGCCAACATTGCACAAACGAAACATGACTTGAGCAAGTTGTGCAACACTCAGCAGGAAGTTGTTGCTGTACTCGCGCGCCCAAACAAAGCACCCCTGATACCAATGACAATATAGGCTCGTCCCAGAAACAATTATTTAGTCTTGGATGGGTTAAGCATATTCGTCATTCATACCTTGGAACCTTGATACTAATAGGTTGAGATTTTAACGCTACAATCATTGTTTGCGGATATGATTGCGATTCCAAAAAGGGTGATAAAATTCACACTGCCTTCACAGAAATTCAGTTTTACACTTCTAAATCACCCAGGGCTCGCAACACTGCCTGTTACACGAACACGCTTACCAGATTTGACTTTGTGGAAGGGCACAGGTGCCCTGCTATGGCAGGCATAATTAGATGCGTGGGGTTGTGACCATGCCCCGATTAGCATAGGTTTTAACTTGAGACAAATGAAGGAAATTGGAAGAAAAGTTTCTGTAACAGACTGGAATTGTGTAATTCAGTATATAAGAATATAACTGATGGATTCGATGTGAAATCTCTTGAGTCCATCCTTAAAATGGTTCTCAAGGATCATGCCTTTGCAATAGTGAACGAAGATCAGCGAAGTCCTGACATGGACTTTCTACATTTTTAGGCACGCCGAAAAGGGGCGAATATACAGTCTGCTCGGTATATTGAAGACGTGCAAAGAAAAGCTGAGATCTACCGAGTGACGGCACAGGCCCACCGTTATGAAACGCAGCTGGCTCATGAGGGGCAGAACGGCTGGTGCAGTCGTACGGGCTCCGGAACAACCAAGATGGCCCCCTGGGGTGCTTTTCACAGCCTGGAAAATGGACGGTAGATGAAAGATCATGTAGAGTATTCGAATCGCTTAGAGCCAATGGCAGAAAAGTTTGCAGATAAGGCTTCTGTCCTTTTCTTTCGGAATCATGCACAGTATCCGGTTCGTCCACCGACAAATGGCGAGGTTGATAAAATGGTGATAACATCACCATACACTAAAATTAGAGTTATTGGATGCTATCGAAAAAGCGAGTAGTAAAACTGCACCCGGACATGAAGATTCTTCGTGTGGTGTCGTCAAGAACTTGGAATAAGATAAAATTGACTGCCTGTGGACGTAATAAATGATGTATGGCAAGAAGGAGAAATTCCACCAGACAGGAAACACTCCGTGCTCGTCCTAATACCAAAGGCTAGGAAACCCCTAATAAGCCTGCAATCTGTGTGGCCTATCTGGCTAAAGCCTAAAATTTGCAAGATTGATGTAAGGATAATTGTCATGTGCCTATCAGAGTGCCAAGAGGGGAGTCAGCCGGGCCAGTTGGTTCATGACAGAAAGAATTCAAAGCGCTACAGACGGGACAAGGTGAAAAAGGAGACACAACACACCAGCGCTACTAACAACTGAAAGAAATTTATTGCTACAAGAGCAATATATACCCTTTGGCACGCTCACTGCGTAAAAACAAGAAAAATAGAAGCTAAAACAGTATCAAGATGCTGTGCATGATCAGTCATCGAGGAATCTAACCTCTTTTCTTTTTAGCGTTAAGGAGGGCGCGCTAACGCAGGTTATTCCTCTGCAGAGGGATAACCTCTGATAACCTCTGCAGAGGGTTATCCGTCTGCATAGGGATAACCTGCGTTAGCGCGCCCTCCTTAACGCTAAATAGAAAAGAGGTTAGATTCCTCGATGACTGATGATGCACAGAATCTTGATACTGTTTTACCTTCTATTTTTCATGTTTTTGCGCAGTGAGCGTGCCACATGGTATATATTGCTCTTGTAGCAATAAATTTCTTTCAGTTGTTAGTAGCGCTGGTGTGTTGTGTCTCCTTTTTCACCCTGTACTGTCTGTAGCGCTCTGAATTCTTTCTGTTTCTATCATAGTGGTTGGGAAATGAATGAAAATGCCATTCTCGACAAACTGGGTTCCGTAGGACATTGGCATAAAAACTGGGGTAGCTATACTGGCTAAAGAGGTCACATATGTGTCGCTTTAGAGCTTGTACGCAATGTGGTGGCTACTGGCGTGGCGAAGGCGTGCGACGTCGTGTTACATGCAAAGATCCTTGGCAACATGGAACAATAGGGCATTCCGCTACAGGTCGTAAAAGCGATACATAATCTTCATAAGGACAGGACGTTTTGTGCGTGCAAACGAACAAAAAATGTGTAATGGCAAACAGAGGAGTGCCAAAACGTTCAGTTTCAGCACCTTTGGTATTTATACCCGCTCTCATACCGTTCGCGTGGAAATTAGCAGAAATACCTGGGGTGCACTTTATTATTTACGCAGACGATGTCACGACTTCCTGTGCTCATAAAGAGCTTGAGATCCCAGATTTTTATCTGCAACAACCATTAATTACACTAGATGAGTACGTCCATGATGTAGGCCTAGAACTGTCACCAAAAAGTACATTCATGTTTCAAACAAGAAAGGGAAAGGAAGAACTAAATTTGTGGCGAAAATAGTCACGCCACACATTAGAAATCAAGCATTAATATATGTAGACGAGTCGAGAGCCCTCGGGCCAGACATTCATAAGCGAGGAAGAGGAACGCAATGGCTCCTTAGGATAAAAAGGCAGCAGTGACTTCCTTGAACTTCATCAAACGCATTTCGTCTTGGGGAGGAGGACTCCAAACGAGACGGCAATTAAAGGGTCTTGTACAATTGGTGCTTCAGCCGAGGACACCACAAAAGGCCGAGTTCCAAGGAGAGACGAGGGGACATTGGGCGGGGTTGGAAGCAAAAGGAACGCAATATTTACTGGTGCGCATTGAGGTCCTATATATAGTTAAACATTTAATGTTAATTTATTGTTATTGTATATATAATGATGGCCGTCACGCCCTTACCAAAACGTAAGCCCATGCCGATTCCCACGAAATTTTCAAGCTGGACGCAATGAAACAATTAACTGTGCGGCGAGAGGCAACGAGAAATCTGATGCGAAAGTACGCTATGCTTCTAGCAGCCTTGTATAGTGTGGTCCCAGTGCCAACACCAAGAATGGCTGAGCTCCCTTGATTGGAATTAGCGACTATTACGAAGAACAAGACGACTGAACTTCTTCCTAAGAAGAACCCGAGAACTCGGCATCTGCTTGATGTAAGCCCATGAAAGGCAGCAGTGGCGTGAACCTCACTGGATCATCCACATGGACTGACAGCATTATCTTTTTGCTGCAGGTTCGGTAATCAGTTCATTCTGATCATCCGTCTTCTATCTACGTCCTGGGTCTACCTGCCACATGCGGTCAAGTTTCGCCCTTCGGCCGCTACCCCGAGCAAAGCGCTGACCACAAGACGACACGTGCGGTCTGTTCCTAGCTGCTGGTTTGCTGAAACATTTTGACGTCATCAGCGGAAAGGCTACAAATACCGGGACCTTGTCGGACACCGACTCAGAAACGTGCGATAAGTTACTCAGAAACGTGCGATAAGATTAATTGCTAACATACCATGGTATGCCCACACAGAAAGCTATTATTCCGAGTTTGACATCATTCAAGTGCCTAATCTTTATGCCTTCAAATTAATTCTTATGTACAAGAATGCTATTAGAACAAACAACGCAGATATGTTGATACTATTCAACCTTCAAAGCCATGTGCCCATGTACAATGTACGCCGTTGCACCGCCTGGTCTACACCGTTTTGTCGGACTGTGTACAGATTTCAATCAGGCGCCCATAAACTTCCCTGTTACCTTAACACACTTGAACGTAATAACATCTCACTGGAATAAATATCCAAAAATAAGTTAATTAGTGTTTTGCCGCTCCTGCATTAATGTATGGTGTCAATTTTGTCAATTTTGTCAATTGCCAATTTTGTCTGTTGTCAATTTTGTGCGTATATTTTCTTACTTATCCCTACTGTATTTTTGCCCTTGTACGTTCACAAAATTCGCAATGTATTCCAATGTTTCCAGTATTTCCTTGCATTTGTCATGACTAAGCTGTTTCCACGTCATACTGTCATGTGGGGCGTAATGGGGCTTTTCAAGCCGCTGCATGCGGCTTTTACCCTTACGTCCGCTCTCATTCTGTATTCTGTGGAAAGAGAGAAATAAAGATTATTATTATTAAAAAAAATGTATTGCATATATGAACGTTGATTTTAGAAAAGGGCAGTAGCACAGAAGCCACTAGCCCAAACACATAGAGAGTTAAACATACATCGTGATTACATATCAGACCAACCAGACCCGCTTGTAGTGGAACTTTATGCAATCCATGAAGTAATGTAGGCTATAAATAAAAGAGAGCCTACAACACAGACATATCTATACAGACTCCTTAACCGCTATAAATCAACTGAAAAGAGTGAAAAAGACACTATGTGTAGCTTAGGAGATCCATGCGCTCAATAACAAAGCAAATATATGCATCCAGTTACACTGGACACGATACGATGCCGAGAACGCTCAGCAGAGAAAAGTAGATAACCTTATGCACCAACTTCCAGACAATATTGCATCCCCCACCAGACTACCTTTTGATGCCCATTCTGCGCTCTTCATATCTGTATCCTCTTTAAGGAAAATTACACATGCCTTCATTCTCCCTCCCTCATAACTTAACGATATTGGAAGAGTTATTCCTTAGCAGAATCAGGGGTGGGGCGGCCCTTACCCTCTCGGTCACGTGCCGATGGTCCTGTCAAGCAGACGCAGGACCCACCAACTGCCCGACGTGTCCCACACCAGCTGCAGAGATGAATGTTCGCCACCTGCTGTGGACTTGTTCATGGAAAAGGGCTTCAAGGACATAAACCTTACCGCAAGTAGGACAATAGTCCCACTTTTCACAGGGAGGAGGATTTCTCCAAGTGACTGACCGACAAAAGAGCAGCAAGAAGCGTCTCCGGTTCCTGCACATAATACCTGCTAATTTCCTATTGTATACAGTGAACCTAGATTACTCCTTTATAACGAGTGTGCGAAATAAAAAAAACGCGTTTCCGAAAGCTATCAAGCAGTCTTGATCAAGAGTAATATATAAAATTAGTCACAGGAATTCGCCCTCAAACTACAAACATAGATCCCTTCATCAATGTCCTCCGAGAGGTTTGAAAAGATTTTTCCCTGTCGTCTTATGATAATTTAGATTAGCATAATTTCACTGAAGCCCAGTTGAGATTCAGGAAAAGCAAATTATCGCGAATATAATTGTTAGCACATAGTCAATTGCGCAAAACGTAAAATAAATACTGAAATTAAAGTATACAATTATTTCGCAAAGGCGGTGAATTCTTTATAATATAACATATTAACATCAAATCTATCGTCGTACGTTAAAAGGGAAAGAGCTAGAGCGGGTAAATAATGCATATTTAGGTAAAACAGCCAGTGCGTTATATTGGCTATGCGCAATCTTGCTTTCTACTTAATACATGCGGTGTGGCTGAGGGGAGCGCTCCAGAATCTCTTAATCGCTGAATGTCTTGTACGCACATTTTAGTGCATACATAACATCAACACGATTCCCAAATTCACAAAACAGCAAACCGTTCAGCTATGCTGTTGATAGAAGGATACTGCTCTTTAATCACAGTGAAGATAAGTTACTTATTCAATGTTATGATTACTGCAAGGGGTATTGTTCTCACTATGCATTGCGTACTTTTTATCTGATGTCCGGTCATTCACAGAAGATCTATTGTCATGCGGTGACATTGAATCTAACCCCGGTCCAACACAGGAGGATTTGTTGCTTCAGCTTGTTTCAGGCCAAACCAATATGACTGCCTCTATTAACCAGTTGCTGGAAAAACAGACTACGCTGGAGGATAAAATCGGAGGTTTATCTGTTCGCATTACCAACCTGGAAGACAAACTATCCTGTCTGGCATCTATAAGCAAAGTGGTCAGTGATCTAAAAGAAACGGTAGCTCAACTTGAGCAAGATAATTCATACATGCTAAAAAAAAATTGATGATTTAGAAAACAGGAGTAGGAGAAATAACTTGATTGTTTATGGTTTGGAGGAGGGTGACGAAGAAACTCCTACCAGTCTTCAGAATGCGATCCGGAAAGAACTCTTTGAAGAAAAATTGAAAGTTGAAATCAATAGCATAGAGAGGTGTCACAGGCTGGGAAAAAAGAAGAAAGATCAAAGCCGCCCCGTAATTATGAAGTTTCAGGACTACAGAGAAAAACTTTCGGTGTTACAGGCTTGTTCGGGGCTGAAAGGAACCAAATTCTCTGTGGCTGAAGACTTTTCCAGCCGAGTTCGTGAAATTAGAAAAAAGCTGTGGCAAAGCTGTGCAGTGGAGAAGGCTAACGGCGCTAAAGCCAAACTGATATGTGATAAGCTGGTTATCGACGGTGCTATGTTCGGATGGGACGAAGTGAAGAATGAGCCCTATCGTATATCTAAAAAGAGGGAATGACAGACGCATATTATGAACAAAAGGTTCACACTGATAAACGTCAACTGTCGAAGTATTGTCTGCAAAGCTACGCAACTTGAGGGCCTGCTGTTGACGTATGATGTAGAAATCGCTGCACTCACTGAAACCTGGTTGGGAAAAAATATTTTTGACAGCGAATTCGTACCACAACACTACAAAGTTTTTCGCAAAGACCGAGATGGAAGGGGCGGTGGAGTGGCCATACTGTTCAAATCTTCACTGCAAGTCTTTAGAATGCCAGATATTGACGATGTAGAAGGCATCTTTTGTAAATTTTACAAAAACAATGTTCGTTACGTTTTAGGAGCCGTGTACAGGCCACCCAATTCCTCTGTAGCACTCCTAGTGAATCTAAAAAAATATATTGAGCGCCATATAAAACAGAATGATAGGCTAATGTTGACTGGCGATTTTAATTTACCAAACATAGACTGGACTGCCTTTTCGCATTCTAATAACATCATTGAGCAAACTATGCTTGATATTTCTATTGCCTTTGACCTGCTTCAGGTAGTTAAAGATCCTACTAGAGTCCACAATGGTACATATTCAATTCTTGATCTATTTTTTTGTAAATGGTACTGTCAAAGAAAATGTCGAATGCTATGTAACGACCGGTATTTCTGATCACAAAGCTGTTGTACTGACATTGATAAATGCAAACTTTGATCGCCGAAATACTGTCGGTTTCTTTTCTAATTTTTCTCGTGCACATGATGAATCTATTCTTGATATGCTCGACTTTCATTATGACCGCTTTATGAATTTTAATGGAAATGTGAATGACTTATGGCTATTTTTCAAAAGTGTTGTCTTTCAGTGTATTGAACGCTTCGTTCCAAAAATTGCAAAAAAGTCCCCAAAATGTAACCCTTGGATAACACGAGAGACATTACGCTCACAACGAAAGCTAAAAAGAATGAAAAAAAGTTTAAAAGCAGGAAACTATTCCCAAACGATCATTGATGAACAAACAGAAAAACTCAAACAGCTGATTGCCCATGACAAGGAAAAGTACTTTTCTACTCAGCTACCTACCTTCATTAAAACATGCCCTGAGAAATTCTGGAGGCAGATAACTCCAGCTTCACGATCTCATGATACTTTCAAAGTAAATGGAATATGTGAGCGTGATGATGCTTTGGTGTCCACGGCTTTCAATGACTACTTCAAATGGGTGTTTACGCAGGATGACAGCTCTCTTCCCTGCTATTCCGTGAATTTGCCTTCAATTCCTGATGTTGTGATTTCCGAGGCAGGTGTTCTCAATTTATTATTGAAGCTTGATGTAAAAAAAATCTCCCGGACCAGATGACATTCCCAACGCATTCCTGAAGCGTTATGCAGAATGGTGTGCCAAGTACTTATGCATCTTATTTAACAAATCACTAAATGAAGGATCATTAACGGATGACTGGAGAACGGCAAGAATCAAACCAATTCACAAAACTGGAGACAAAGCATCTATTCAGAATTACCGTCCGATATCGTTAACATCTACAGCATGCAAGGTCTTGGAACACATCATTCATAAACATATAGCAGATTTTCTTGAACAAAACAATTTTCTAACTAATGCACAGCATGGCTTCAGACGAGGATTTTCCACTGCCACTCAGCTAGTACAAACTATACATGATTTTGCGTAGGCAATAAATGAAGGAAAGCAGACTGACGCTATATTTATGGACTTTAAAAAAGCATTTGATAAAGTTTCGCATAAGAAACTTCTTCACAAATTAGGTAATGTACTAAAAAATGACAAATTACTTGCATGGATTACAGCCTACTTAAGAAACCGTCGTCAGTTTGTAGTAGTAAATAATTCCCCTTCCCCTCCAGTTCCTGTTGATTCCGGCGTTCCCCAAGGATCTGTTCTAGGGCCACTCCTCTTCTTGATTTTTATTAATGACATTGTCGATAACATCTCAGTTCCTGTTAGATTATATGCTGACGATTGTGTGTTATATGAAAAGATTACTACTACTGAGGACCAAGTACGGTTAAATAACGATTTCACTAAGATAATAACATGGTGTGACCAATGGCAAAGGTGCGTTAATTATGATAAAACAGTGTTCATGCGTATAACCCAGAAAAAGAAGCCTCTTTTGTTTAACTATACTGCTAAAAACAAAGTTCTCTCTCAAGTGAATACTTACAAATACCTAGGTCTGCGGATCTGCAATAACCTCTCCTGGACAGAGCACATTGACAACGTTACAGCTAATGCCCTACGCAAACTATTTTTCCTCCGACGTGCTCTGAAGCTCGGCCCCCCCAGTGTACGTTCACTTTCGTATAACACTATTATTCGCCCTATGTTAGAATATGCCGTCATAATCTGGGATCCTTTCACTAAATCTAACATTGCTAAATTAGACAGAGTCCGAAAGAAAGCAGCACGGTTTATTTACAATTCATATAACCGCACATCTATCCCTGCACTTCTTATTATAAGTGGTTTGCTTCCAGTCTCTCATAGAAATCGCATCTGTCGTCTAAAATTTTTATTTCAGTTAATCAAAGGTCAGTACAATATTGACACATCCAATATTATATCGTTCTGCTCAGGGTACAACACAAGACAACGCCATGATTTTACAGTAACACCATTAAACGCACGAAATAACACCTTTATGTACTCTTTTTTCCCCAGAACGATTACAGACTGGAATAATCTAACTAATGATGCAGTAACCCAAACTTCACTAAAAAGGTTTGAAAGCCACCTTTAACTTTTTTTATAATGTCGTACCGCTACATTTCTTTGTTTCATTGTTTCTTGATCTTAAATTGTTGATCAATTGTTCTTGATTGTTTGCTTGTTCCTGAGGTCGTTTTTGTTGTTTCCAGAATTTATGTATTGTGTGCCCACCCCTGCGAAGGTCTTGTAAAAGATCGCAGTATCAATAAATAAAAATAAATAAATAAAACATGTTCATATGAAAGTCCGCTCCACAAACGAACCAAATGCTTTTGTGCAAATATACTATAAAATACTTTGAAATCGATCACAGAATGAGAACATTTCTAATTGGAGGCTTTTACAGGACTATCCGCGTTTCGTTTCTGCTTCAGGGTCAAATATTCAGACACCCACTCCAAAAATTCGGGCACAGTTGCATACTAGAAGCCTGAGTAATATAAATGGAAACTCGACCGCCTCTCTGAGTAGGACAACTAATGAAAATCATTGCGACACGCGTCTAAGTGACACATGGTAGAATAACACATGGTGCCAAATTTTACATGATTTAAAAACGTCGAACTAAAATAAATTTATTTATAATTTCCCTAATATCTTCGTCCTTGTTTAGCTTGATGTCTGTAATTTGCAAAGACACTGCAAGCGGCTATAAGGTTGTCTTTCTATAGCGAAGAGAAGACATTCCACCCTCCGGAGACCACAAAGCTTGTTCCAGACGCCATGAACATTCTGTATATAAGCAACGCTATTGTTTCAAAAATGGATCTGAAAAAAGAAGACAAGGTTAGTGACTGTAAATGGGGCCACACGTTTTTTAGTTGTTATTTTGGAATGCATATGTGAATTTCCAGTAGGAATTTCTGTCTTTGAAACATTGCTTCGTAGCGCGGGGTTTAAACAATCAAAAATACCTAATACGTACTCCTGGCATAAGTTCTGAGCAGGTACTTGCACGGTCCGAACTGAATTAACCTGAGTAGTGCAGAAAACCTGAATCAGCTATTTTTTGTGCAAAGAAGAAAGTACTCAAGTTTAATAACGTTAATAAATATGCTTGACAAATTATTGACAGAGTGCATGAATGTAAGATATTTCGATTTAGCGTTTGCTTTCTGCATGGCTGGAATTTGTAAAACCGTAGCTTTTGCAGAAATGTTTGTGCTACAACTGATGCGCTGCTTTGATGTCGAGCACTTCTTCCTGCAATGTAAAGCAGGAATATGATCAAAGACTATTTAACTCTCATTTAAATTACTGTATTTATGTCTGACATAACACAAGCAATATTTTACAAATGTGTTGTATTAGAACCAACTATTCGCGATATCCCAATTTTATATTCTTGCACTCCACTGAAAACTAATTTGCTCAATACAAGGCATGTCACAGCTGATCAAATATAAGACTTCTGTAGTTTTGATTCACTCGTCTTCTCGGCTACATGAGTACAAACATTTCTTCATTCAAGGCACAAGACTTCCACCCAAAATGCCTATACCGGCCCGAAGTGCAGACGTATGGTTTTTACTGATCACCGGACAAACTACAAACTTAAGTCACTACAGAGCAACCTCCCACACATTGAATAAATATCAATCTGCCAAACTATTTTAATTTTAAGCAACTGCGATAATGCTTTTTCTTCCTGTTGACAACGATGCTTTTGTGTTTGAGAGCTTTATTGTTTCACTATTTTTCTCTTTCTAGCGATCTCGTGGGTTTACTCCGATTTTATAGCTGTGTTTAGGTGCCATTCAGCAGAAAACCCGGTGTAGCCAGAACGATTGGCGTTGTGCCAACAAAATCTGGATTGGTCGAGAGGGTCATCAGTTCACAACTACATGGCCTTGCGCGGTTAATTTAAGCACTACAAAATATATTCACCGCAAAAGAATGATCGCAACAGTATACAGTTCCTTATTGGTCTCCAGGAGCATGACGTCATTCCTTAACCATTATGCAGTGTCTCTGTAGAAAGAAAAACAACTGCACCGAGTAGAAAAATGGTCGATCCCAAACATGAACAGCCCCTAGGACCCCTGAAGACCCTTCGTTCGACTTCGTTAAAAGAATGCATTGTGTGTCCGGCGGTTGCGAAAATTAAAACTAAGAAAAATTAAATTTAATTAAAAATATTAATTTCAGAAAAGAGAAGTTTTGCTGCTCTCGAAGGTGGAGCTTAAGTGTCCGCCGAAATTCTGAAGTATTAAAAATGAACGGATATATTGTTCTCGTTTTTTTTTGCCAACTGAGCTTATTTGTGTTTGAATAACTATGAAAAGTTATTACTCTAGAGCGCCTGCGATTTTGTACCATTGTACTGTTTCCGTAATTAAAGTTGTAGTAATTATATAGATGGTACCTTGCAATGGCTTTCCGCAACTCAAGCTGTGAAATATGCAAACCTTTCAACCCGGAAAGCGTTCCAGAATAGTGGTAAAATAAAATAAATATAACTGTGTTATTAAAATAGTGATTACACTTATGATGAGTTTCATGCAAATGCGCGTCTGTTTCTTTAAGCTGTCAAGATGATATATCGCGAGATACAGAGACCTTCGGCAGTACGAAAAAAGCACGTGTAGCGGAGGCCGCTGTACTGCTACAGACGACGCGAGGTCGTCTCGATGATGTTCGGCACACTAAAGACATATCCATTCTTATTCATGACAACTATGTTCACTACTGCACGACGGAAATCACGGTAATGTATCATGCCGAACGGTACTATTATAACATCAGCCCCACTGACGGCGTGTAACTGCCCGAAAGAATCACTCCGCGGGTACACTTGTCGCACACCTCTGCCTTTTCAAGAGAGAGAACTCAAGCAGCCCTTACCAACATTGATTCGTCCACTTTTCAACAAGCATTTTACTCTCATTTGCTTAACGTAAGCCACAGTGAGACAAAACTGCATTGAGACCCATTGTTGCGGTCCACTCTGCAGGCAAGGCCCAGAATGGGGGCATTCATCACGCGAAATATATTATTGCTTCATCTACGTCCAATTGTATACAGCTACTGGTTCAAAGTGCGTTTTGTACCGCGAAGTGTTTCGTACCGGAATGATATGCAAGGGCCAGCTCTTCGGGTCTATCATGAACGTGGGATCGATCTCCCGCACCAGAAGGTACTAATCCAGCCACTAATGCCTGCTAAGTCGCAGCAATGTGCATCGACCTATCAAAGCTGCTGATTACGCAGGAAGCTTTTGTTAAAAAAAAAGATGTGCGTACCCAGAAAACACTCAGTGCATTTCAAGCATTCAAAGCTATACATTAGTTGCATATGCAAAGTTGTATAGTGTCACAGCTGAATGGACGGACGCAGCAACCCGCTTTATCTGTTAGCTGTCCTAGCTTAAGTGGCAGATGCATCCCACGCAATGTAAAAGCCTAGGGAGCACATGTTTCAATTGAAGGGTTGCTGTCAACGTAGACTATTTGTTATAATCACAGCTGAGGTTGCAGCACCATTAGTTTTCTTTTTAAGCTTATTATTGCGAACATGGAGTAGGTTCAGAACGTTACGAAGGCTTAAAAAGAATTTCCTCGTATTGCGCGGGAACTGCGCAGGCACAGGGAGACCGGCTTGCGACGCATTCTCACAATCTGGCATAACACGAACTCATTGCTTTTTGCGCAGCGCGTTTATCTAACGTTGACCACGTTAGACAGGAGATAACTTGTTCATATTTCATTACTGATATATAAATATTTTGGTCGTATTCACTTAGAAATGCTCAGGCAGACGCAGACCGGCATGGGAGGGAAATCTACCCATTTAGAGATGTATCACAGTTGCATATTTCACGGATGCATATTTTCCTCCTATCTTCCTCGAGTAGCAACCGCAGTGCACAAATCGGTATTGCGCTGCCTACACGTGTATTATGCTCGCACAGCGCTCAATTTTCGGCGCAACTGCTTCGAATTTACGGGGAGCTCATTTTAGAAAGTCTAGAATTAAATTCACTTTCATTATTTCACGGTGAATAGCAAGGATTCGTTGAACTGTACTTCATTACAAGCAGCATAACGTGAAGTAGACACAGTGGTATGCAGGCAGCCATTTTTAACAGCCCGGTTATGTTGGAGGTCAACGTATCTTTCACGGTCCCCTCGATAACCTGCCTTTGATAGCACATTTTATTATCCTCCACACATGTGTCCCCACTCAGCACTCTGAAGTATCTTTATCGATTGTACTCCCAAAGTTTAACAGCACCCCGGTTTAAGTCAAACAGGTTTGCAGTTTGAACCCCACTTACAGCCGACGTCTCTTAAGGAGTGAGAACAACCCACCGTCTCTTTTATTTTCACTCATTTTCTCAACATTGTCGTAAATATTTGCATAAAACAAGCCTAGTTTTGCTAAACAGCGCAGCAGACAGCAGGAGCCAATTCAATCATATTTATATATTTCTTTCATTTTCAGCACACATCCTTTGGTTTTGAATACCGACTAAATAATTACCGCTAATATCGTTGCAGGTGCCTTACTTTGGTGATTTATAACATTAAGACATCTGGTAGGAAATTTTATTAATTTATTTCACGGTCATGGTGCTCCAAGAAGCTATCAGTGAGCAATATCCGCGTAGATCAAGAAGTTTGCTTTTTTTAGTCGGTACCACTCAATGCACCACGTATGAGCCTGACGTTTAGATTTCAATGACGACGACTACACACGCTTGGCGCGCAGGCCGAGGTCAAGGAAATCGCTTACCGTATCATTGCGCAATCAAGCTAAGCAATCGAAACCTGATTGCATCGCACTTCAAATACAACACGTCCAAAACTAAAGGCGACGAACGGTTTGGTGTCACAAGACACTGTCCGTTATTAGTTGCAAACTAAGCTGTTTTTTTTGCGAGGCCTAGAGTGTGAGCGCTGTTTTATAAACAAAACGTGGAATTACTTTTGATACTAAAACAGAGCTCACCGCCGGGGAAGGAATCGAGGAAACACAGCAGCGTCTCCAAGTTGCCGTGAAACTGTGGCTCAAATGCTGCTTCAAAAATTAGTTTTCTTCTAATGCATCTGCCGCATACTACTCATGGTAGCAAAAGCAGGCATTAAGCATAAACTGATTTATGAACGAATCAGAGACCTTAAAGGGATATGGACACCAAATATTTGCTTACGTGTTTTCTTCTCACAAACAACGTGCTAGACGTTGGTATACTCAGAGCACCCCGTGGTATTCGCCTATGACAGCTAAATACTTGATAATTGAATTTCTTTGACGTAGTTTTGGCTTCGGTTTCTTCAACCGACTGATGACTGTGCAGTGAGTCACGTGAGGCACACAAGAAACAGCAATATAACTGCTGATATGCCGTCTGTTGTAGTCCTATATATGAAAGCAAACTGGTTTAAGTACTATATTGAGTTCAAACTACGTATCAGCGTTTATATTGTAGTAAGGTAGTAATTACTCTCTGGCATTCACCCAAGCGCAGCCATACGGCTACAAAGGAAAGGTATGCAGCTTTCTTGAAAGATTTTCAGTTAAAGGAAAATTCGTCCTGGACCGGGGTTGGAACCGGGGACCACCGCTTCACCGGAGCAGTCGCTCTACCAACTGAGATAGCCGGGATTGTAAGCTAATGGTAGGGCGAGAGCGAATTGATGAATAACTCGAAATAGGAACAGTGTTGGTCAAATGTTTTCCGGAGAAGCCCCCAAGGTGGAGTAAAATTGTAATGAGGAAATAATTACTCATTGGCAACCACCCAATGGTTGCCAAGGTTGCAATGGTTGCCAAGGTAGTAATTACTCATTGGCAACCACCTTGGGTGGTTGCCAATGAGTAATTACTACCTTTTAACCAGTGAAGCGGGAAAGCGTCGGTCCCGGGTTCGAACCCCGGACCAGGACGAATTTTTCTTTGACTACGAAGTTTCTGAGAAAGCTGTATAGCTTTCCTGTGTAGCCATACCAATAAGTAATTACGCCCTTATTACAGATTTACTCCACCTTTGGGGCTTCCCCTAAAAACATTTGACCAGCGTTCATATTACCTTTTTTGTGCATCACGTGACCTGAACATCAACTACACGTCACAGCCGTCGTTCGGTTGATGAAAATGAAAGCGAAGCAGCATTAGAAAAGGAATTCAGTTATATTTTATCCATTGGTTGTTGGCGAAAGCCACGTGGGGATCCATGTATTCTAACGTATAACGCATCATTTAAAAAAGAAAACGCAAACAAAATAGCTGTGTCTAGTCCTTTAACCAAAGAAGCTGTATAGAAGCAGCGGCGACGATCTATTGAGGCAGTGAACACCCCCGAGATTACTCTCAAGAGTTAAAAACAAAAAAGAGACTACTTACACCCACAAACGAAAAACGCAAGAGATAAAAAAATACTATATCTAGGAAGAAGTCACCGCTTTGGACATGAAATACAGAAACGCCATGTGTAGTAAGCCACAGTGTTTTCAAATGGCTAAAAGAAAACGATCAAAGCACTTTGCTCTCCGAAACTGTCTGGCTCAGCTCCTTTGGTCATTCTAAACATTTCAATTAGAAGCAGAAGTTTAGCATGGATTGTTCCATTCTAATGGAATGCGCTGGTTACAGTTATTGATTCATTGCAAGCGGTGTGAATGATTCAACGTCCCGGAGCCGCACGCAGCTTTGATCAATGTATGTTGGAAGGAATGCAGACTATTTTGAACCACATGGGGTTTTTGAACGGGTATTCACATGGCAAAGCACCATGCACGTGAAAAGAGCGATCGTAATTGCTTATAGCGAAATACAGGAAAGAGCAACACGCAATGAAAAATTGCAGAAATTACATAGATTAGTGGTGGCTGTCCGGCGACATGTTGATTGCGCAGCATCTCTATATGTCTATACCACATCTTTATGCACACGATATGCTCGGAGACGTAGGGTCTGCTTTCTCACGTGTTGGATGCATGGCGATATATTTATTGTGCAGCGTTAACAACACAAATCGAAGCACTTCGAAGCAAAGTGTTTCATAGCAAAGTCTACGTTTCTCGAAGCTTCATTAACGTAATGCTGGAACGAGCCTAACAACAAAATAACATGGAAGAAGAGTACAATATGTGTAGGGGGTTTCAGAGTACCATTATCGTGGATAAAGAGTGTATGTAAACAGAAAGTTGTGTATCCGAGCATTCACTGAATGGCGGTGTCCTTCGGGGAAACTGCAAACTGGTCAGTGTGTCTTTCACTTTCACTTAATAGAGTGAGATCCGGTTTGAAATATTTGGGCATATTTTTTCACGCTCGATTTAGATACTTCCGTTTTAAGCTTTCAGTATGAATATTACAGACGAGCAGACAATTCGGAGTCGCCGTAGTGCCTCAATGGCACGGCACTTGGGTGCTGACCCACGAAATATAGGATCTTCTCCGGTTGTGGTGGTTGCATTTCGATTGAGGTGAAATGCTAGAGGCCCGTCTACTGTGCGATGTCAGTCTGGGGCAAAAAAGCCCAGGCGGTCGAAATTATCCGCACCGCTCTGTTCATCATCATCACCACACAGACTACACCTACTGCAGGGCAAAGGCCTCTCCCATGTCTCTTCAACTAACCCTGTCCTTTGCCAGCTGCGGCCACCGTATCCCCGCAAACTTCTTAATCTTATCCACCCACCTAACTTTCTGCCGTTCCCGCTGCGATTATTTTCTTTTGGAATCCACTCCGTCACCCTCAATGACCAGCGGTTATCTTGACTTCGCATTACAAGCGCTGCCACACCCCATTTCGTCCTATTGATTTCCAATAGGATGTCATTAACCCGCGCTTGTTCCCTCAGCCACTCTGCCCGCTTCTGGTCTCTTAACGTTACACAACGGTGTAAGAGTAGGTTACCTACTCTTACACCGTGCATTACACCTCAAATTCTTCTTCCTATAGGTAGCTGCGTTGTCCAAAACTCAAGCTCAATCCTTGTCGTTAGCCTCCACGTTCCTGCCCCGTATGTGAGTACTGGTAATATACAGCTGTTGCATACTTTCCTCTTGAGGGATTCTAGTAAACCGCTATTCATGATCTGAGGGAGCCTGCAATATGCGCTTCACTCCATTCTTATTTTTCTGGGGAATTCCCTCTCATGATCCGGATCAGCGTTCACTACCTGCTCTAAGTCGTACTCCCTTCCCACTTCCAGCACCTCGCAATCAATTGTGAACCGGTGTTTCCATGCGAGACTACTGAACATTACTTTAATTTGTGCATGGTAATTTTTGAGCCACTGTTCTACTCTGTCTGCTAACTCATTGATCATGCTTTGCAGTTCATCTCCTGAGTGACTTAGCAACACAATTTAAGCAAGGTATTCCTCATTAACTCTTAGTCCCAACTGTTCCCAATCCAGTCGTCGGAACGCCTCCTCTTAACAGGCGGTGAATAGCAAAGACAAGATCGTGACTCCTTTTCTTCTCGCAGTTTTATTGCTGGCTTTGCTTGCTGTTCAATAATTATTGAAATCGTCCAGTATTTTCACATAGGACACATCAACACACTGGCTCCGCAATGCTAGCATGAGTGCTGAAGTTTCCACTCAATCGAATGCTTTCTCGCAATCAATAAAAGCTTCTGCGCATCTGAAATCAATGCTTGTCTGGACCGCAACAGACTGGAAAAAACGGCCCGCTGAAGCTTTTATCCATCCTTGCCTGGAATCGTTCAAATCATTCATCACTGATCTAATTAAATTATGATAGCCCACCCCTCATGATGGCGCAGCATGCTGAACTTCTTCGAGCACATTGTCATCGGCTGAACTTCCTAGTTCGATGTCATTTAAGCTTCATCAAGATCAACTCATTGTCTCATCTGAATCACGAACCACCTTTGCAGGCTGAGTGTTCGAAACTGGTTTTGCCCCCCGTGGGGTGCAGCGGGGTTTGCGGAGCCTCTTCCAAGCACACACCCCTGAGGAAGCCGGGCGCCGAGCCGGGGGACGCTTGTGCCCATTTTTGCCGGTGGGAGCCTTTGAAGCACTAATAAATAAATAAATAAATAAATAAATAAATAAATAAATAAATAAATAAAGATGTTAGCTATAATATGCGAGATTTTTATGACTTGACTGCTGACGTTGTGATTACGGTCCATTGTCGACTATTCTTTACGAATGCCTGCCTGATGATTTGGATCATTGATGTATAAGGTTCGCCTGATTTATGAGCGATTACCTTTGGAAATACCTTGTTTGGAAAAGGACAGTAAGCTGATTGGTCTCTATTTTTTGAAATCCTTGACGGCTCCTTTCGTACGAATTAAGAGAATGTGAGCGTTCTTCCAAGCTTCTGGAACGCTCGAGGTCATAAGGCATTGCATATACAGGATGACTAGTTTTCCTGGCACAATCTACCTTCCGTACTTGAACTGATCTGCTGTTTCCTGATCGGCTTTCCTCCATTGCATAGCTCCTAAGGCTTTCTTTACTTCTGGCAGCAGCTGTGTGCTGCTGCGTGTCATGAACGTTCTGATTAGATTAGCTACTCTATATATTTGTGTGGAACTCAACGGCTTCTTTAGCTATCTTATCCGTATTGCTAATTACATTGTCCTCTTTGTCTCTTAACAAATACATCTGAATTTTACATAGGTTTAGTCTTCTCTTAATCGCTTTTAGGCTACCTCCATTCTGTAGAACATGCTGCATTTTCTCCATACTAAACTTACTTAAGTCCCTTAGTTCGCCCTTATTGATTAGCTTTGATAGTTCTCCCTGTTATGTTCTCTCTGTAGGGGTAGATGCTTTCATTCTTTGCCGTTTCTTAATCAGGTCTTTCTTCTCCTGAGACAGCTTGCCGGTGTCCTGTCGAACCACCCTACCATCTAGTTGTTCTGCGCACTCCGTAATGATAGCTTTGCGATCATCGTTTATTGTTTGAACATCAGGATCACCTTAATCTTATAAAGCCGAATATCTATCTATTCTTCACTGATATCCCGAATTCCTCTACTTTCTCTCTTACCGCTAACTCTTGAATGGGCTTCTGGTACGGTCATAAGCCATTGCGTATACATAGTGGCTTGGATTTGTAGCACAATCTCCCCTCCGTCCTTCAACCCAGCTGCCGTTACCTGATCTTCACCAGCTGTCTTTGCCCTCTGTATTGCTCCTAGGGTTCCATTTACTTCCTCTTTCGTACCGGCGGGATGTAGCATTGTTGTGCGCTACTGCCTCTCTCTTTAACGCTGAGATAACATTGACTACTGTATAGATTTGTGCAGAACTCTTCGGCTACTATAACTATCTTATCCATATTGCTAATGAAATTGCCCTCCTTGTCGCTTAACGCAAATATCTGGTTTTTACCTATGCCTAAGTTCCTCTCCACCGCTTTTAATTTACCTTCGTTTTTTAGAGCAGGCTCGGTTCTCTTCATATTGAACTTCCTCATGTCGGCTAACCTGCCTTTATTTATTAATTGCGATAGCTCAGCTAGTTCTATTCTGTATGTAGGATTAAACACCTTCATGCATAGAGGTTTCATTAACAGATCTTTCGTCTCTTCGGATGCCGTGTCGGTATCCGGTCAAACCGTCCTACCGCCTACTTCTGTGCGCACTCCGTAATGATAGCTGTCAGATTATTGCTCCCTGTATGAACATTCAGATCGTCTTCTTCAGTTAAAGCTGAATATCTGTTATTCAACAGTATCCTGAATTCCTCAATTTTTTCTCTTGCCACTAGCTGGTTAATGGTCTTCCTCTTCACTAGCCTGTTCCGTTCTCTCTTCAAGTCTAGCTGTTGAGTTGAGGTGTTGAATGCTACTGGTAGGGCTAGCCTAGCTTTATCTGGCGGTAATTGCTCCACCGTAGCGTCCCTTCTATATAACTAATGTCCTAAAGCCTGTGACATCTATCGCGCTATGCGCACAATCTCTTATAATAGCACACATTCTCTCCAGCAGTCACCATTTATGCACACAATAAATCCATATAGTCCACATCACAGTCCACTTCAGAAGTCACCATCTATGCACATTTTCAGTCACAGTAGAACATAAGCCATTGTAGTGCCACAATTCATACGCACATTCACTCAGAGCATAACGTAGTCCACTCCAGAAGACACCATCTACGCGCACATTCAATCACAGTAGGCCATAGTACGTTCCTACTGTCATCATTTAGAAACAAGATCCGTGTCCTGCAGAAATGTTAAATAAGGCGTGCATCCTCCCTTCTGCATGTCTGGTTTCCACTCGGGTAGACAATGTCCTGAAGTGTACCGTGACGGGTTCCTGTCTTCTTGAAGGAAGCGAACATCACATACCTTCCCGCGTTGTACTCTAGGCAGTACATATTATAATGTTCGATGTCCAAGCTCACAACGCATAAAGAGCAGAGCGGAGACGATGTTATGCCAGTCTTATGCATCCAGGCAGGAGTGCGAGCAGAGGCCGTGTGAATTCGATGTAGTAGAGTCGCCTGGGATCTTCTCAGTTCCTTCGTCACGCATAGCTCGTGGGTCACACTCCACAGGGTACTGAAATGATCAAACACCGTTTTCCTGTAGAGAATTTTCCCATCTTGAGGTACTTTATTGATAGAATTCTTAAGAGAGCTTTATGGGCGAGATTGTCTGCCACCTCATTACCGTTGACTCTATGTGAGAGAGCACCCATTGGAAATAAAGAGCAATGCCTCTGCTGTGCAGATTGTTCACCAAGCGCAGAGAGCTTATAGACAAGGCGTCAGTAGGAAATCCGAGCTCTAACCTCTGAAGGGCAGATTTTGAATCAGTTAGGATGACAACAGGTTGAGCCAGACAGGACCCTAACTTCCGTAAAGCTGCCTCAATAGCAACAATTTCAGCCATTGGGGAGAATACGACAGCAGTAAAGCGTACGGACCACTTAGAGTCCAAAGAAGGAATGTAAAAAGCCGCTGCGCTAGCTTGCTGGACCTTGTCCACAGAAGCATCCGTGAAATTTGGAAGATGGCGGGCATACTCTGTTTCCAAATGTTCAAGTACAAGCGAACGCGTTGCTGCCAAAGGAGAGCTGCGCTTTGCGCTCACATGGGGAATTGTGACCTTACAGTCGGGGGTCAGAAAAGACTAGGGGGTTTCAACCGTTTCCTTTGCCTTCGGAGGTTAAGGCCAAAAGAACTGAGAGTATTGAGTGCCAAGTAAAGCTTCGACTCATGTCTCTTGCAGAGCCGCTGGAGAAGGGATCGCCCAGCTAGCGTCTCTCCTAGGCGACCAAGATGAATTAGTAGTCTCTGGGAAGCTATAAGGCTAAGATAAGATAAGGCTAAGACGCGAAGATATAGATTAAACAATCGCGTCTACAGCTTTTCGCCTCTGAAGACGTGAGTCAAGAATGACGCCAAGGAAACGCGTATGATTGAATTGACGAATGCAAGAGTGACCGAGGTCTATCTTCAACCGTGCTTGTCGTCTTCGTATACCTGGAAACAGAACAAAGCCGGATTTTTCCACTGACAGAGACTCCCACACCTTGAAGGTAAGCTTGTGCCGAAAGTAGAGCCTGACGAGCTATCAGGGCTAATCGCTTGTGTTGGTAGCCAGTAATCCAAATACACATATCGTCAGCCCATATTGACATACGCACTTGCCTGCAACTTTTTTTTCAACGAATCGTGAAGGCCAGACATCAGAACGTTAAAGAGCGTGAGGGAAAGAACACTTCGTTGAGACACACCTCTTGATAGAACCCTTTTGGTGCTTAACGTACTCCCCAACCGTACAAGAACCGCGCGATCACTTATATACTTGTAAATGAATCATAACATATGGTCTTGTATGCCCATGCGTTTCAAACTGTTTAGAATTGAGCTCTGAAGCACGTTATCGTAAGCTTTCACAACGTCAAGAAAAATGGCTTAGGTGGAAAGGCCGAACGCTCTCTGGTGGTCAATGTGACTCATCAGTTCTAAGACGCTATCTTGGGCACTAAGACCTCGGTGGAATCCTGTCATACATGTTGGCAGTGCCTTGCTGTCCTCAAGCCACCACGATAAGCGTTCATTTACCAGCTTCTCCACCAACTTAGCTACGCAGGAGGTCAATGACACAGGGCGATACGAGGCAAGGTCTGTCATGTCTTTGCCAGGCTTCAATACTGGAACTACATGTGCCACCTTCCATGGCGGAGGAAAATCGCCAGTCTCCCAAACTCGATTAATGAAGTGGAAGAGCTCCTTCCTGAGCTGCAAGGGAAGATTATTCAGCATTTTATTGGTGATGCCATCGGGACCTGGTGCACACCGGCGCCGCAGGCCACTGAGCGCAGTCTGAAGCTCACGAAGCGTGAACGGGACGTCCATGATAGACCTGGAGGAAGCAGGTGGTGTATATATATCTATTTCAGAATTAGCACGTACGACTGCGTCTGCAAATTCCTCTGCCAAGCATGCAGTAAGTTTTTCCTTGCGGATTGCAAGAGCTTCAAAAGGCTTTGAAAGGCGAGATTCTCCAGCAAGGCTGCCAATAAGTCGCCATATTCTCGTTATCGGTGAGAACACAGTCAAACTAGGGCAGAATGAGGCCCATTGCGACCTGTACAGCTTGTTCGTGTGCCGTCTAATAGGAGAATTAGCCTATTGAAGGTTGTCTTCAGTTTTCTGTCGTCCTTCTTCCGCACGAGTTGGCGCTCCGCCCTTCTTCTCGCTGCGCAAAGGTTCCTGAGTTTTAAATCCGGGACCGGAAAATTACTAGGTAACTTGACCGCCGTAGTTGCTGCTAGCTTACTACAAATCATTTTGTCAACAACATCACCAGAAACACGTTCTAGGTGCTCTCTGTACTTGTCACAGTTGACCACATTGCTAATTTTAGGACCACGCATAAGAATGTTGGCAGCAAACAGAAAAGCGGTCAGGCGCTGTTGACCACATCACGCGGACGTTCGTCAGGTCTGTAGCTGTCGCTGAGGCTGGAGGCCGGAAGAAAGTGGGGCTTCCGTCATTGGCAACACACAGGTTCAAACTGTCAATAACGCCTACGAGTTTGCGTTCACGGGAATCCGTGTTCCTCTCACCCCAGACAGCATGATGGGCGTTGAAATCACCGCAGATGATTCGAGGAGCTGGGCAGCGGTCGCAGATCTCCTGTAGAAACAAATACAATGTTACCTTCTTCCGCGAGGACACGTAACGTACAAGGATGCAATAGAAAGGGTTCGAGAGCCGAGCTGTATACTCACAGCCGCTACCTCAATGTCATCTATGCAAAGATCGGCAACGCTTAGAGAAACGTGGAATTTCTCTTATTATGTAAAGCGCGGCACTTCCTGTAGGAAATTACTTTATGCTGCAGTTTTTATAGGCGACATATCCAGACAAACATCTCTCGCTTGGCAGGCCAGCTTCTGACAAGGCCAATACTGGAACACAAGTCTCTTTCAATAATAGTTTTAGTTCAGCTAACCGACTTAATATACCGGCGCAGTTTCACTGCAATACAAACGGCACTTTTCGATGCATATGAGATCCACGAGGTTTTACCCCATCCATATTAGATCGCAAGGAAGTTCGCTGCGAAGATGGTAATTAGGGACTCAAAAGAAAGCACCAGCTGTTGGAAGTTCTTAACATTACCAGGCGCTATCGCTGGAACATGTGAATGCAGAGCCCCAAACAAAACATGAAGAAGGTCCGACATACCTTGATTTTTGAACTCCTTATTTTGCGAAACGCACTTACTCACAACATCGACAAAAGATGCCGACGGGGACACACTCTTGGCCGCGGTAACTAGTTTTTGTCACTTGTAGATATGAGAGTCCCCCTTGCCGTCGAGTGTGGCTTTTCCGTTCGCTTAGGAACATGGACACATTTTGCTGGAAGTCGAACAACCGACTCGCACGCAATGAACCTTGGCGTCTTGCTGGACTCAGGTCTCTTAGGGGCATTGTTGGGTAACGCAACATCAGACTCCAACACTAGGAACTTGTCTAATCCTGGAACAGACGTCTCAGTCGATTGGGTTTTGGGACCAGCAATAAAGGATATTCGACAGTGCAGAGCGCTCAGACAGAAAGGGAAGCCTCCGAAACTCGCTGGATGATCACCACAGTAATTGGCGCAAGATAAATCGGCCTTGCAGGTTTTAAAGTCGTGGTCGCCTCCGCACCGCTTACAGCGTCAGTCTTTTGTGCAAACTTTGGCCACGTGCCCAAACCGTTGGCATATAAAACGCCGTGGAGGAGCTTCAGTGAAATCTGCATCTGCGTGTTTTGTGAATCCCCGATTAATTTTTCCGGGGCGCTCTGAGTTGGGAGCGAATGTCAACACGATGGAGTTGGTAGGTTTCGCAGCCCATGCTTTTCATGGAGACTCCATACGATGCACAAGTCGTTTCACGTGCAGAACACCTTGTGGTTTCAGATAATCAAGTAGGTCGCGTTCTGAATACCACCTTGGTACACTCTTAATAACACAGGTGTTCTTCATGTAGGAATGCAGCAACTGCACGTTAACTTTGATGCCAGAACTCTGAGAGCTATGCAGGAGCTTGTCAACCTGCTCTTCCGTCGAGACATCCAGCTGAAGAGCCCCGTGTATGGTGAATCGGTTACGAATCGGAGCTGATCCCAGCAGTGATTGAATGGCCGCGAAAAGTAAGAGGGGATTATTCTCTCTTGAATTAACCCCCTTTTCTGTGGGCTCAACCACTATCGGGATCCCTACCGTTCGTTGCTTGCGATGACTCACCAACTTGAAGCCCTCGTTGTCCACATCAGCCGTATCAGCCACTGACTCGTCACCGTCCACGATCGTTGACTCATCCCCACTGAACGATAAGGTATCGCTGGCCGGCTGGTCGTCTCCATGTTCTGGCCGCTCCACAGCCTGGGAAGCCATGGCCGCCTCTTCCGATCCAGCCTCCTTAGATTGTCGTGGTCTCTTTAGGCTTGCCGGCGCCGGAGCAGCCGTACTCTTCCCATAGAGACAGTACCGCCTTGAAGATGCTGTCATCCTGGAATATTAAAATAAACTGGGTAAATTAGGCAAAATCAGGTAAAGAAACAGAGCTGAGGCGACAGGAAGGAAGGAAGGAAGGCCTCAGACGTTGTTGGCACATACCCACTACGGGGAGTGGCCAAGACACAGGCGGTTAATTGCTGGATCCAGGAAAGTTTTGATGGGAAAAGGAGTGGTAATAGGATGTAGTCTGATAGATTGCAAGACAGAAGGACAGGGGTCCTTAAATCGAACATCGTCTTCGTCTTCCTCTCAAGCTCTCGAAGTCTAAGCTAATTCGACACATTACCTTTCTGTGGTCGCTACGACGCACCTTTCTGAAAACCTCCACATCCTGCGCGATACCAGGATGAGCGCATAGTATGAAGTCTATTTCGTTTTCAGTCTCACCATCAGGGCTTTTCCAGCTCCCTGTTCTCTGGCTTACCGAAGGAGGCATTCATGA
The DNA here is from genome assembly GCF_052857255.1 of Amblyomma americanum. Lineage (NCBI taxonomy): Eukaryota > Metazoa > Arthropoda > Arachnida > Ixodida > Ixodidae > Amblyomma > Amblyomma americanum. Next base: position 92,125,958 of record NC_135504.1, on the reverse strand, counting down.
TCCGTAAATTGTGTCTGCCAGCGAACTCTACTAACTCCCCCTGCTATTCCTGGAGCCTAGGCCATAGTCGTCTATTGCTTGGTCTCCGGGCTGCTTCTTGTCTACCTTAGCATTGAAGTCGCCAATTATTAGAGTGCAGTGTGTTTTTACTTTACCCATTCCCGATTCGACGTCTTCGCAGAAAGTTTCAAGGATGTTGTCATCGTTGCTGTATGTAGGCGCGTAGCCCTGCCCCACCCAGCTTGTACTTCTTATTAAGCCTAATTGCGAAAGCTGCTACCCTCTCGTTAATACTATAGAACTCCTCCATGTTCCAGCGGTATCCTCATTGGTGAATTGATCAGGAATCCTTCACCTATTTCTCGTTTGTCCACTAAACAGCGATAGCACAGTGTGTGCCCGCATTTTAGTAACGTATACGCCTCACCTGTCCTCCAAACTTCACTAAGCCCTATTGCACTCAGTTTAATGCCCGCTAGTTTCTCGAACAGCACTGCTAGGCTAGCTTCACTGAATAAGCACAGTATATGCCCGCCCCTTAGTACTATGTACGACTATGTACGTGCCGTGTCATCTACTTCAAGGTACCTACGGCGTCAGGGTTTGCACTTGGCAGCTGAAAAATGTTCTGTGGTCGCATTCACGCGCAGGTCTTTCTGCCACTACCCGGTAACTCTTCAAGGGGTTGCAATACCATACGTCTCCCACCACAGATTTTTGGGCATTATAATTGACCGCGATCTGTCATGGTCGAGGCATATAAACATGCTAAAGAAGACTGAATCTTTTTTGCCATCTGCTTCGCTTTGTGGCAGGCATTAAATGGGGCCCAACGAAGCGCTCCTTGCTTCGACTTTACTATACCCTCTTTATTGGCTACATTCGTTACAGCCTTCCTGTACTCTCTAACATGAGCATTTCCTGCTTGTGGACATTAGAGAGTGTCCAAGCACAAGCGCTCAAGATATGCCTCAGATTACCACGTTGTGCCTCGAACAAAGGCACGATTGAGGAATCTCGTGCGTGCCCAATATCGGTCTACCTGTCACACGAACCACTTCGTGTATATTTACGTGCGCTTACACGGCACCGCTGTCACCCTCTGACGAAGATTTTTGATGAGCGACCGGAAAGAAGTTTTGCACGCGCACTGCGTTTCCATCGCTCCGAATTGCCATCAGACTATGCCCTGCCGCATCATTCCTTGCAGCCCCCATGGGTAATGGCTCAGCCTTCAGTCTGCCTGCATGTCCCTGGCATAATCAAGAAGTCTGCGATGCCGGTTAGCGGACTGAAGCAACTCGCACTTGCCTACATCTAATCAGAATACCACAAATGTGTGCACGTCTACACGGATGGATCTGCGTCTCCAAATGCATCAACAGCAGCTTTCGCAATCCCTGCACAACAGACGACCCGCAGATTCATTTTGGGACACAAGTCTACTTCAACCGCTGCAGAGCTTGTGGGCCTTCGGGAATCGATTCGCCACATCTGCGGAGAACCGCCTCAGGAGTGGTGCATTTTCACCGACAGTAAACCTGCGCTACACATTTTAGGATGCTTCCTACGCCACACAACCTACCAAGCTCTGGCTCTTGATATAATTAGTCTCGTATCATTTGATCAGGGAAACGGCCACCGTATAGTGTTTCAGTGGATCCCCGGACACTGCGGACTCGATGGAAATGAGACCGCCGACGCTGAAGCAAGGAGCGCCTTCAGCAGTGGCCTGCGTACAGCTGTACCGTTCTCTATAGTGGACACAACTTGTCTCATTTCGGAATTGATGAGGAGGGCGACGGCTAGGTACTGGGCCCTGCCAGACACCCGTCACATCCGCCTTAAACGGCTAGATCCGACGATGACCTTTTCAGTTCCTCGCGGAATACCTCGCCCTATTGCATGCGTTATCCGTAGACTACGTTTAAACGTGGCATTCATGCGCAAATACTTGCACTTAATAGGACAAGCGGACTCCCCGGAATGTACCACATGTGGCGTGCTAGAGACTGTAGAACATGTTTTAGTGGCGTGTCCAGCGTATGCACGTGAAAGACTCATAATCGCATCTGCTCTGAAGCCTATGGACACATCGCTCCTCTCAGAGGATTTGATCCTCGGCGCTTGGCCAGAGAGTTTTAGAACTGTAAAGGCAACGCGAGCGCTCTCACGCTTTTTGAGCGACACGGACCTTGTCTCGCGTTTGTGATGTCAGAAAGTGTGCCTTGTTTTTTTTTTTTAAAGTAGTTTTTCATCTGCCTCCTTCCATCATCATCGTCCCCCATCGTGAACTTCTTTTATCTCCTCTTTCCGTCCCCCTGTGCAGAGTAGCAGGCCAGATATTTATTTTTCAGGCCAACCTCTCTGCCTTTCCTATCAATAAACCCTCTCTCTCTCTTTCATCTCTTCTCCTATAACCCCGCTAAGCTCTGTGACATCCCATTTAAACCCCCCCCCCAATCCTCGAACATCACCGTTAGTCTTGTCTCACTGGAAAAGGTTCTAGTGTCGAGCGTTCCCAGGTTCAATTTCTTATGGCGACCTGTCTGAATCCAGAGAATCTTAGCACCCTCCCTTGCGTAGCAGGTCTGGCCGCCTCCTTGTCGGTTCCTTCTCCGCAGCTGGTGACTGATGCCCGAAGGTTGACTAGTTTTTTCTACAGGAAGTTGTGCTCAAGTACTACACTAGGATGACCTCATCCTGTTCCGGGAGGGGAGTGCGTTGTCGGTTCCTGTCAACGTGATCAGGTCGCACCGCATGGGCGGTTGTGCAATTCCATCGACACGCGGAGTTTTTTTCAATCCCGATAGAGAATTGCGCGGAACGGGGATCGAGCCGTAGTCCTCTCGCACGGGAGGCGGACCCTCTACCTCTACACTATCGCTGTCTTCCTTCTAATGCGGAGTGCCTAAGTATCTTTCGAACGTTAAACCACATTACCCGATCCAGTCCACACGTTTCATTAGAGCGGTGATACGGCGCTCTCTCTTTCTTACTTACACTATCCTTTTTCACGGCGACAACCCCATCCCTCTTATAGTAACACAAGCGTCTTAAATGGTTTCGTGCTACCTTGCCCTCTTGTTCAGAGCCTGTATACACCACTTTCCCCTAAAACTACCTTGTGATGCACGGCTATTTGCAGACAACTGCGTTATCTATAGCACAGTTACTCACACCTCTGAGTAATCGCTGCTCAATATTGCCATTCACCTTGCGCATGCATGGTGAGATAATTTGGTTGATGTCACTTAGTCCCAATTAACGCATATTCTTCTATTTTCACCTCCGTCTAAATCTCTACCTTTCTACTTACTCAGTTCATAACGTCCCACTTTAGGAGTACCTAGGCGTCGCCTTGTTCGAGGACATCTTTTGGCGCTCGAGTGTAATAATTACGGTTTCGTCCTCTATGCGATGTCTGGGTTTTTCGAAGCCTCACCGACAGCACGCCCGACACAGACTTGAACTCTCACCTAGAAATCAATAGTTTGATCGAAACCAGCACACGCATCTTCTGCCTTTAGTTCGCCGACAACTTATGTCTTCAGCACACTCAAATCAGTTCCAATTTGGGCCACGAGGTTTATTCATTTTAATAATTCATACATCAAGGTATCCTCAATTAAAATACAATCATATGCGACAACTCTTGCTCATCGACATCGCAATGCTTCTTTCTGTCTCTTTCAGAATCTTTTGTTTTAAAGTACACTTGGCCAAGCACCCCAAGTCATCTCGATAACTCGCATATCTAATCGTAAAGGCTATTCGGCCGATAAGTTCGTTACCAACGCGACCCAACTCACTTTCGCAGCGTCAGATTTTCTTCAAACCGCAACGGACTGGAACGACATTTCCCGCGACGTAACTGCCATCACCTTCACAGTAATTTTTAATAACACTTTTAATGACTACTCTAATGATCTCATGTGGCAAACATAATCACACAATTTTCTACTCCCACCCCTACGGAGTAACCTCTAAGTAGAAACTTTAGGTAAAATAAGTGAGGTAAAGTATATGGAATAAAAGTCGTTGCCTAGCGAGCATGATAATGCCTTGGAGGCTGAAAGGTTAACCGTGATCCATAAGAAGGTGCTTGCGGGACTCGGTGTTTCGAGCACTACGCTGCTGTTGAATGACCCTGATTTTATCCGCAGTTCACCACTGCAGCGCTCTAATCACTTTTGTGTACGTCAGTAGAATAACACCGCGATATCTTGACATAGCATGCAGCTGTTTCTGACGTAAATATGTAACTCCAAGCATCGTGTAGGAGAATTGACTTCCTATTTTCACACTTTTTTCAGCAGCGACGCGTCCGTAGTTGGAGTTCTGTGAACACTTTTGATTGAATTCCTGTGGGGACACCGAAGCGTCATTTAACGCCGACAGCTTCGCTTGTTGCTTTAGGCTTCACTGAGCGTCGGAGACTTTACAGGCAAGTTTCCAACGGCTAATTGTTTTTCTGACTCCCACCTCATTTGTCAAAATCATCTTGTCGTCACTCAACAGAGAAGTGGGTCACCGTGGCTGAAATTTCTAGCATGAAATATCGCTAGCTTCAGTTTCCAATGGTGGCCTGTCTGAGCCAGATATTGTTCAATGCGAAATTGATAAAGTACCAATGAAGAAGGTGTCAGGAGATATGAGCTCTGCAGCGCTATTCTCCCCGCGTTTCCTGGCGGCATTGGAGAACTGGATTAGGAGGACTTGCGGATGAAAGGTAATGGAGAATTCGTAGCCAGCTTAGATTTTATGATCATTGTTTTGCTAAGTAACAGAACGTCCGAAATGAGAAGCATGTTAGAAAACCTAGACTGCCAATGCATATGGGTGCTTGTAAAAAGTTGTATGGACAAAAATGACTGCTCTCCAACTTTATAAAGAAGTAATTATTCATCAGCAGCCACCCATCGGAAGGCATACGACTACAAAGAAAATTATACAGCTGTAACATAACCTTGGAATTTAAAGAAAACTTTTTTCCAGCTCCAGGGTTCCAAAATGGGGCCACCGGCCATCCGGGGAAGTAGTTCGAATTATGACGGAATTGGTCCTGTTTTTATGGGAACATCGCAACCTCTAGTAGTTTTATAATAACAGACTACTCACTCATTAGCATACAAAGCTTGTGCGTCCATACGCTGCAAAGGACTGCTATAGAGCTTCAGCAGCATCTTCGAAGTTGAAAATTCGTCATCGTTTGGGGTATCCACTCGGAACTACCATTTCTCCGGGGAATTAATTCTATCAGTTGCGGTAAACAGAACGGCTAACAGCGGGCACGAAGAGAGCGAACGGATCAGCTCGAAAGTCTAAACGGTGATGGCACCCGGGCTCCTGTAGGTGCCCGGCGGATACACATCCGGGCACCGATCAGTAAACTTTCATCGTCTTCCCCAAATTCAGAGACTTCGTGAAGCCTCAAAATACCGCAAATCCGTGGTGAAAGCGTATTCAGAGAGCCAAATCGGTCTTCTAACAGCACAAACTAAGTACAACAGGAGCGAACGCCCGGTGGACCCTAATGGGACCGCATACTTCAGCTCATGAGTAGTATTGATCCCTGGTGGCTTTTTTAGTGCGAATGATGTTGTAGCTTTGCTTTATCAATTATAACCTCCCATTCCACCTTGGAATCCACAGCGTAAGCTGTAAGCCCTAATTACTTATTGATATAATTTATTTTGTCCTACATACTGAATTTTCCTGCGCCGCTTTTTGTTTCATTTCAATGAAATGCACTTTTTACCAACTGGCAGCCTTGACAGGTGGTCGCCATGTGCCACGATTGGCAGGCGGAAAAGTGCCGAGTCACTCAGGAGGTGAACTGCAAATCATGGTCAATGAGTTAGAAAGGCAGAGCAGAACGCTTGGTCTAAAAATTAACATTCATAAAACCAAAGTAATGTTCAACAGTCTAGCAAGGGAACAGCAGTACAAAATTGGCAGTGAGGGGCTGGAAGTGATAAAGGAATACGTCTGCTTAGGACAGGCAGTGATAGCTCATCCGGATCATGAGAGAGAAATAACCAGAAGGATAAAAATTGGGGTGGAACTCATATGGCAGGTTCTCCTCAGATCATGGATGGCAGTTTACCAATATCCCTCAATAGCAAAGTGTACAACAGCTGTATCTTACCGGTACTCACCTACGGGGCAGAAATGTGGAGGCTTACGAAAAGGGTTCAGCTTAAGTTAAGAACCACGCGTCGAGCCATAAAAAGAAAAATAATAGGTGCAACATTAAGAGACCGGAAGCGGGCAGACTGGGTAAGGGAACAAACGCGGGTTAATGACATCCTAGTCGCAGTCAAGGGATAGAAATGGGCTTGGGCAGGGCATGCATGTAATGCGAAGCCAAGATAACCGATGGTCCTTAAGGGCAACGGAGTAGATTCCAAGAAAAAGTAAGCATAGCAGGGGGCAGCAGAAGGTTTGGTGGGCGGATGAGACGAAGGAGATAGCAGGCATAGGGGAGGCGCAGCTGGCAAAAGACAGGGTTAAGTGGAGAGATATGGGAGAGGCCTTTGCCCGCAGTGGGTATAGCTAGGCTGATGATGATGATGATGAAAGTGGAGAAAGAGAAGTAGTCTCGCCATGTTTAGGGCAAAGGAAAGAGAGAGAGAAAGTGCGAGAGGCAAGACAGGCAGAGAGGGGAAGGATACGAGTTGTCATGTAACTAAGGAGGTTACGGCGAGAGCCGAGAAATGTGCAGCCGTAAGGTCGCTGTCATGGGAAAAACCATGAAGGTGCCGAAGGCGAAAGGAGGAGATGGTGATGAGGGTGGAAGAATGCGCGACCTGAAGGTGTTTCCAAGGGAGAATGCGGCGCTAAGTGGCTGAAACAGCTATAAAACCTTACGCTGTAAGCCTAGCTCTAAAAAATTTTGAAGCTGAATTTGATGGGTTTCTTTTTTGGCTGGAACTAACTAAAAATAGCAGAAATTCAGCTGAAAATTACGATAATTTTGGCAGTTACGGTATCCGCACAATAGCCTCCCTTTGAGAGCGAATTTTGTTATCTACCACTTGTTTCCCTGCTCTTCGACCCAAAATACATATTTGATTCGATTGCCGAGGTTTTTCTGCAGCCAGCTTTGGAGCCTACAGCCTTGCAATAGGAACCATAACCACTGGTGTTATGTGGTTGTTTTTTTTTCGCTTTTAATAATCTGCCAATTGAAGGAAACTGCAAATAAAACGAAACGAAACAGTCCCTGTGCTCCTTGGTTTCGGTAACTGCTGGCTTCCCTCATTTATGTCATAACAAACACCACTTCTCATTACATTCACTACTGAATCATTTCGCCAAATTACGTCATCCGAGCACAGGAGAAACCTTGTACCCATTAGAAAACCGGTGGGTACCCGGCGGCGCTGGGGATCGAACCCAGCACCTCCCGAATGCGAGGCGGGTGCTCAACCACAATGCCACCGCTTCGGTATGCAGTACCCTTAAAGAGTGCCCACATAGTTGTCATAAAATATTAATATAATGATTCGGCAGTGAGAGGGAGCAGTATGCGCCACGGCGGCAGAGATTGCGCGAAAAGAGCCCAGATGAAAGCGAGATAGCTTCAGAACAAACTTCTTGCGCCGGTTCTAGGAAGTTGCATTCCCGCGAAGACAAACATGGCGGCACCCTTCGATGCAAGACGCCTCTCTTCGGACAGGATTCGTTGTTGTTACCGCCCATTTCAGCGCATTATTTTGTGATAAATATGGTACCGGTCTGTCGCTTCGTCTCATTTGGCCTATAAAAAAACGTACGAGTGATCAATTTGCTCAATTTCTATTTTTAAAGTGATGATTCTGCCCCTTTCAGGCCTAAGAGAAGCGTTGGTTTTTGTTGACAACAGTGGTTCCCCTCTTCGCAATTAGACGGCGGCACTAGGCCGAACTCATCGATGCGTCTTCAGCATATCGGAAGCGTGCTAGCTGACACGTAAAGACTGTTTGCAACGCGCAGTTGTTCTGTTCGAGAATAGATGGCACCACCGGCTTTCTCGGAACACGGCGACATTAAGGGCCTAATAAGTTGCTGGCGTGAACATATCGCGGGTTTCTTCCGAATGCATTCTCTCTACGAATATGTAGAGAGGTAGAGGAAATACGTGCTGTGTTGTGGATTGCAAGAATTCCCACACAGAGATAAAGGTGCGGGATGCGATCGTTTGCGAGCTTCACCGAACCCAATCGCACAAGGAGGCACTGCCCCTTTTCGCTCCCGTTCGTCATGCACTCTTTCGGTACGGGCGAGAACAGTAAACACATTCGCCACCGTCAGATAGCCAATATAGAAAGACAAGTTTTGATCATGGATAATCTGCTAGGATTAAGTGCACAATATAGCCGCTTGAACAAGTTGTTCCGCCATTAAAACCGTCACTTCGTGCTTTCACTTGCTCTGCAGTTGCGTCTGCCTTAGTAGCGAGACCTCATTCCTCGTCAGTTATGGTGTGCGGCCATTGGTAACAAGACCGCCCGAGGGCGAATTAGGAACGGAAAAGAAGGGCGTCTTGTGCGCCATATACTGCTACTGTAGAATGTGCAGAACGCAGCCGTGCGAACGGAAACGCCTACTATCAGTCCGTGTATTACATGCAGTCTTGGTGCTACTGCTGAACTTCTCTACAAGTAGCGCGGTTTTCGTGGACCATATTCCGAATAAAGCCTTTGCGTTGCTGTTGTTGTGCTGGGTGGTTGTTACTTCATCGCGGCCCATACGAGAAAGGCACTAAAACTGAATCCGCCGGCCAGCGTTTAGAGTGAAGATGATTACTTACCACCAACGAGACCTCGATAATTTTCGTGTCCGGGTATCGAGCGACGTGTGAGACGGACATAATTGTGAGCTTCGTATAGCATGAACGCATTGCCATTAACGCGTTGTTAAAATTATGTCGAGGAATGCTTCGAAACGATTGCACGCCAGTTCGTGAAGGCGGCTTGATGCATGGTAGTGCTTCGATGATAGGTAACACTTGTGTGTCTATATTTCTCGCCTTTCCGGGTTTAACAAACCAGTAGGAAATCTTTGTTTTCTAAGCAACGTTAACAGTTTGTAAACAAATGCGACCGACGTGCATGTGAGCGTTTTGGAGCGGTGTCTGCGTGAATGTACACAATACGATAACTACCTGCGCTGCCACAGGGGCACTGATAATAACAACAAAAACAATCAGCAAAATCTTCAGCGGATGCAAAGACAAGCATTGAGGAGATCTATTCGTTGGCTCGAAGAGGCTCGAGAACTGAGCGGCTCTCCGGGACATGAATCCCGATCATGTTTTCTCGCTTCAATGGGTCAAATAAGGGTTCTCACATGTTCTTCGCAGCATTAGCCAAACTAGAGTGCCGTCCTCCCACACCTTTACAACCATATCAGCCGAAACACTGCCTGTCGGTGCAGAACCATCAGACGCAGCACCCGTCGCAACGATCAGTTTGGAGGTGTGTAATGGCGGCGTGATCTCGTGATCAAAGATTGCAGCCCACATGAAACAACGCTGTAAATAGTGTTTTACGTAAGCCAGCGGCGAATGGGCAGGTTCCCTACATTAAACCACGGCCGTGGTAAAACTGGTGTACGTATTCGCTAGTACGTCTCTGGTATGCTAAGTTTTTGAAACAGCGGAACGTCGGGCAAAATTGCTGTATTTAGCGTAACCTGGCAGCGGCAGACAGCGCAATTAACTTCTTCTTTTGCCACATCCGTGTATGCCATGAGCAGACGACGAGCAGCAACGTGCCGCCCGTCACGTGTGAACGAGGCAGCATTTCTGCGGTCGCGGATTTCACTCGCTGCCGCCGCCTAATGCACAAGTGTGAACGCGACTTTAGGGTTGTTTGACGGCGGAACGAATCACTGTCCCGTCAACCAAACTATTTTATCCACGACTCTTTTGTCAAGCATTTCGCCCCAGATGTTCGGGCCGAGCACCAGGCCAGGAGAAACTACCCTTCAGAAAAACGGTGAGGACCGGCGGCACTGTTGATCGAGCTCAGCTCTTCCCGAATGCGACGCGGATGCTCTGCTAGAACGCCATCATTACAGTGAGCGTTCGAACCAGTACGGAAGTGAATGCTCACCGATGCGTTCAGTGGGTTTTGGACTGCTAATTCCACCGATTTGGAGTCATTTGTTGCCCACATTCGACGGATATTTTGCGCACGCTGCCTTCTCCGTCAGGCAAGAAGGGGCAGTTTGACAGCATTGTGCGCGTCGTCACGGAGTGGCTGTAAGCCTTATTCGCTACCTATTGGGCGCAGAATTTACTAGCATCATTGCTCCATTCTGGCTGCAAGCGTGCACTTTGAGAAATTCTCTATGACGCAAATGTTACGAGTTATTAACGCGACGTTATTAGAATACATATGCGAGCGCTCGATTCTATGCGTTCGTCGCGAGAAGAAATTTTGCGTTTGATTTTATCGTCGCTGCCACTTGGAGGGCATACATACGCCTGTTATACTTCTGAAAGTTTGAGTAAACAGTCTTCTCGGGTGCGCTTCTGTGGCACAGTCGGTTTTCAGCTGTGTGCTGCAGACCGTTCGCGCACTCGATTGATCGATCTCTGCCCACGGGGATCACTGGGGGCAGCCTGAACCCTTTTCTAATTTTTAAAATACAGCCTTTCATGCATATAGAAAAGCAAATTTTCACATCTAGCTTTCTTTCCCTTATGATCCCTACTGACATGCGCGGCAATTGATCCCAGCCTGATTGTGCAGGAAATATCATTATTCTGACTCCAGAAGGCTTCAGCGCTGAAGCCGTAATATGCTCCTCCAAAACAGGCTCGGTCGCCACGGTGCAGGAGATTTTTGCTGGGCAGAAAACGCCGGCAACACTTAAAGCACAACGTGAGCACACCTTCATTTCATGCCCCGAATCAGTGGAAACCACGAGAATGGTGCAACTTGAGAACATAGCCAGATTTGCCTCTGCGCCTGTGACTGGACGGTTCATTTTCATAAATCCTCCTGAGATGCAAGGATTTTCTCTTTCTAACGACTCGTAACTACTTCATGCTCCATCATACAAGTTCTTTCAGTGAAGAGAAATCTTTCAAAAATGCGACGCAACCTGCGGGTATGCACGGATTGTCTACTCACTTCTCAAAGCCGACAGCTTGTGCTGGCTTGCAGAAATGTCATTGTGCAGCAAGCATTTTTGAGGACATGCGAGGATGCGCTCGAACTGACCGCCGCAATATCCCGCCGAACACCGCAGCATTTCCAGGGTCACCATCGATACGCAGTGAGTATTCCGAAAGGATCTCTCACGAATTTCTACCGAATTAGATGAACGATAGCAATTTTACCGCACTACTGAAGCACTGTCAGACAACGCCGCTAATATAGGCCTAACCTCCCAGTGCCGCACTCGTACCAATTGTATGTAGGCGGCGTACGCGATGATTCACACCATCATGCACGAGTTCAATATGGATGATATACCGCTAAACGACCATAATGAATATTCAGTTTCTCCCCGGCCAAATCGGAATTGGTGCATGTTCGACCCTCGCCGAAGTGCACTACCAAAATCGAACTGTCCATAGCGAGCGGACCCATCAAAGAACACGCGGAGATCAGAGTACTGGGTCTCTTTATCAATAAACACCGCCGTGTCGACACAACACTGGCTAAATTGTGCAAGGTGGGGGACCAGGTGGGCCGCATGATCCACCGGGTTTCCAATAACCGCGGGGGGTTACGGTGCAAAGATGCCTTGCGGCTGGCGCACGCATTCGTAACCAGTCGAGTCTTGTACTCGACTCTACCTCCATCTTCGCAAATGTGACGATAAAGCCCTTGAGGTGGTTCTCCGTAAGACTTACAAGCGTGCTCTCGACCTCCCGGTCACCACGTTTAACCAGCGCCTCCTGGGCCTGGGGATGGTCAACACCTTGATGGAGCTCCGAGAAGCACACCTGACAAACCACTACACAAGACTCTCAAAGACGCCGTCGGGTCGCCGCCTGCTTGTCCGACTTCACATCCACCATCCACCACTAACGGAAGAGCGCGTGCGCATCCCCGAAATCTGGAGATACGCCCTGTACGTACGCCCTCTTCCGGCCAACATGACACGAGACGACCATAGTGGCCGGCGCCTCGCGCGGGCGGAAGCCTTGGCACGCTACTATGGAAACAAACACGGAGTATTTTACGTGGACGCCACGGGCCCACATCATGGGGGTTGGTACACAGCCGCAGTCGTTCACCAAAACACCGCAGTGAACAGCCTTATGTTCAAAGCTCAAGACATTACTCATGCGGAAGAGGTGGCAATCGCGCTCGCCGCCGCCGATCAGGACACGCGGGTCATCGTTACCGACTCGCGGGGGGCCTGCAGGAACATCGAAAGGGGCTTTATTACCTATTTGGAATACCAAATTCTTCAACATAGTAATTATCTCGGGGTTCCTGTGTACCGCACATTAGTATGGACTCCCGCGCACACGGGTCTCGAGGGCAACGAAGCGGCCGACGCCGCTGCCCGCGCGCTCACTCTCCGGGCATCACCCTCGCCTCCCCCCGATGCGGACTCCGACCCTAATCCGGCTGTTGCCTTCAAGGAAATCATCCAGTATTACCAATTCGGCCACGCAATCTTTCCTAAGTCCTGCAAGGGCCTCACGAAGGCGGAGGAACACTTACTCCTTCGCCTTTATACTAAAACACTTCTGTGCCCGGCAGTAATCAAACATTCGACCCTGCGTGCACAGGGGAGTGCCCGCACTGCAGGGAAAAGTCTTCGTACATTTACCACATGGTGTGGGCATGCCAATCAACTCCGCATATTCCCCCTATCCCCAACCCTGCCCGGGAGGACTGGGAGCCGGCCCTGCTCGGCTGCTCTGATCTGTCGAGCCAAAAGGCCCTGGTCGGGCGCGCCCGAGCAGCAGCTACCGCCAATGGGCTGCTGTAATGAGCAGCCCAGCTAGCATTTGTAAGGAACGGACCCTTAAGGACCGCTCCACTAGCTCCCTGTATATATTTTGAAGATAAAAATTTTTAGTCAGTCAGTCATACGGAAGCCGAGAGAATACGACCCTGGTACTTGCTTATAAGATTGGTTGATTTGGTGATCATAGAGACGGAATGGATCTTAACTACAACTGAATGGATAGATGCAAGGTAGGAGCGTTCCATTTGAAACGAAATGTTGGCAGTTGCCACCGTGGTCAGCTTTTTTCTCTCTATTGTTGTTTAACTGAGATGTAAGGTGTTATTCAAAGGCCCAATTTTCTTTCTATACCTTTTCCTACACGTCTAACCTTATGTCTCCTCTTTGTTATCGAGACACCGATTTTCCTGTCGCTTTTTCCTAACTTCCACTGCAGATTTATTTACATAACTATCACTACTGCTAATCCCTAGAGTTCAGGAAGAGTGACTGTGCCCGCATCGACATTAGGATGGATACCATCACATTTTGTATGAATTGTCCTATTGTTTTCACAAATTTACCGCACACAGCACTAGTGTTATCTTGTTCGTTAAATTTCTATTTGTAGCTGTGCGTTCTAATACTTCCTGACCCAGCTTCAAGGAGTAGTGCACTGCCTCTTGAGTAATCATAAAACGCTTTCTCCCTCGTCTGCCTTTTCCAGTATCGATATTGTTCTACACTACGTTTTTTTACCATTGAATTTACAATTTTCCAAGCAGACAAGCACCGCCACGGCACGGTATCGTCGCTCCCTCGTGGCGACTGCAAGATCGTCATTAGACTGTGTGGGGACCTGGTCGTAGACGAACACTGCGCCATCGGCCTCCAAGCAGCCATCCAGACTACACTGTTGTCAATCATGCGCTGCCTACATCAGGCACTCATTCGAACGAATGAGCGAAGAAAATGTAGCAGTTATCAGCATCAGGGACTAAACATAAATATGCTGCGGCTCTCCTGAATCTGGCAACGGTCACCATCGAAGGTGAAACGAAGAAAATAGCATCACACGTCGCTCAACAATAACGCAGGGCGGGTTTTCAGGGAACGAAATCCTCTAAAGTTATGTCGATATGCTCGACCCCAAGGCCATCGCTTCGGTGCGCTACATCATAATAAAAAACACTCTTCTCATGACTGACTATAAAAAACGAGTCACAAGCGGGTTTTGAGGAGGCACAGCGCAGATATGCGGTTGTTAGACGGCGGAACTAAGCGCCGGCCGGTCAACACACTGGTTTGGTCCACGGCCCATTTCCCAAGAATTTCGCCAAATTACGTCATCCGAGCACAGGAGAAACTTTGTACCCAATAGAAAACCGGTGCGTACCCGGCGGCGCTGTGGATCGAACCCAGCACCTCCCAAATGCGATGCGGGTGCTCAACCACAATGCCACCGCTTCGGTACGCAGTACCCTCAAAGAGTGCCCACATCGCTTTCATAAACAAAAGTTTAAAAAATCGGTGGTGAGAGCGAGCATTACCCGCCGCCACTGCCGAGATTCCTCCTAAAGCCTTACACTAAAGCGCGATCGGTTCCGGACAAATTTCTGGCTCCGATTCTAGAAAATAGCATTCCCGTGACGACAAACATGGCGGCATCCTTCGATGCATTATTTTTACCAACCGAAAAAAGACAAGGGACAAGAGGAGAACCTACACAGGACAAGGCTGTTATTGCAGTCTTGTCCTGTGTAGGTACTTCTCTTGTCCCTCGTCTTCTTTCGGCAAGTAAAAATTATCCTTCTACATGTCATACCAACTGGCCCACCATTGAGCTATCCTTCGATGCAGGAAGCCTCTCTTCGGTCAGGATTCGTCGTTGTTACCGCTCAGTTCAGCGCGTTAATTGGGGACAAATGGGGCACCGGTCTTTCGCTTCGTCTCGTCTCCCCTATTAAAATGTATGAGTAATATGCTTACATTTTATTTTTTCTTGTTCAGAGTGACGATTCTGCTCCTTTAGGCTAAACAGCAGCGTCGTTTTTGTTGGCAACAGTGGTTCTCCTCATAACTACCAGATGGCGCCACTAGGCTGAACTTGTCGCTGGAATAGCCGAAAAGCTTGCCTTCTCCGCACGCGCGGTAATCCTTCTCGGCCAGGCATTTGCCACTGCGCATGCGTAGCTTCCCTACGTAAAACTGGAATACATCTCCGCTAGCACGCCTCCAGTATGCTAAATTTCTAGAAATCGCCTAACGTCCGACAAAACTGCTGCATTTAGCGCAACAGGGCAACGGTAATAATAATAATAATAATAATAATAATAATAATAATAATAATAATTGGTTTTTGGTGGAAAGGAAATCGCGCAGTATCTGGCTCATATATCGTTGGACACCTGAACCGCGCCGTAAGGGAAGGGATAAAGGAGGGAGTGAAAGAAAAGAGGAACAAATAGGTCCGTAGTGGAGGGCTCCGGAATAATTTCGACCACCTGGGGATCTTTAACGTGCACTGACATCGCACAGCACACGGGCGCCTTAGCGTTTTTCCTCCATAAAAACGCAGCCGCCGCGGTCGGGTTCGAACCCGGGAACTCCGGATCAGTAGTCGAGCGCCCTAACCACTGAGCCACCGCGGCGGGGCAGGCAACGGTAGAGAGCGTCGATTTCTTTGCATATCTGTGAACACCATGATCAGACGACGAGCGGTCGCGCGGTGGCCGTCACGTGTGAACGAGGCAGCATTTCTGCGGTCGCGAATTGCGCTCGCTCTCGCCGCCGAATACTCAAGTGTGAACGCGCCTTTACGGTAGTTTGACGGCGGAACAAGTCACTGGTCATCAACCGAACTATTTGATCCACGACTCTTTTCTCACGCATTTCGTCCCAAATGGTCCAGCCGAGCACCAGGCCAGGAGAAACTTCGAACCCATTAGAAAACCATTGAGTACCAGGCGGCACTGGGGATCGAATCCAGCACCTCCCTAATGCGAAGCGAATGCACTGATAAAACACCATAAGCTTCTGTGGCACCTTCGGTTTTCAGCTATGTGCAGACAGCTCGCGCGCTTGATCGGTTTCTAAGGGCAGCATAAGCCATTTTCTAAATTCTAAAAGACAGCCTTTCGTGTATAGAGAAAACCAGCTTGACACACCTTGCTTTCCTTCCCTTAAGATCCCGACTGGCATGCGTGGCTTAATCTCTGCCGGAATATGCAGGAAATAATACATTATTCTGACTCCATTAGGCTTAAGCCCTGCAGCCGTAATTTCCTCCTCCAAAACAGGCGTGGTCGCCACGGTGAACGAGTTCTTTCTAGAGCACACCTTTATTTCAAGCCCCGAATTATTGGAAACCCCTAGGATGGTGCGACTTGAGGACATAACCAGATTGGCCTCTACGCCTGTGATACGACGGTCCTTCTCATAAATGCTCATGAGATGCAAAGATTTTTTCTTTAGAACGACTCGAAACTAGTCCATCCTCTATCATACAAGTTCTTGGAGCGGGGAGAATGCTTTCCCTAATGCGACGCAACCTGCGAGTAAGCGTGATTAATCTACGAACTTCTCAAAGCCGGCAGATTGTGCCGTCTTGCAGAAATGTCAATATGCAGCAAGCATATGCGACGACATGCGAGGATGCGCTCCAACTGTCAGCCGCAATATGCCGTGGTGGTGGTGGTTGTTGCTATGAAGGGGGAGTGGGATACTGGTCCCGACGTATGTTGGAATATGCCGTCAAACACCGCAGCCAGGGACCCCGGAACAGGGAGGGTAAGGTGGGCGGCCACCCCCCCCCCCCCCCCCAGCAGTTTTCCAGAGGGGGCAGACCCCCTCCCCCGTCTCCAATTGGTTGCAACTGGTTCAGATTTCTGAAAATTGACACACTTTTGTTCCAAGACTCTTTTAATGCAAAGCACAGCCCTCGGTCCCCACGGATATGGAATAAGTAATCCGGAACGATCGGTCACGAATTTGTACCGAATTCGATGAACGACTGCAATTTTCTGCTCTACTGTGAAGCACTGTCAAACACCGCTAAGCTATAGGCCGAACTCCGCCACGCCGTACTCGTACCAAGCGTAGGCAGCGCACGTTATGATTGACGCCAACATGAAAGAGTCCAATATGGATGATATACCGCTAAACGACAAAAATAAATGTTCAGAGTCACATCTGGAAGGCGAGAGAATACGACTCTGGTACACGATTACCCCAATGGTTGCTTTGGTTATCAAGAAGACGAAATGGATCACAACTACCACTGGATGGATGAATGGAAGGTATACGAGCGTCCCCTTTGAAACGGGGCGATGGCAGTTGCCACCTTGCTAAGCTTTTTTCCCTTTATTTTTGTTTAACTGTGATGTAAGTTGCTATTAAAATTCGCCATTTCTTTAAAAACGTCTTCCTACACTTATCTTCCAATCGCTTTTTGCTAATTTCCACCGCCGATTTATTTTCATGACCACTGTTATCGCTAAACCTATAGGGCCTGAGGAAGAGTGCCTGTGCCCGCAACGACATCGGGATGGATACCCTTACATTTTAGTATGAGGTGTTCTATTGTTTCTACAAAATTACCCACACAGCACTAGCGTCATCTTCTTCATGAAATTTCATTTTGCAGCTGCGCGTTCTAAAACCCCTTGACCTAGTCTCAAAGATATATCATAAAACGCTTGCTTCATGATGTGCGTTTCCAGAAATAATGTTGTTCTACACTACGCTTTTTTATCGTTGAATTTATCCAATTTTCTAAGCAGACAAGCACCGCCACGGCACCGTTTCGCTGCCCACTCGGGGCGACTGCAAGACCTTCACTAAACCGAGAGGCAGCATGGCCGCAGACGAACACTCCGCCATCGGCCTCCAAGCAGACATCCAGACTAGACTGTTGTCATTCGCGCGCTGCCTACATCAGGCGATCATTCGAGTGATTGAGCGAAGAAAATGTAGCAATTATCAGCATTAGGGACTAAGCAAATATATGCTGCAGTCCTCTGCAACCTGCAAAGGATCACTATCGAAGGTGAAAAAAAAACAGGATCACACGTATCGGTCAACAATAATGCAAGGCCGACGGTGTGGGAACGAAATTAGCCGAATGTGAGGTTATTATGCTTTACCGCAAGGCAATCGCTTCGGTGTGCTAAATAAAACAAAAAACACTGTTCTCACGAATGACCAGGGAAAAAAAGCCACCAATGGGTTCCGAAACTGCACAAAGGTGGATTAGACGGCGGAACGAATTACTGGCCCCTGAATGGACCGGTTTGGTCCACGCCCTCTTCCCAAGCACTTCGCCAAATTCTGCCATCCGAGCACGAGGCCAGGAGAAGTCTTGTACCAATTAGCAACCGGTGGGTGACTGGCGGCACTGTGGATCGAGCCCAGCTCCTTCCGAATGCGAGGCGGGCGCTCTAGCATAAGGCCACCGCTTCGGTGTGAAACATCCTTAAAAATTGTGCACATAGCTGTCACATGTAATAAAAAAAGGATTCGGCAGTGAGAGCGATCAGCATCCGCCGCGGCTGCGGAGATTCTGCCGCTAATTGCAATTTGGCGCATGCTGCGTTCTCTGTCAAGAACGTGCGGGCAGTCCGACAGCCGTGTACGCATCGTCACGTAGTGGCTGCTAGGATGGATGGATGGATGGATACGGCTGAACCCTTTACATCGGGCGGTGGCTCAAGCCACCTAGCCATGTCTTGTGAAATTTTACTCCTGTCTTGCTTTTAGCCACCAATCAGATAACCTTCGCTTGGTTACTTCTAACCTCTTAAAATCCACTTTCCCTTCACTATCCCTAAACCCCAATGCCTTGGGTAAGTCAGCCCCGCTGCCTTCCACTGTAGGGTGAAGCCCTTTACAGAAAAGTATCAAGTGTTCAGCCGTTTCCTCCTCCTCTCCGCACGCAATGCACAAAGTGTCTATCTCCTGGTACCTGACTCTATACTTCTTAGTCCGCAAAACTCCAGTCCTGGCCTCAAACAACAAAGAACTTCCCCTACAATTATCATAGATATTTTCTTTGACAATTTCCTGTTTAAAGGTCCGGTATGTTTCTAGTGCCGATTTCGTCAGCATCCCTGTTTTCCACAAAGCTCTCTCTGTTCCTTTAACCTTTTTCTTAACCGATAATTGCTGATTTGCCCCCTTACTGCTGTCCAGATATTTGCTTGTCAATTTTCTAGTTCGCTTTCTCCATTTCGTGTCAACATTCTTTATATACAGGGTGACTGGATGCGCGCGCCCTCTAGGAGGGTGGAGTCATTCTTCAGGGTCTTCGCCTAGGGATCCATTGAAAGTTGGCGGCACCCGCAGCTGCTGCAGTATGATCGGTGTCGACATCTTCGGCGAGGTTGCGGTGCTCGTAGCCGCGTCTTTTCGCTGTCTTGTGCGGTCCGGCAGTTTCCCGAACTCAGGCTCCTCTCTCTGGAGACGTCGGCTGGCTCGCTGAGCTGCTGGCTCGTCCTCGGGTGCGAAGCGCTCAGGGCTGGCTTCACGACTTGAAGGCGGCGTCCGGAACATGGAAGGCTACCCCACACCTCCACGAGATGTCAGGTAGTGGTGACGGCAGTCGAAGCAGCGATGAAGACGGACGAAAGGGTCTTCTAAAAGAACTGTTTATTGGGCTGACTTGCCCCCAAAATGGACTGAATCACTCGGCGGCGCCGAAGCGACAAGCGTGCTTGGCGGTCGTCGAACAGAATGCCGGCCGCTGTCGGCCGTGCTCAATTTAAAGCTGATAGCGAACTTTCGAGATAAAGAGCGCAAAGTTACTAGAACATTCCGGAACAACGTAGAATAAGCTCTGCCTGGCTGCGATCAATCGAGATAAATCTAGTCGCGTCTTGCGTCGCAAACAAAGCGATAAAGTGATGTGGCCGCAAATTTGAAAAACGAACAAACACTGCAAATATTCGCGGCATTACTCCCCTCTCAAAGAAGCATCGACCCGATGCATTAATCAAATAATGCGACTAGTAAGGAAAAAAAACAGATCTTGCGAAAATAGAGCATGGAAATACAGCGGCTTTTAGCGCGCATAATACGGCTTCAGACGGACTACATGGACAACTTCTGGTCGTACGCGGCGTCGCTGGGATGCAGTCATTGCGTCAGGGATGACTTCATAATCCAGTTCACCCAGCCGACGAAGAACCTTGTACGGGCTGAAATAGCGGCGCAAAAGCTTTTCACTCAATCCGCGGCGGCGAATGGGCGTCCACACCCAGACTTGGTCTCCTGGCTTGTATTCCGCGTTGCGTCTTCGTAGGTTGTAGCGTCTGACGTCGGACCGCTGCTGATCTTTGATCCGTAATCGGGCAAGCCTTCGAGCTTCTTCTGCGCGTTGAAGGTAGGCGGCAACGTCGACGTTTTCTTCTTCTGGAACGTTGGGCAGCATGGCGTCTAGCGTGGTCGTGGCCTCCCTGCCATGGACGAGCCTAAAAGGCGTCATCTGGGTGGTCTCCTGCACTGGGGTGTTTTAGGCGAAGACGACGTAAGGCAGGATGACATCCCAGGTTTTGTGTTCGGCATCGACATACATAGCGGGCATATCGGCGATGGTTTTGTTCAGGCACTCGGTCAGTCCGTTGGTCTGCGGATGGTACGCAGTTGTCCTCCGGTGGCTGGTTTGGCTGTAGCGCAGGATGGCTTGCGTTAGTTCCGCCGTGAATACTGTTCCTCTGTCCGTGATGAGCACATCGGGGGCGCCGTGTCGAAGAAGAATGCACTCCACGAAAAATTTGGCGACATCTGCTGCTGTTCCGTTCGGTAGGGCTTAAGCCTCGGCGTAGCGGGTCAGGTAGTCGGTCGCTATGATGATCCACTTATTTCCAGATGTTGACGTTGGAAAAGGGCCAAGCAAGTCCATGAAAATCTGCTGAAAGGGCCTTGAGGGAGGTTCAATGGGGCTCAGAAATCCTGCTGGTCGTGTGGGAGGAGTCTTTCGTCGCTGACAATCTCGGCAGGTTTTCACATAGTGTGCGACATCGGCAGACAGTCGGGGCCAGTAATACTTGTCTTGAATGCGGCGGAGGGTGCGAGTAAACCCGAGATGTCCAGCTGTCGGCTCGTCGTGTGAAGCCTGTAGAACGTCATCGCGGAGACAAGTAGGTACAACAAGGAGGTAGGCTGCTTTATTCGCTGTAAAGTTCTTCACAAGGACCTCATTCTGCACACAGAAGGAAGACAGTCCTCGCTTGAATGAAGCGGGGGGTGAGGAAACCTTGCCTTCCAGGTACTCGATGAGGCCTTTTAGGTCGGGGTCCGAGCGTTGCTGCTGAGCAAAAGAGCAGGGGCTGATGGGTCCCAGGAAGGCGTCCTCATCGTCGTCCGGCGGCGGTGTATCTACAGGGGCTCGTCAGAGGCAATCGGCGTCAGAGTGCTTGCCTCCGGACTTGTAAACGACGGTGACGTCAAACTCCTGGAGACGCAGACTCCATCGAGTGAGTCGGCCAGAGGGGTCCTTCAAATTGGCAAGCCAGCAGAGCGCGTGGGGGTCGCTGACCACCTTGAACGGCCGTCCGTAGAGGTAGGGGCGGAATTTTGACGTAGCCCAGATGATGGCAAGGCACTCCATCTCAGTTGTCGAATAGTTAGCCTCGGCCTTGGAAAGGGAACGGCTAGCGTATGCGATGACTTTCTCCAGCCTGTCGCTCTTTTGAACGAGGACGGCGCCTAGTCCCACGCTGCTTGCATCAGTATGAACTTCAGTATCGGCGTTTTCATCAAAATGCGCAAGGATCGGTGGGGACTGTAATCGACGCTGAAGTTCCTTGAAGGCTTCTGCTTGCAGCGCTTCCCATTTAAACGGCACGTCTGCCTTCGTCAGTTGGGTCAGGGGCTCGGCGATGCGCGAAAAGTTTTTCACAAATCGTTGGTAGTATGCGCACAGTCCGAGAAATCTGCGCACTGCTTTCTTATCAGCCGGCGGTGGAAACCGTTCAATAGCAGCTGTTTTCTGTGGGTCTGGGCGTACTCCTTCCTTTCTAACGATGTGGCCTAGAAACAGCAGCTCTTCGTAAGCAAAGTGGCATTTCTCTGCTTTCAAGGTTACGCCAGACGTCTTGATTGCGTCTAGTACTGTTCGAAGTCTTTTGAGGTGCTCTTCAAAGTTCGAGGCGAAGACAACGACGTCATGTAAATATACCAGACAAATTTGCCACTTCAGGCCTGCCAGCACTACATCCATTACTTGCTGAAACGTCGCTGGTGCGGAACAGAGACCAAATGGCATCACCTTGAACTCAAACAGCCCATCCGGAGTGATGAATGCTGTCTTCTCGCGATCTCTTTCGTCGACCTCAATTTGCCAGTAGCCGCTCTTGAGGTCCATCGATGAGAAATATTTGGCGTTGCAGAGGCGGTCCAGTGTGTCGTCGATGCGGGGGAGGGGGTAGACGTCCTTCTTTGTGATATTGTTCAAGCGGCGGTAATCCACGCATAATCTAAGTGCGCCGTCTTTCTTTCTCACTAGAACAACCGGTGCCGCCCATGGGCTGTTTGAAGGCTGGATGACGTCGTCGCGAAGCATTTCTTCCACTTGGTCCCGGACGGCTTGTCGTTCTCGCGGTGACACACGGTAGGGGATTTGACGGAAAGGTCGGACGTGTTGATCCGTTATAATGCGATGCTTGGCAATTGGCGTCTGTCGCACCTTCGGCGATGTCGAAAAACACTCACTGTAGCTTTGAAGCAGATTGCGGATCTGGTCTTGTCTGTTCCAGTGCAGGGCTGGGTTGATGTCGAAAGTGGGCGAGTTCTCTTGGTCAGACGAATCTTCTGCGGAGGGGTCGGAGAGGGCGAAGGAGTCGCGTACGTCGGATAATTCGTCGAAGAAAGCAATCGTCGTTCCTCTGTTACTGTGCCGGTATTCTTCGCTGAAGTTAGTCAGCAGTACATCGGTCTGGCCATTGCGCAAATGTGCGATGCCTCTTGCGATGCTGATTCCTCGGTCTAGGAGCAACTGCATGTTGCCCTCGACGATGGCTCCAGCGTTAATGGCTTTCGTGGCGCCTAAGGTCACGATAACGCTTGATCGGGGTGGGACGCTCACTTCTTCCTCCAGGACACTCAGGGCAACGTGATTTTCCCGAGTTTTCATCGAAGCGATGGCTTCGTCCGTCGAAAGCGTGATCAGCTTGGATCGCAGGTCGATGATCGCCTGATGCTCATTAAGGAAATCTATACCCAAGATCACTTCGCGGGAGCATTGCGGTATAACAACAAAGGTCGCAGGATAGGTATGTCCTTTGACAGTCACTCGCGCTGTGCATCGTCCTGATGGCGTAATGAGGTGGCCCCCTGCGGTGCGAATTTGTCGGCCGTCCCAAGCCATTGTGACTTTTCTCGGCTGCGCAGCGAATTTTCCATTCATGACCGAGTAATCGGCTCCTGTGTCGACTAGAGCGGTAACTTTCCGGCCGTCAATAGTCACTTCTAAGTCAGAGGTCCTGGCTATTGCATTGCACGTAACTCTCGGCGTCGGGTCACGGCTTCGTCGCGTATGCGAGTCGTGGGTGGGGCGTGTGGTCGAAGCTCTTCTGATTGCCGGCGTCGATTTCAAGGTAGCTTGCGTCGTGGTCGAGGTTATCATTGTGTGCGGCGTCGGTGCAGCGAGTACCGGTTCTTCATGCGGCGTCGCGGGTGCAGCGTCTTCATGGGGCGTGGTCGGTGGAGAATCTTTGGCGTTTCGCTCGTGAGCAACCTCACCTCCAGAGGTTGCTGCCTTTAGTTTCCCCTACGGGGGCTGGGAGACCTTCCTCGTACCGCGGCTCGTAGCTGCGGCGTGGCGACAAAAAGCGCGAGGTTGACGGCGATGGTGAGCGCGAAAAGCGGTTCGGCGTGTACTCTTCTCGACGCAGGTACTCGTCGATTTCCTGCGGACGTTGTCTGAAGCGTGGTCGTGGGGCGTTAGCAGCAAATTCTCGAAGACCGATACGTCGGTACGTGCAGTGACGAAGAATATGGCCTCACCGCAATGGAAGCACAACGACCGGTTGTCGGAAGTCCTCCAGGCGTCGAATTTCTTGGGGCTTGAGCGTCGGTCATAGGCTGGGTGGGCGGGGGCTGGGAGGCGGCGTTGTGGAACAAGTGGCTCTACTCGGGGAGGACGTGGGGGTTGTCGTTGGGGCTGTGTAGTCCTTACTGCAGCGGCGTAGGTCATGGCCTGGGGTTCTGTGGCCGTCGGGGTGCCAAGTGCCTGTTGCACTTCTTCCAGTGCCTCGTCCATCAAAGTCGCTGCTTGTGGCTGTGGGGTGGATGGCGGTAATCGGCGTAGCTCCTCTCGGATGATTTCGCGGATAACTTCCCGCAAGCTATCGCTGGTGGTGGCCGGCGTGTCCGAACTGATTGCACAGGCAGAGGAAGGGCGGTTGTACTGCCGAGCTCTGACGTCGAGGGTCTTCTCAATCTTGCAGGCTTCTTGCATGAATTCCTCGACTGTTTTTGGCGGCTGGCGGACGATGCTTGCAAAGAGTTGTTCTTTTACGCCGCGCATTTAAAACTGAACTTTCTTTTCCTCGGTCATCCCGGGGTCGGCGCGGCAAAATAGGCGTTTCATCTCCTCGACGTAACCGCGGACGGGCTCATTCGGAAGCTGGATCCTGGACTCGAGGAGTCATTCGGCTCTCTTTCCTCACGACACTGGTGAATACCTTCAATAGTTCTCTTTTGAATAGCTCCCATGTCGTAAAAGACAACTCGTAGATTTCGTACCACGTGCGTGCGGAGCCATCCAATGAGAAGAACACGTGTCCAATTTTTGCCGCATCATCCCACTTGTTGAATGACGCCACGCGGTCAAATTGATCCAACCATTCTTCAGGGTCTTCGCCTAGAGATCCATTGAAAGTTGGCGGCACCCGCAGCGGCTGCAGTATGATCGGTGTCGACATCTTCGGCGAGGTTGCGGTGCTCGTAGCCGCGTCTTTTCGCTGTCTTGTGCGGTCCGGCAGTTTTCCGAACTCAGCCTCCTCTCTCTGGAGACGTCGGCTGGCTCGCTGAGCTGTTGGCTCGTCCTCGGGTGCGAAGCGCTCAGGGTGGCTTCACGACTTGAAGGGGGCGTCCGGAACATGGAAGGCTACCCCACACCTCCACGAGATGTCAGGTAGTGGTGACGGCAGTCGAAGCAGCGATGAAGACGGACGAAAGGGTCTTCTAAAAGAACTGTTTATTGGGCTGACTTGCCCCCAAAATGGACTGAATCACTCGGCGGCGGCGAAGCGACAAGCGTGCTCGGCGGTCGTCGAACAGAATGCCGGCCGCTGTAGGCCGTGCTCAATTTGAAGCTGATAGCGAACTTTCGAGATAAAGAGCGCAAAGTTTCTAGAACATTCCGAAACAACGTAGAATCAGCTCTGCCTGGCTGCGATCAATCGAGATAAATCTAGTCGCGTGTTGCGTCGCAAACAAAGCGATAAAGTGATGTGGCGGCAGATTTGAAAAACGAACAAACACTGCAAATATTCGCGGCATTATGATATAACAGGGTGCCACTTTTTATATTTAAAATGACTTCTTCACTTAATACCTTTGTTCCACCTGTCAGTATAGGCAAGAAGCTTTAATATTTTAATTTAGAAAGCGCACACGCCTTTAGTTCATATTGTAGAATTTCCTCACACTGTCTCTGTTTGTTCAGAGGAAGCCAACAGTCTTTGGCTTCTTCCTGATTATATTTTAGCGAGCTCCTAAATTTCACTTATCACTCTTCGTGAAAGTCCCTGTGTGTGTTAGTTATTTTGGGGTGCTTCGAAGGTTAGCGTGAAGTCTTTTCAATTTAAACAGTGATAAGCTGGTGTCACTATTGCGTGCTTCCGTGCTGCATGCACATTTTGAAGAAAGCTCCTTTGAGCAGAACCGGACGGACGGCGAGAAAAAACTGAAGTCCAATGCTGTGCCAACGCTCTTCTCGTTCAGAGGTAAGAAGCCACATATTTTCGCTCTAACTAAAGTTTGCGGAGCGTGCTTCTTAATGCTGTTCCTTCTTGCAGTCTTTGCAGGTTTTTTGCTCTAGCTTAGCACTCTTATGACCGGCCATCCTTAGTCACTTGGAGCTATTATCCAGGTGTTTCTTCAGAGACAGAAAGGACGCACATTACAGCAAGATGCTCTTTATACCACCGATCAATGAAACAGCTCATTTCCGCTATTTTTATGGAGAGATGAATCATCCGCGCCTTCCATCCAGAGGCATGCTATTGACAATTTCGTATTTTGTTTAATTTTCATTCTATATGTAGCATAACTCGGAGCATGTTCGTTCATAATGATAAAAGAATGTACCCGCTGAGATGCAACGTCTGTGGTTTCTCTTTTTTTCAGCGATGCCTAAGCACAGGAAGCCGCCAAAAGAAAGGCTTTACCACCAGGGGCACTTGCGGCAGAAAAAGGAACACATACATTGCAGCATCAATCCAGGGCTTCTGATACCTCATCGACAGACATTCAAGACCAGCATGTCAACAGCGTGGCTGATATACCAGAGGCAGCAAATAAACAACTGCTGGCAGTGCCGAGTGATGGCACGGAGATGCCTCGAAGTCAGGTAAACAACTTACCTCGCCCAAGTTCCACGCCGGAAACCTCAGTTCCTGCCACAGATTCTCAGCAAGTTTCCGGCCCACTTAGTGCAACCCGTGACGAATTGTTGGCAGAGAAGTGCAGTAACAGCTCGTGTGCAGAAGTGAACAAACAGCTTGAGGACATGAATTGAAAGTACGCGAAACTTCACGAAGTTCATAGCAAGTCAAGTGCTACAAATCAGTCAAGTAAACACAAGCTTGAAAAGTTGTAAAATGTCAGTGGGGTGTAACGAAAAAATCTGAAGTTTTTAAATGAAGAGCAAATGCAAGTCCTATCACGAAACAGCAACCAAGGGGCCGCGTGGTCGTCGAAAGCAATTAAACAAGCCCATCAGATAAAGTTCGCGAGTGGAACATCAGGTTATGAAACCCTGAGAAAACATGGGTGCCCTCTGCTTTGCAATAGGACTCTTGTCCGTCGTCTTCAAGGGCTCAAGTTCCTGCCATAGTTAACTGAAGTGATTGACATGCTCAGAGTAAAAGCAGAGGGCATGGAAGACATTGAAAGAGATGCGTACTTTATCTCGATGAAATGGAAATTGCCCATGTATATGAGCTCGATCGTGCTGAAGACGTCGTGTTTGGAAGAAAAACACTCCCAGCAGAGCCAGATGAACCTGCCTGTCATTGCTTAGTGCTTATGGTAGGAGGATTGAACTCAAGGTGGGAGCAAATCATTGCATACCATTTTACAGGAAGCCTTGTCGATGGCTGTCTGCTCAAGGATTTTGTGCTCGCAATCGTGCAGCTTTGCGCAGGTATTTCTCTCAGAGTTCTTGCGGTGACCTCTGACATGGGATCCTCCAGCAGAGCGATGTGGCGGGAATTTTGTTTTTCCAGTAGCAGGAATTCTAAAACGGTGTGCTCAATCCGCCATCTTGTGCTTGATGGAATGGAACTCTTTTTCATGGCGGATGCCGCACACGTGATGAAAAATATTCGGGATCAGCTTTTGAACTCGATTGACTTTACACTAAACGATGCCACTTATTTTATTTTATTCAATACTGCCAGCCGCCATTTGGTAGCCAAGGCAGGATTGGAACAAACATACATCGTTGATATAATGCGATGCAACAAAGCAAGCACACACAGAATAAAAAGCGAGCACAGAAGCAATAACAAACACTCTGCGCTTCTTAAGAATACAAAAATGCAAAATTAAGAGCATGAACAAACACATTGCGTCTATAACAGCGACACGACAGAATAAGAAGGAATCTTGGGTTGTCAAGCTGACCACGTCACGCGGAAACCCGTTCTATTCTGATATTGTTTTTGGAAAGAAAGAAAACTGGTAAGCTTTAGTTCGGCATCGTGGAACTACTATTGTCGAGCTGTGTTTGCCGGGTGCTGGGCGGGAAGTATTATATTCCATGTAAGAGCCAAATAATGTTTGTTAAATTATTAATAATACCATGCAGCAGCTTTAAACGGTGTAACTTGCGACGGGATTGAAGCGTCTGGACTTCAGATTGCCTTAGTATATTAGTGACAGACACGCGCCTAACATATGCGTTGTAGATAAATCTTAGTGCTTTTTTTGAACGCCTTCGATGTGATTTATATCTACTTGGGTGTGCGAATCCCAAAGAACATCTGCATATTCCAGCAGTGGGCGTACTAATGCAGTGTAGGCTGTTAATTTTGTTTTAGTTGTGCAGTGCTTCAGGCGATTTCTTAACAGCCAAAGCCTTTTGGACGCCTTTGAAACCAAATGCCCGATATGCGAGCTCCAGCTTAAGTTACTGCTAAATACAACCCCCCGGTACTTGTATTCATTTAGAAGAGAAATAGCTGCACTGTTAATTTTATATATGTAATTATGAACCTGCTTGTTGCGTGTAATTGTCATTTTTGCACACTTTGAGGTGTTTAAGGACATTTCCCAGGGCAGACACCACATAGAAACCTCATATCGGTAGTCGTTTTGTATACTATCATCCTGAGCTTTTTGAATAGGTAGGTATACAACGCAGTCGTCTGCGAAAAAACGGCATCGTACTGGCGAATCGAAACTTACGTCATTTAAATAAATAAAGAACAGAAGTGGACCAGGCACAGAGCCTTGGGGAACACCCTAAATAACTGCAGCTGGCGGAGAATAAGAACCAGAAATTTGGACGTACTGGTGCCGTTCAGAAAGGTAGGAGTCAAGCCACTGAACAAGACGCTGATTTTGCAGCAGATGTCGGAGTTTTACCATTAGCTTACGGTGTGAAACACGATCAAAGGCCTTCGCGAAATCTAGAAATATTGCGTCTATTTGCCCACCGTTACCCAGGCATGCCAAGAATTCATTGGTTGTGTGAATTAGTTGTGTTACAGTGGACAGGCCATGCCGAAACCCATGTTGACTACTAGAAAAGAAATGGCTACTTTCTAAAAAAGAACTCAAGTGCTTGAAAATGAAATGCTCCATATTCTTACCCAAAGTACATAATAGTGAAACTGGCCTGTAGTTACTTACACAAAGTTTATCGCCGGATTTGTGAATGTGGATGACCTTCGCAGCCTTTCAGTCAGTTGGAACTTCGAAATTTAAAAGGCTTTCATTATAAATGACAACAAGGTATTTAGCACACCATTCTGAGTAGCGGAAGAGAAACGTATTCGGGATGGCATCTGGTCCGGGCGACTTTCTTGCGTTTAAATTAAGCAGGGCAGCAATAACTCCTTCGACAGATATTATTAAGTCTGGCAAGATAAGGCACTGAGACTAAAATTCAGGGGTGTGCGTACTATACGTTGTAAACACTGAATAAAAATAATCATTGAAAGTTGATGCAATGCAATATGCATCATTAATTTCCCTGTGATTTGAACGAATTTTACTAACTGGAACCTTTTGTGTTAAATGTGTCCAAAATTTTGCGGTTGATGATGGTTAACACTTGTGTGTCTATTTTTGTCGCCTTTCTGCGTTTAACAAACCTGTAGAAACTCTTTTAGGTTTCCTAAGCACCGTTAACAGGTTGTAAACAAATGCGTACGATATGCATGTGAGCGTTTATGGTTAATGGTTAATGCGGTTTAACGTCCCAAAGCGACTCAGGCTATGAGGGACGCCGCAGTGAAGGGCTCCGGGAATTTTGACCACCTGGGGTTCTTTAACGTGCACTTAGATTACATCGTGCACAGTACACGAGCCTCTAGAAATTGGCCTCCACCGAAATTCGACCACCGCGGCCGGGATCGAACCCGTGTCCTTCGGGCCAGCAGCCGAGTGCCATAACCACTCAGCCACCGCAGCGACTTGCATGTGAGCGTTTTGGAGCGGTGTCTGCATGTATGTACACGCTACAATAACGACCTGCGCTGCCGCAGAAGCACTGATAACAACAACAACAACAAAAACATTCAGCAAAATCTCCAGCGGATGCACACAAGCATTCAGGCGATCTATTCGTTGTCTCGAAGAGGCTCGATAGCTGAGCGGCTCTCCAGGACATGAATCCCGATAATGTTTTCGCGCTTCAATGCCGCTTTAAACCCCCTATCCAATGCTAGTTTAAGAAATCCGAGTTTTGCTTTCTTGCAGAATCAGAGAAAGTTTCATGCCATAAAATTTCAAACATAATAAAACTTGGCATTACGTAGGTAAATATACACAGGATAAGTGTGAACGTACAGGGTAATTTTGCTTCTGACGAATGCTTGCTTTCCTTTGTCTGAATTGGTGCCATAAGATTTTTCGCAGCGATATGTAAATAGGCAGAAATAAAAAAGCGCCAAGCAGGAAAAGCATGAAAGCATTTATTTTCGCCGAATCAGGCAACAGTGGTCGAGGACTTACCTCGCGCTTTCTTGATCATTGAGCTTTGTTATTCTTTGGTGTGCAGCCTCACCAAAGAGTACACTGTTGCGTCGAGTTCATCGCAGAATTGAATATGGTGCTGAAGGATTGCATTTTTAGACATCGGCCCGTTGACCCTGAAGAATAAACGAAGAGTAGATTACTTTCAAGGTATTTATGACGTAACTGTATTGCGTTATCTGCAGTTTATTAGAACTGTCTATGTCTGCACGTTCTCACTTAATGAGCATTTTTGTCGGCCCCTCATTTGTCTGACCTTGGACTCGCTCCGTATTCCTCACGTCACCTCACTGAATGCTAAAAGTTGATTAATTAACCCTTCGTGGTTTAAGTCACTTTCAAATCTTTAAAGTTTTTAAGCCGGCACTATTAAGGAACTGCCACGAAATAAACATTACACGTTTGAGTACTCGTACTGACTTGTTCGAACACAGTTTTTATCCACGCGCAATACAACCCGAACAAGACAAGAAGAGGTGTGAACAAACAAGAATACGGTCTAGCTGGTCCTGGTACGTGGTGAAAAAACCACGCCGCTCGGAGAGAACAATGTACACGCACTGAGGTTTGGACGAACGACTGACACGAGGCCCGCTTCGCCTTCCTACGTGTTATTTCTCATGCCGTCCAATCACGTCAGTTGTTCACTCCTTTGTTTTTGTCGTTTACAGCACTTAACACCAATTGTGTGTAATGACCGAACTGCATGAGTGCGCTAACATCGAGCGATCTAACAGTGCATTATCATGCTCCATGCTGATTACATAAACGCCAGGCGCTTCAAAGGTAGGAGGTACCGGTGTTGTTTGACTTCTTTGGCCTGTAACTTATGAGAGTGCTGCCCGCCGTGCCAGGACCGTGATCTTACTTCTATCGCACGGAATTTGCATGGGATGAACAGTTTCCGACTTCACCCACCTGTTCATCAAGATTTGTCTTTACATTTCCACAGGTGAAATTTATGGGCACATATATAAAACAGATAGATGGCCGGACGGTGATATATATATATATATATATATATATATATATATATATATATATATATATATATATATATATATATATATATATATACGCATATGTAATAAGGGGCTTGTTGTGACAAATATATGAAGGAAGCCAACAGTCACCTAAACCAGGGTGCATAGGGGATTGTCTATTTTTTTATGTTGTAGTGCAGATGAATGAGAAACTAATACTTTAACCAATCTGTGGATTAATAGGAATTACTCGTAAAGCAGCAGAAAAACAACCCTGCCGCCTGTGGGATCCGAACCCACGACCTCCGAAATTCGCGACCGGTGGCACCTTTCCTATTGTCGGGGAGCAGCCTATGTGTACTCGGATTGTCATCAAGGTTCATGAAGTTTGTAAACTAACCGGAAGATGAGCAAGGCCTAATTTTTCCAGTTTTTTAGTCGATTATTTTGTACACACAATGCATTTATGTTCTCTGAAGGCGCAGCCGTTTGATAACGTTCGTTCTCGTTACCCGACTTCGCAGCGTGGATTTCAGTATAACGCTTGATCAAGTCTGCAAAAATAAAAAGTAAGTTATCGGTCTCCCAATGACATAAGAATACCAAGTCACTATGATAGAAGGTTCGGAAGAGAAGTCCACTTGCACTGACCAAAGCGACATTTTAAGTCTCGAAAGCATTCTGCTACTCGGAAGTCAGCCCTTGCATTGCTTCTCACCTCTCTCTTCTTGTTTACCCGTAGGCAGGCAGCTGTTCTAAAATTCAAGGGATAAGAAAACGCATCATATGGAATGAGTGCCAGTGTGTTTAACATTATTTTCACCATTCATCATTATTAGTCTTCTTCCGTGCCGATTACTTTCTGTTCTTCTGATGAGCGTGCTACGCAAAGAGATGATTTACCTCGGGCACTGGATGCCAGCGAGAAATCACATGTTCGTTGAACTTCTACGCTTTAAAAATGCTTAACCTACCTCTGCTGCATTCATATGTAACATAAACAGAAAAAAACAAAAATTCAATTTTCAGGATTGCAATTGCAGATTTGATGCTACCTCAGGACGAAACGTTAGACCAGGAAGCTGCACTGAATACATATCGAAAGGCCACCTGATGAGTGCTTTGGGCCATAAATGATGATGATGATGATGATTATGGATTTTTATGGCGCAAGGGCAGCTATGGCCAAAGAGCGCCATGTCACAAGGTATTTTTTCTTTTTCTCAAGGTGGGGTCAGAGACCCATTTCCCAAGCATTTCACCCTAAATAAGCCGAGCACCAGACCAGGGGAAAGCTTGTACCCATTGTATCACCGGTGGGTACCCGGCGGCACTGGGGATCGAACCCCGCACCTCCCGCATACGAGGCGGATGCTCAACCACTTGGCCACCGCTGCGGTCGGCCATAAATGGGTGCTGGTTCCTTCTCCCCCCGCCCCACCCCCGCGCCGTACTCCTACCATGCGTAGGCGCGCATTGCACCCGTGCACAGAGCACGCGATGATTGACCCCAACGGGCAAGGGACCAATATAGATGATATACCGCTAAACGACAACCATTAATAGCCAGATTCTCATTGAACGCATGCGGAAGACGAGATAATAAGAACCTTGAACATGATTATCAACTACACACGGCGGTCCGGACAGACGAAATGGATCACACCCACCGCAGACATGCACCGCCACGGCACCGTTCCGCCGCTCCCTCGGGGCGATTTCAACATCGTCGTTAACCGAGAGGCGGTCTGGTCGCAGATGAACACTCCGCCATCGGCCTCCAAGCAGCCATCCAGACTAGACTGCCGTCAATCGCGCGCTGCTTGAAATTAGTGACTCGCAGCGTTGTGCGAATATGGTGACTGGAGTTTGCACATAGGGTTCTAACCTGGGTTCAGAGCCTTTAGTTTTTGTGTCTCATTTTAATAAATGTGCTCGTTTTAAAACCTATAAAAGAATATATTAGTATGAATGAACAATTTCACGCATGATTATTATTCGTACTTTTATAGCAACAGCTATTGGCGACTTCTTTTCGGTCTTCATTAATTCAGACTTCTGTAATATGCGTGTATGCTGTATTGCTAGGATCCTATCTATGCGATACAACCGCAGGAATGAGGCATCGCTTTCGACGTACGAAACTTCCCATATAAACATACTACAAAACATCACCAACTTTTTCCATTTTTGCGAATAAACTTTTGACTTTATTCTTGTCCACCTCTGTCCTACGAAAAAGCGTTTTTATATAGACCTCTTCTAGGAAGCAGCTCATAATGATAGATATGAATGGTATATATGGTCGCTGTAGAATTTTTCTACGCTGCCAGTCGCTATGCTGCTAGACGCTACGCTGCGAGCCGCTGCTACGCTGCTGCGTCGGCCGAATGTCATGATATCGCAGTTATTTCTCCCGTACCCCCTAGAGTGACATCACCGGGGCCGCCAGCTGCAAGAGGATTAACCACGGATTAACAGGACTAGCCGCGATTTAATATTGATCGGCTGACGCCACTGGCTTGTGAGCCTCCTTTGAGGAGCGCTTAATTACATCTGTCCTGTGAGGCTGTGTTTTAATCATTTTAAGGAATAAATTTTTCAGTTTTACTAGAATAAGAGGTGATTTGCGTTACCTCAAGCAGCTTGCTTTTACGATCAATTTTCTCTTTCAAAATGTTATGAAAAAGTGTAAAAAATGTTTCGCGATGAGCTAAGTCAAAGGATGTCAAAGGACATAAATTGAACGGGGACGTAAAATAAAGATCAACTAAGTGTCCTGCCGACGCTAGTACAGACACTACATTGAGACTGTTAAAACGATCAAAACTAGAACTGCCCCCAGCAGTCCATTCGTTAGTACGGGCAATAAAAATCAAAGAAAAACTGTCCCCCAAATACAGTGCAAGGAAGAGAAGGAGGGGGGAGGACAGAGTCTTGCACAGGGTGCCGAGCAATGTAATTCCGGCTCAGAACCTAGCTGCGATGCCCACATTTCCGCGGATGCGAAATGGAACAGCGCGTGGAATATTTACCCCAGGTGGTCGAATTAGTTTGAAGCACTCCAGTCACCCATAGGCCGTACTTGAACGAATTTGCATATATTTCATTGTAACTTTTCGCAGTTCCCAGGTTAGTCTGCTTGTAACAGCTTTTATTTATGTGGTCGCGTAAAAAACTAATTGTACGGCACCGAACAATACTATCGCGTACTTTGACAGCAGCAGTGTTGGTAAATCTAGCAAGGACAAGCATAGAAAATTAAGGCTGTAGTTGTGTGCTATAGACGAATGTGGTTCAGCATATCGATTTTGCTGTTATAGCATGCCAGCCAGACAGCACACCAGCGAACAAGCCGGCATAAAGAGAGTGTGAATGATCCGGGATCACGTGGCGTGGCACGCGCACGTTTCTTTCCCCTGTTGTCACGAGATGCCTGTCGGAAACTAAACATCGCGATAGAATTGCATTTCTGGAATTGTGCTTCGCCTTATGCCGAAACAGGTTGTGTAAACCAAGGCTCTTGTCACTTTTTTTAAAACAGGGAGAAACTAGAGTCGCTGTAGCACGGCGGTGAACAGGGGCGGCCATTTCGGTGTTTATCATTGTTGTCAGATTGCCGCTTCTGCGACCTCGCCGCTAATTTTGGTCCGACCATTTCGTAAACAACGCTGCTAGCCACCCTGACGCTGCGGCGGGAATCATGCAGCCTGGAACCGCTCAGATGCAAAGGGTAAAGCCGTTACCATCAGTTTATGCTCTCGTCGTGGGGAGACGCTCCTGGCATTATGAACTTAAATATTCCAGATTATTGTTGATTATTCTGGGCAAAATTTTTCTTGTCTCTGCACAATCGGCGTTGCGCTGTTAGTATGCTTTATTATATATTGCGATAGGCAATCGCATCCTCAGTGGAGGCTGTTGCTATAAAACTTCATGCGTTGCCTTTTAAACTTGCTTTTATTTTATAGGAGCTAATGTGTCAACACAGCGGGAGTATTGCTAAAAGCTCAATGCAGGCAGCGGTCGAGTGCAATGGTACTACGGGCATCTTCGCGGTTAATCCCTACTTTTAAAGGCGAAATATACGAGCGCTCCGGCTGAGCAAATCACGGTGATTAAGGCAAGGGTAACCCCGCTGGAGGTAAAGCAACGTTAGGCGCACTGGCGACAGCTTCAAACAGCGGCTTAATCTTGAAGCGAACGGCAGCGAGCCGTCTGCACGCGTATTCGCAACTTCAGCCGGTGTAACTCGATGGACAGCACGCTTTCGGAGTACAGTAATCACTATATTTCCCTGACACTTTGGAGGCTGGTTACAGGGAATGGCATAATCGTTCTATACACTAACGCGGGCATTCAATTTTCAGCGTCGGTTTTCGTGCACGCACCTGACCGCTGGCTGATTTCCGGGAAGCATAATGCCGCTTCTGCTAGTCATAACTTCAAAAAACCTTGCCAATCGACCGCAAATGCTTTCAAACTTGGGGAAAAATTGCTTATTGAAAACACGAAAAGGAACACAGCTCAGCACGCGCTGGACCAGCCACATGCTTTGGATTTTATTTTTCGGGAGAAAAATACTTCGAATTGTAATGTGCATGCTTCACTGATAGTGGTCCTGAGCAGTATCCGTACACGTATTTCATTCCTCATTGATTAAAATAACCGCATGAAAATTATGGGAAACCCTAACATCTGGTGCTGGAGTACCTCTCTTAGGAATACTGGAAATAAAGTGCGGTATACTATTTCATAATAACAATGATGATGTGCTATTTAGTTTGAGTCTTGCTTGGATACTTTTTTCTGGTTTGTAACGCAGTGGACATGACCAAACACTGAAGGCACTGTTCTCAGCAATTTCATTAAGCAGTTTTCATGTACTGAGACTCGACTCTATAAAAAATAACCACTATCAGGAGCCAAAAGCACTTACCGCGTGAAAGCAGTGCTACCAAGTCAACATCCGAACAGAATATTTTTATTCACGAGATACCATCTTATATAAAATACAAATTCAATCAGTGTTAAATACAATGTGGAGAAATGACAGCATGAAAAAAGTGCAAGCCTTTTGAGAACACTGCAGCTTCTACACAACAAATGCTTCATATGCATCGAGATAACAGGAACTAAAATGGCATCAGTTGAAATGCATGTAAAGAAAAAAACCCATTTTATACTTTTGCATGACAAACAAAAAATGATTGCCATACGAACAGACAACTGCTGCCTTTTTATTCCACTGCTTAACTTAAGACCTTAGCAAGGACATCATTGCAATATGACTTGTGTGCGTGTACATGCACACCGACACACACACACACACGCACAAAGTGACCAGGCGTTTGGGAGCATATCAGTAAATACACTGCCAAGGTAACACATGGAAAAATTTTGTGCGGGCACATATACACATAGAAAAGGCCATGTTACATTTTAAAATATGTAAACACAAGGCTCAAGTCGCATCATGCTGCTGATCTAGGAAAACAGGCCTTTCAAGAATATGACTGCAACGAAAAAGGGGGTCATTAAACTAAAATGTAAAATCCATAAAAACAACCAGCCACTACAACCGCAAGTCATAATAGAGACCAGGTCAAGAGTCGTCAGAACAATTCTAGGTGGCGCATAATAATTCCTCCAATTCCTTCACAAGATATTATGACTAGCATAAACACGAAGAAAGACTTTTCCACTCCGTGACAGCTCCAGAAAAGAACTGCACTTAAACCCATTGCCTCAAGCAAAAATTGAGGCTAATAAATGCTCACGTACATGTTTTTCCTAGTACAAGCCAATTCAATACAATTAGAAATATCTGCTTTCAAATTGCTAGAGATGTAACTGAGAAGCAGTACGAGATAGCTAACTTTTCTTCTTATTGCTAGAGGCTGTGAATTACTCTTTTCAGTGAATGCACTTGGAGAATCTGTCCAATATTGTTTGCTGTATGCACTCCACTTGTGCGATGTCTTGTTTATTATGCACATCCCACACTGCCGCCCCATATTAAGGCGGAAGCCTCTAATGGCTCATTGTCAAGGTCATCTGCTTTTTGGAGAAACTGTCACAACTTTCCGGCCTCCTGACTGGTCTCCTCTGTATCGTGACGTTACTGGTTGAGGCGGCCTTACGATTGGGCACTGTGTGGCCTGACGTCACCGTCTGCTTGGGTGTGGTGTGGCGGCGGCGGCAGTTTATTTTGCGGTGTCGTGCGGGAAGGACCCCTCGTCTCGCCAAACCAGTGTATACCAACACGTGACGTGCAGCAGCCGATCAAGAGAGGCTGAGCGCATACGGTCGCATGTATCAGGGCGGCGAGGCGCGTCCGAGTTGTGTGCCTCCGTGGTGTTTCCGACGCAACGTATTGCCATTGGCAATATTGTCAGGCTTCCGCCGTTTCACACTTTAGTCACGACAAAGAGTCTTCAGTAATTTTTCGTTGAGACCTCACACAAGTCAGGTACGCAGTGATTATGCTGCTGATGGGACAGTTTGAAAGCTTTTAATAAACCATAATTTTCTTCATGCTGATGAGCTGAAGTCATCAATATGAAAGGA
The DNA here is from genome assembly GCF_052857255.1 of Amblyomma americanum. Classification (NCBI taxonomy): domain Eukaryota; kingdom Metazoa; phylum Arthropoda; class Arachnida; order Ixodida; family Ixodidae; genus Amblyomma; species Amblyomma americanum. The sequence continues at coordinate 92,088,069 of NC_135504.1, read as the reverse complement.
TCAAGTAACTCTGTTCGTGAGGGTTAATCCGAGGTATTTATTACTTTCTACCTAAAAAATAGGACAGTTGCGAAGTGTATAACTGTGAAGCCTTGGCTCTTTCTTTGTGATTTGTAACAATACAGTTTTCTCTTGCCTAATGTCCATACTCCAGCGCTCACACGAGTCCGCAATTGCTGCCATTGATTTTTGTACTCACAGAAGGGCATGGTCATGGTTTTAGAATAGGTTAGGTGTACGAACTAGTCTCGCCGGCGCGGCGCGCCGCAGATCGTAGTGTGCCCGGGCTGTAACAGCAGCTATTCTGTGATACGTCTCAGTGTTCCTAATATTTTGTCCTTATATTTAGTTATAATGTGAGCGATGTTGCGTCTAATTATGCAAAACACTGTCTGTAAAACTGCCGACAGAGTACTTCTGGAAGTTGGAGTCCGGAAACGAGTTTGTTGTGTTTTTGTTTGCAGCTGTTATGTGCACAAGTTTCCGCTTAGGTTTCGTGCGCTGAATGTTGCTTTCATGCTTTGAAAAAAAAAACACAATGCTGCATCACCATTTATTTCACACACACACACACACACATCTGCAGTCACAAAAGAGGCCAGCTATTACAGGTTTTGCATAAAATTTGGGAGAGCTTCCGCAGCCGCTTTGTCGCATCAGATACGGCTACATTGCGCTATCTTCTGTTTAGTTTACAGAAAAATGTGTGGCATAAAAAATACAGACGAGTAAAAAATCATGTTTAAAAACGAGCTTAGCAAGCTTCCGCAGCTGCTGTGTTTTGTTTTTCGCATCAGCTTTTCTTTGCTTGCAGACCTGCCGCATTCTCATTGCAATATAGTGATGCAGAAGACATGCCATCATTTCTTCTTTGTGTTCCAAACAAGGAAAAGAAAAATGGTAGCTTTCTAGCATGCTTTCTACTGTCAATTCATAGACATTTATGTGAAAGGTGTGCTTCTGAAATTCAGTCTCGGCTGCTTGCAGTAGGTGGAAAATGGTCCTACTGGGGTGTAGTAATCCATCTCGAGTTTTGCACTGAACTAAGGCGCTTTCCTTTAGAGACTGCGTGGCAGCTTCTCCAATAAGGCACTCTCTACATTTTGAGCACGTTGTACTCTTCATAAGTTTTCGACACATAAAACCAGCCAGGTAATAAATCATACAATCAATAGCCACTGGCTCTGTACATACATGATCAAAAACTTCTTCACACTCAGCTTTCGCGTCCACTATGCCATCCAGTTTTTGTTTTAGTAGCTAAAGTTGTCTTTTCTTAATTGTCAACCTTAAACGCAAGCTTAATGTAGGTCAGTGTTAGTGTATGTTTATTATCGGCGGTTTGCACTTCGCAATTGCGAAACTTTGGCGGCTTGAGCAAATTATACATTGAGAGCGTTTATATAATTGCAGGAAAGTGGGCATAGAGGGGTGGTCATTTTGGCCACCTGCCTGTTGTGTAATTCCGAAGAAGCGTTCAAGCACGTCCTGATTGAACTTTCCCGTAAAGACCCACACTCCTTGAGCAGGTACCGAGAGAGTTCCAGTGCCGATAAAATTGACACGCGCAGTCCCTCTGCGGTCTGCTCGGTGAGGCGATTTTTACGAGAAATCTTTTCAGATAGTACATCTTGCTCCCACCTGTTTAGCCAATACAGTGAAGAAGCTAAACCTCTTGAATCTTTGCTTCCTACAGTAATGCTTTCTCGCGGGCATTTTCGATTCAGGGCGTCAAAGAGGTCATTGAGTTTCATGGTAAACTCCATCGTACCTTTCACATTCCTCTCTTCGAATAAATCTCCAGCCCTTTTGCTGCGCTCCGGCTGATCAACTGGGTCGCCAGTTTAACACGCATTTTTTCAGTGTTTGCTGGATTAATATGGGAATACGTTAATTTAGGACAGACACGCGCCAGGCAGGGTTGCTTCGAATCTTCTTCAAACAATCTGTCATATTGCGCCCAGTGAACCCGTTCACCATTGACAACCAAAACTTTTTGTTGATGCAAGCGGTTCCGCACACATTTCAGGAGGTGAGGCACATCAGAAAAAACAAAAACATTGCGCTTGCTGTCAACAGGATGAGTAGAGGAGTGTTTAGTGTGCCGAAGAGCCTCACTCACTCCGAACTCTTTCCACATTAAGAGATTAGTAGCTGCTCCATCACACACAATCCCATCGACCAACGCGCCAGCTTCCTCCAGGAGAAAAATCGCTTTTAGTATGAGCTGTGCAAGTTTGGTGCCTTTTGTAGGACCCTTGCTCGCAAAGACAGCAACCGGCTGTGAGTAATGATCCCCAAATGCTCGAAATGTGAACACCAGTCCATGGTCGGCCAGGTCATCACTGGTCGTCGCACTGTCACGAAAATCGCTGAATCCACAATAAGTCATTGACTTTGAGTGCACTCTCATATCTTTCCTTGCCTGCATTTCATCGAACACTAAAATCTCGTGTCGTTGAAACTCATCCTTGGTGGTCATTTTTTTTTAAATGCCGATAAAAATCGCGTGTCAAATCCGCACTTCACTCTCACCATATTTAAGTACTTTCGAACTGTTGTGACACCAGGAAGCTGTAAAACATCATATCCTCGGAGGAAGGAATACGCCGATGGGCTGCGAATGTGCAGCAACAGACACAGTAATAGCCAAAAAGCCACTCTTCTGTGTAGCGCCGGCTCTTTTTATTTGCGAGTTTGGCAGCTGCCAAGCACTCTTTCACTGCCGTCAGCTGTATTCCTGGTAGTTCAGCTTCGGAAAGCTTCGCTTCAATGTCTTCCCCAGAAATTGTCTGCAGGCGCTCACGAGCTTGCTTTAGCTCGGCAGTGAGCATCTTCAACCGGTTGCAAAGGCGATTCTTTGATCTTTTGAGGGCGTAGTTAGCACGCCTGAGCGCTGCAAGTCTTTCACGGTTTTGCAAGTTTTTCGCGGAGAAACGAGCACCACTGGAATTCAACTTCCGTTGCTTCTCCATTAGCCTCTTCTCGCGAATTCGGAATGTGTCTGAGAGGCTGAAGCACTTCTGGCAAACCGATCCACCAGCACAGAGGATTAGTGGACACTTCCTGTGGCGACAGTTATTATCAGAATCGAGAAACGCACTTTGCGGCTCAGCCTTAGGATACTCATTGACGCCAGCTCCTCCAGTACAAAACCTTACTTTGCCTACATGCTCCAAAATTGTTTTGACGTCCTCCAAAGATCTCATAAAGCTTGCACATTTTAAATCCTCCAAAGAAACAACTTTGCCCATCACCACTACTCCCACTTCCATTTTGTCATCAATTTAGACTACCTTGGCAGCCACCAGAGAAGCAGCAGGGCAGATGCCGCTGCACGAGCACGTTGCTTCATTCATGTCTGATGCGGTCATGACGCCCGCTGATGCAGCACTTGAGGTGAGGTAACCAACAGCAACTGGCTGGCAGCTGTCTTGGAGCGTTTAAGTTGAAGAAAGACAAGACTTTTGACTTCGTCCATTTCGAGCCGGTGAAATCCCCAGCATTTAGACGGTAGGCACGGGAGTGGAGGATTTTCGAACAAGCTTGCGAATGCTGAGATCGCCGCTGTTGCTGAGCTGCAATCGGATTCTTCTTCAACCGCTATCAAGTTGTACGCCTCAGCGGTAGTCGGCGAGGAGCTCATGCTAGCTTCTGACAATTGTACACAAGGTTCGGCGCTCCTCATTTTTTTTCGCTTCTAGCGGTTGCCTCTCGGAGGGTCGTTTTCTACTCTTTGAAGTATTCGAAAGGTAGGCAGGGCAGTCAGGGAATTTCGTGGGCACAGCGTCCTTTGCCAAAAACGCGCGCCGTGGGACGCTTTGCAGCACATGCCCATTTTACTCTGCCGTCCCGGTTTTGGACAAAAAACAGGGCTCAAAATGTCTCTCGCAAACGTAGTCGGTTGTTTGTAGAGCTCGGTCCTTTCTTGGTATGGCCAGCCACCACAGCTGCAGCCGTTCGTCTTCTTTCGGCGCCGAAAATAGCGAAAACTTTTTCTTGCAGGATTTGTAGCCCGTATTGCAGCGTGGCACAAAACACTTTTTCCCCATCACGCGAACGCAGAATGCACCAAAAATGAAGGAAATGATGGAGCGTGGGTATCAGCGAAAGGCACCGAGCACGTGCACGAGAGAAAAAGGACGCGGACGACAGTAGACAACTGACACGTTTCTTGGGGCAACCCGCCGGCCCTCAGCCACCTAAAGCCAAGCCTCCAACCGCCTCGCGCCATCTCTCGGCGGCCGGCGGAAATTCGTTCCTCGCTGTCGCCACTTGCTCTCCGTCGCGGGACGGCCCGTTCACACACCTGACCTATTCTAACACCATGGGCATGGTTGCTTACTTCTTTGAAAACACAATCGTCGGCAAACAGCCTCACAAATACGGCCTTTCCAATAACATCCACTATGTCACCTTGCGTCACTAGGTCATCTTGCGCTGGAATCGCTTAGCGATTGCTTGTATCCAGGTGCTCCAATCATGTATGTGAGTTCTGTAGGACTTGTGCCAGTCAAGTGCTGCACCGCGAAGTCACGTGACGGCGTTCAGCATCGTGAGACGTTCAATCCAGTTCGCGAGGGAGGCGACGCGGTCGGCCCCTTCAAGCCACCCCGTCAGGTTCTCTCGCATGATACCTTCAAAGGTGCGAATTGCTGTTGCCAAATGCATTTGAAGTGGAAGTGTGTTCCGTAGCAAAGCTTGGGCGAGTTGGCATTTCATTACTGCAATCACACCAAGAATGCCAGTTGAAGAATAAGAACGTGTCCCGCTGTCTTCGTCTCTACATGGGTGGTGTCGTGGCTTGTGTGTACAGCTAGGGCCGTAGTCACCGCTTGTTGTCTTGCTGGACTCTTAAAAGCAGTAGTCGCGGGACATGTAGTGCTCCATTGGCTTGTTGATTTCGTCCGTGATCGTTGCTCACGTTCAATGCTTGCAGTAACGTGTGCAGCTGCGCCCTGATGTCCTTTGTTTTGTTCCGGAGGTCATCAACAGGGCTTCGTTCCACGTCCCTAGATGGCTGTGCCATGTTTAAAGATGTGAGGCCGACAAAATGAAGCCTAGAACATTATCTGCCGATGCTACGTGCACTTCTTCATTGCTCTCTTCTGCATGTGCGCTGCTCCAGGGCACCAGCTCACGCTCGCATTCTGATGAAGGCAAGAAACTTAAGCACCCACGTGGACGAAATTTCGGCATATGTTAAACGTTTCAACGTGGCCTAAATTAATCCCAGGCCATTCATTGTGGAATGCCTTTTGTTTGCTCTCACTTCTGTGCAATGCAGTAAGCTAAAATTTTAACGAATCTGAGACAAAGCCGCTGTCATCCCGACACTTCTGAATCAACATTTCGCCTTTGCGGTCTTTGCCTTGCTGATGAGCTTGCGTAGTGCAATTCGTAGCCGCAGCATGAGGTTGAGGTTGAGGTGTTGAATGCTACAGCTGGGGTTAGCCTTGTTTTATCTGCCGGCAGTTGCTCCACCGCAGCGTCCCTTCGATATTAACAATGCCGCATCTACCCCGCTAAGCGCACAGTCTCTTATAATAGCACACATTCTCTCCCGCAGTCACCATCTATGCACACAATCAATCCACACAGTTCACATCACAGTCCACTCCAGAAGTCACCATCTATGCACATATTAATTCACAGTAGAACATAGGCCATTGTAGTGCCACACTCCATACACACATTCACTCATAGTATAAAGTCGTCCACTCCGGGAGACACCATCTACGCACACATTCAATCACAGTAGGCCATAGTCCGTTCCTGCTGTCACCATTTAAAAACAAGATCCGTGTTCTGCAGAAATGTTAAAAGAAGGCGTGCAGCCTCCCTTCCGCATGTCTGGTTTCCACTCGGGTAGACAATGTCATGCACTGTGCTGTGACGGGTTCCTGTCTTCGTGAAGGAAGCGAACATCACATGCCTTTCCGCGTTGTACTCTGGGCAGTACATAATATAATGTTCGATATCCCTGCACACACCACATAAAGAGCAGAACGGAGACGATGCTATGCCGGTCTTATGCATCTATGCAGGAGTGCGAGCAGAGGCCGTGCGAATTCGATGTAGAAGGGTCGCCTGAGATCTTTTCAGTCTCTTGGTCACACATGGCTTTTGGGACGCACTCCACAGGGTACTGAAATGATCGAGCACCGTTTTCCTGCAGAAACTTTTCCCATCTTGAGGAATTTTTTATGGAATCCTTGAGAGAGCTTTATGGACGAGACTGTCTGCCATCTCATTACCGTTGACTCCTATGTGAGAGGGCACCCACTGGAAATATAGAGTAAAGCCTCTGCTGTGCAGATTCTGCACCAAGCGCAGAGAGCTTAGAGACAAAGCGTCAGTAGAGAATCCGCACTCTACCCTCTCAAGGGCAGATTTTGAATCAGTTAGGATGACAACAGGTTGAGCCGGACAAGACCCTAACTTCTGTAAAGCCACCTCAATAGCAACACTTTCAGCCGTTGTGGAGGATACGACAGCAGTACAGCGTACGGACCACTTACAGTCCAAAGAAAGAATGTAAAAAGCCGCTGCGCTGGCTTGTTTGACCTTGACCACAGAACCATCCGTGAAAATTTGAAGATGGCAGGCATACTCTGTTTCCAAGTATTCCAGTACAAGCGAACGCGTTGCTGCCAAATGAGAGCTGCGCTTTGCGCTCACAATGGGGAATTGTGACTTTACAGTCGAGGGTCGGAAAAGACCAGGGGGGTTTCAACCGTTTCCTTTGCCTTCGAACAATAATTCCTAAAGAACTAAGAGTATTGAGCGCCAAGTAAGCCTTTGACTCATATCTCTTGCAGAGCCGCTTGAGAAGGGATCGCCCAGCAACCGTCTCTCCTAAGCGGTCAAGATGCATTAATAGTTTCTGAGAAGCGATAAGGCTAAGAGGTTTCGATAGGGACTCATGAAGTACTGCCTTATTCGCAGCCTCCTGGGGAACTCCAATGGCTCTTCTTAGGCCCTTTCTGTGGACAACTTCGAGACGCTCAAGTTGTGATGCCGAGGAGGAAATTAAAGGTAATTGATGCATTATACCGGCTGACCACCAGCGCTTGATGAAGTTTGACCATTGAAGAAGGATGGTTTCCCCATTGCTCACGTGCAATTCTACGGATCAAATTGAGACGAGAAGATACAGATGAAACGCGTCGACAGCTTTTCGCCACTGTAGACGGGAGTCAATAATGACGCCCAGGAAACGCGCGTGGTTGAATTGACGGATACAAGAGTGACCGAGGTCTATCTTCAGCCGCGCTTGACGTCTTCCTACACCTGGAAACAGAATAAAGCTGGATTTGTCCACTGACAGAGACAACCCCACACCTTGAAGGTAAGCTTGTGCCGAAAGTATAGCCTGTCGAGCTATCAGGGCTAATCGCTTGTGTTGGTAGCCAGTAATCCAAATACAGATGCCGTCAGCATAAAGTAACATACGCACTTGCCTGCGACTTTTTTCAACGAATCGGGTAGGCCAGCCATTACGGCGTTAAAGAGCGTGGGGGAAAGAACACTTCCTTGAGGCACACCTCGTGATAGAACCCTTTCGTTGCTTAACGTACTCCCTAACCGCACACGAACCGCGCGATCACTTACGAACTTGTAAATGAATCTTAACATATGGCCCTCTATGCCCATGCCTTGCAATCTGTTTAGAATTGAGCTCTGAAGCACGCTGTCGTAAGCTTTCGCAACGTCAAGAAAAATGGCTAAGGTGGAAAGGGCGAAAGCTCTCTGGTGTTCGATGTGACTGATCAAGTCTAAGATTCTATCTTGCACACTAAGACCTTGGCGGAATCCTGTCATACTAGATGGCAGTGCCTTGCTGTCCTCAAGCCACCATGATAAGCGTTCATTTACCAGCTTCTCCATCACCTTAGCTACACAGGAGGTCAATGACACAGGGCGATACGAGGCAAGGTCTGTCATGTCTTTGCGAGGCTTTAGTACTGAAACTACATGTGCCACCTTCCATGACGGGAGGAAGATCGCCAGTCTCCCAAACTCGATTGATAAAGTTGAGGAGCTCCTTTCTGAGTTGCAAGGGCAGATTATCCAGCATTTGATTTGTGATGCCGTCGGGACCTGGTGAACCCCGGCGCCGCAGGCCACTGAGCGCAGTCTGAAGCTCACGAAGCTTGAACGGGACGTCCATGATATACCTCGAGGAAGCAGGAGGTGTATATATATCTATTGCAGAATCAGCGCGTACGAGTGCGTCTGCAAATTCCTCAGCCAAGCACGCAATAGGTTTTACTTGCGTATTGAAAGAGCTTCAAAAGGCTTCGACGGGCGAGATTCTCCAGCAAGGCTGCCAATAACTCGCCATATTCTCGTTATCGGTGAGAACACGGTCAAACTAGCACAGAATGAGGCCCATTGCGAACTGTACAGCTGGTTCGTGTGCCGTCTAATAGCAGAATTCAGCCTATTGAAGGTCGTCTTCAGTTGCCTGTCGTCCTTCTTCCGCACGAGTTGGCGCTCCGCCCTTCTCGCTGCGCAAAGGTTATTCCTGAGTTTTAAATCCGGGGCCGGAAAATGATCAGGTAAGTTCACCGCCGTAGTTGCTGCTAGCTTACTAGAAAGCATTTTGTCAACAACATCACCAGAAACACGTTCTAGGTGCTTTCTGTACTTGCCCCAGTTGACCACGTTGCTAATTTTAGCACCATGCATACGAAAGTCGGCAGCAAACACAAATATCGTATAGTGATCACTTCCCATGCGGTAGGTAAGGTGTTGTAGACCAACTCACGCGGACGTCAGGTGAATGCAGTGTCAGGTCTATAGCTGTCGCTGAGGCTGGAGGCCGGAAAAAAGTGAGGCTTCCGTCATTGGCAACACACAGGTCCAAACTGTCTATAACCTCTACAAGTTTCGTCCACGGGAATCCGTTTTCCTGTCACCCCAATCGGCTTGATGGGCATTGAAATCACCGCAGATGATTCTAGGTGCTGGGCAGCGGTCGCTGAGCTGGTGTAGAAACAAATCTAATGCTACCTTCTTCCGCGGAGACGCGTACACGGATGCAATAGAAAGGGTTCGAGAGCCGAGCTGTATTGTCACAGCCGCTACCTCAATGTCATCCGTGCAAAGATCGGCAACGGTTAGAGAAACATGTGGAATTTCTCTTCTTATGTAAAGCGCAGCTCTTCCTGCAGGAAATGACTTTATGCTGCAGTTTTTATGGGCGACATATCCAGTCAAACATCTCCCGCTTGGCAGGCCAGCTTCTGACAGGGCCAATACTGGAGCAGAAGTCTCTTTCAAGAATAGTTTTAGTTCAGCTAACCGACTTAAAATCCCAGCGCAGTTCCACTGCAATATAAACGGCACTTTTCGGTGCATATGAGATCCACGAGGTTTAGCCCCATCCATTTTAGTTCGCAAGGAAGTTTGCTGCGAAGGTGGAAATTAGGGACTCAAAAGAAAGCACCAGCTGTAGGAAGTTCTTCAGGTTACCAGGCGCCATCGCTGGAAAATATGAACGCAGGGCCCCAAACAAAACATGAAGAAGGTCAGAAATACCTTGATTTTTGAGCTCCTTATTCTGCGCAACGCACTCACTTACAACATCGACAAAAGATGCCGACGGGGACACACCCTTGGCCGCAGTAGCTGGTGTTTTTGTTACTTGTGCATATGAGGGTCCCCCTTGCCGTAATAAACAGAGCTGAGGCGACAGGCGATTCTTCTTCTTCTTCTTCTTCTCCTCTAGTAATCGAGCAACGTCTTCGTCTTCCTCTTCCACCCCGCAGCATGAGGAAAGCTTGGGGTAAGCGCCTTTGCAGATCATGGTAATGTGGAAAGGTGTATGGCAGTTTGCACGTGTCCTAGGTAGCATTCGTAAGCGAAGAGAGGGAAACAGTTACGACGTCATGCTCGTGGTCACGGAAGACCTTATCAGCATGCTCTAGCAGGCTCACAACGTGACGTGAAGGAGGAGTGAGGGGGCTCGGTTGTGACTGCGACCGATACGACTTCAGCTTTAAAACCTGTTCGTTTTGCTCTACAGGCTCTGCTTCAAGACACTCCTTGCATGTGTTGCACAGCTTGTACTTCTTGCTCAGGCTATGGGTGATGTACACGGGCACATAGGCAAGCGACTGCATTTGCACCTCATCAAGAGTGGGAGCATCATCGTCAAGAGGGCTGTCGTCCAAGAGCTTATCTCCTGCTGCCTTCACATCGTTCTTCAAAGCTGCTTTTTTATTTCAACAAACTCGATAAGGTCTACTGAGTCATGGATGTCATTGTTGCCCTTGGTGCTTGGTTTAAATAACTGGCTCAACATTATGAGCCTCAGCATCAGTTTAAACTCTAGTGGCCTCGGCACTGGGTGCCTGGAGCGAATGCAGGAGAAGAGGTTCTCCAGGCCACCTTGTGTCACCCTGCGCAACACAAACTTGAACTAGCGCACACTTAGAAGCTGGTGTTGAATGTGGAGTGCACTAGACGTTGTGATGAGCGCACCAGCTTGGACAGGCTTGAACATTTCCTTCGCGTCACCGAATTTTATAGAAACGTGTGTGAAAACCTCCATGAATTCATTAAGAAAAGCCACTTCCTCATCATGCGCATCCTGCTTGAAAGGGTCATTGCAGTGCCGATATCCCGTGATGTCATTAGTGTAAACCACCGGAACACACGTTTTACAAACCAAGCTGTGGTTAGAGCCTCAGATTGCAGGATCCGAAGACTCATTAGGTTACGCATAGCAGCACCAATACTGTGGTTCAGACTGCAACCGCAGATGCCACATTCATTTTGGCAAAATGGTCAGGGTCCAAGTGTGCAGGCTTCAGGTGAGGGGCCAACTTAAGGTCCCGTTCTGCGTCGATTACAGAAAGTTCCCTGATGTGCTTCACAGACACCTGCTAGACGTACAAAACAGATCTGAAAATGGTTTAAACCTTGCCGTATCTTAAAGGACGTCAGCGCAAGCATTGTCACAATGTCACCTGGTACACTGTGCAGTTAAATGTGATTTTCAACAAAACAGAAGTTTGGAGTAAAATGCAAGTTAATGTGGCAAAAAATCGGGCCCACTAAGTCGATCATTAGAGAATTAGGTTCCTCAATACAGAGTTATAGCCTGATTACCCTGACCATAAGGGGCATAGAATGTATGGAATCTGTGCTTGCACTCACATCGTCATTTGGAAGCTCGTACTTGCTCACGATGGCAGCGGGCAGAAAGAATGACCGGCTCCTCACGAGGTGACCTCTTATGTTTTTTTAGAACATGTACAGCATCAGCCAAGAAGTACAGTTTTCGACCACTGTTGGCCGCACAGGGATGCCTACACGACACCACGGGCTGGCTTGACTGAGCGAGTTGCAGAGATACCACATCTGTTCCACAGTGTCTTGTTGCTGGGCCCCATCTCACAAATCACAGCATGTACGTGACACCCAGCCGCTTCACACTTTTCAAACACAAAAAACAGGAAATCTTTCAAAAAATGCCATCGATGGAGTCTCCTGAAAGAGAATGAAAACAAAAAAATGTCAAAAGGGTTCATGTTGATTTACTAAAACAAATGTACTAAGATGAGGCTTATGCTGGTTTAGATTGTACACAAGGCTGCAGTCACCTTTTCAGTTGGTAATCGAAAAAGAAGTGGGCAGAGAAACTGATTACTGAGAAGCAATACAAAAATTGTTTGAAACAATGCAGCATTAAGAATGAACAGCCGCACTACAAATATCTGGCATGGCACAGTTCTCCATGGAAGAAATAAATTCACAGGAAAAACAACATTCAGCCACCACGGGCCCTCAGATGCTGTTTCCCCTGAGCATAATGAAAGTACAGCAATCTTTATGGCGTCATGAAAGTCCTAGAATACTTCGGCAGCTACTATGTGACACAAGTCCTAGTTCAATAAGAGACATTTTTGCATGCATGGTAAGGACTGTGAAACTTTCTTTACTTTTCGAAAAAAGCATCCCGCGCAGCCTGAGTAGATTTGGGACATTAAACCCAATAAACCAACAAAATGTTTAAAAAATTGTGTACTTCTCAGGCAGTTTCAGGGTTTCTTTTTTAGTGAACCTCTTAGTTCAAAAAAGCCCAATGGCATCATAAAAGGCACATATGCCAACCTCACGCTGGATTACTTTAGCTTCTACCGTGCCCATACAGAATATTAAAACTGGTTGGTAATTACACTTTTTGCAGTGCAAAGTTCAAGCTCAGCTGTTGAGATATAATATTTGCAGTGATATCATCTCTTACAGCGACAATTATGCCTTGGAATCAACCCCAAGGCTAAACTAAAACACAATTCTAATTATAACAGGCTGTCGAGTAACTTGCTTTAAAATGCCCTACAAAGAGAAATTCCTGCACCTCGACACCTCCCGTGAGGGTGACAGAATCTATGGCGCTCACCTGCTAGCATACCACTGACGATTCATTTGTGGCGTGCTGGGCCGCTTTCACACTCTGGGTTATCATACCAGCGAAGCCCTCCCGCCTCCCACTGCAGTGCACACTCTCCTCGTTACAGCCTTCTTCAAGCCATCAGCTCTTGCATAGGAAGAGCTGGAAGGAGGGTACGAGAAACCTCTCTTAGCCACTCCCGACAGACCTTCCCCCATCCAGCGTTGTTTCCTCGTTTGGTACCCTCATCCTCCACTTCGTCCGCATGCTTCTGTTGCGCCTTCCTCCGCTTTCTTGCTCGCACTCTCTTCACAAAAACTTTCATTCATCTTCTGCTGCACTCCGTGTTCGCTCTCTTTCAACCTCTCATGTAACAACAGATTGCTCGCTCGGTTGCAGCGACACCAAATGCATGAACGCATAGGCTTAAAAGGGCCGAAAATATGATTGGACGCACCTGTCAGGTGGAAGGCAACAACTTGCTTCCAGCGAGACGACAGTCCAGTAAGCATGATGATTAGACCGTGTGTCGCATAGGTCAGCTCGCGCTCAGGCACTGGATTGGAGAGTGGAGCCGTTGCAAGGCCAATTGGTTTCTTGACAGTGAGGTCAAAGTCGAGTCCAGCAGTGAGCTGTATCACATCAACCAAGATTGCGCAATGTTTCTCCTCTGGCCTCATTGTGTCGAGCTTGGCCATGAGTGGAGGCAGCAGTTCCTCAAGGATTCCTTATAAATAAAGGGAAGCATGTAGTGCTTCTATTGCTGCCTAATAAGTCCGTAGTGGCAACATGAGCAAGTGAAGTTTGCATACACACCTGGTTCAAACTTTACTTCCTCGATACGCCTCTGAGAGTGCGTTCTGACGGTCAATGAACAACGTCCTTCTTTAGGAGGCTGTAACCGCTATTACCAGATGCAGGGCTTTCTGGGCAGTTTTGTTAGTCCACCTGCTGCCGCGTGGATCACAGTTAGCAACATTCTGGACTTAGTCGGGGGCAAAGTGCGCAAGCTTAATTGTTGCCTGAAAAACAAAAATAAGTGAAAAAAATCACGCGACGCATTTAGTTTTATTCTTATCGCTGAGAATAAACTGATGAACTGTATACGTGCGTTAGGCATGCAAGACCATCTTAACCCAAGAAGCAACAAGACATCTAGTGAAGTACTCAAAAATGTGAGTACAGCATTATGTTCTATTCTCCCTGGAAATGATTATCAAACAATTTAAACTGCATGTCATTAAGTCAGTTCTGCCTAAATTGACAAAGAATTAGTACAAGAAATGAAAAATGAATGAGAAAAATACCACATAAAACGTGAACACAAACATTGATATTTTGGTTTCATGCCATCAAAAGTTTGTGCAGCAAAAACGTGAGCAAAGAGATGGCATTTTATTGCTAGTATACATAACTTTTCCTCTTGTTTAGACCACAATAAGCTTTAATGCCTTCAGGCTGATAATCTCAGTGATTTGATCGCTATGCCAATCGCACCAAAAAGCAAATCCTACTACATCCAGCTGTATTAAATAATCTGTGCCTAACTGGCATGTAACTTTGCTTTTTACGATTTATAGAAGCAAAGCTAACCCGCGAAGCTTTGATTGATTTAGTGTAGCCCTTGTATCATATGCATGCATTCATTAAAAAAAGATGTCTGAAAAGTTTACGCAAGAAACAGAAAACCAAACTTAAAATATAAAGGACCGACTAAAATGACTAAATAAAAACAAAAATAAATTTTTATTCACACACACACACACACACACACACACACACACACACACACACACACACACACACACACACACACACACACACACACACACACACACATATATATATATATATATATATATATATATATATATATATATATATTAAAGCCCAGTTTTAACCAGTGGATTACAAATCCTAGTCACAATACCGAACCTTTAGAATGCATCATCACAAGGGAGTGATACCCTGCACCACTGGATTTATGGCACAATGCCAAAGGCAAGTAACATGCTGCGACTCTCGAACCACCAGTTAAAATGAATTTAACGCTTTTCTTATTGACTGCAGGGTGCATTCCACAATACACGCATTCTCTAGGTATTGACAGCACATGCTCTAAAACTGCCTTATAAAGTCTGCTGTTTCCAAGCACCGCAAATCATAGGTCAGCCGCTGATATGTTCTCCATGCTTTGTACTCTATTTTTGATTGTTAATACTGGTAGCGCTATTTTTTAGCTGAAAAAGTTTAGTTAAATCTTCGGCACTGGCGAGCAAGAACCAACTGTGTGTTTCATGAAGAGGCTCACTCTACAGCAGCTGAGAGGAGGAACCAAAAATCCGGCAGATGAAATTAACGCTACTAACGCGTATGAATGCGAAAGCATTAGCATACAGTCGTGACACTGCGGCGTATATGCAGACGCCGGTTACAGAGTGCCGCAACCAAATTGCTAGCGCACTGGTTACGTCATCCACTACTGCCCTGGCAGGCGGCTTTTTCCGAGCGACTGTTGGAGCCCAGTTTGTTCGCAACTATTTTTTGCACCATTTCTGGGTATACACACGCACACGGACATACACACACACAGACACACATTCAGACATTATATTGCTTAATGGAGCTCGTAATATTTTCGCATTAATACAAAATTCCCAGTTGCCTGGGCAACAAAAGAACAATCACATTTTTCGGTTATGAACTTCATGTTTGCAAACACGCTTGTTTTATTACCGTTTGGGTGCCTTGGTGCATCTTCAAGACAGCCTGCTGCTTCTCAGTTGTGGCACAGCTGCACTGCCCTTCGTTCGCTGAAAGTATACAGCGCATGTCCAATAGCTCCAGGCAGGGATTTACCTTTGGAGTGCCGAGGCAATGGCACCCAATTTCAGGCCTTAAACATTTAGAGGAATTCAAGATACTGCTGCAGAACATATATTCAGCTTTAACTGTGGAAGATGATCTTCATGTTGATAAAATGAACGATAATCTGACACCTGTCATTACCGACTGCGCAATAGAAATGGGCGGTAGGACGGTTCGACAGGATACCTGCAAGGTATCTCAGGAGAAGAAAGATCTGATTAAGAAACGTCAAAGCATGAGGGCGTCTAACCCTATAGACAGAATAGAACTCTGCTATCAAAGTTAAGAAATAAGCGCAAGGTGGCCGACATAAGAAAGTTAATATGGAGAGAATCGAGCACGCTCTAAAGACCGGAGGTATTCTAAAAGCGGTGAAAAGGAAACTAGGCATAGGTAAAAACCAGATGTATGAGTTAAGGGACAAGGAGGGCAATGACATTAGCAATATGGATAAGATTGTTAAAATAGTCGAAGAGTTCTACACAAATCTGTACTGGATCCAATGTAATCAGTACGTTAAAGAGAGCGACCGTAGCAAACAGCAATGCGGCATCCTGAGAGTAACAAAAGAGGGAGTAAAGAAAGTCTTAGGAGCAATGCAAAGGGGAAAACCAGCTGGGGAGGATCAGGTAACAGCAGATCTTTTGAAACACCGAGGGGAGATTGTGCTAGACAAACTAGCCACCCTTTTTATGCACTGCCTTATGACCTCGACCGTACCAGAAGCATGGATGAACGCAAATGTAATATTAATTCATAAGAAAGTTGACGCCAAGGACTTGAAAAATTACAGACCGATCAGCTTACTCTCCCTTGCCTACAAGGTGTTTACTAAGGTAATCGCTAATAGTCAGAGCAAGTTTAGACTTTAATCAACCAAATTATCAGGCATGCTTTCATAAACAATATTCCACAATAGATCGTATTCACACTATCAATCAGATAATAGAGAAATGCGCAGAATATAGCCAACCCCTATATACAACCATCATTGATTATGAGAAAGCATTCGACTCAGTGGAAACCTCAGCAGTCATACAAGCATTGCAGAATCATGGTATAGGAGAGCCTTAAATTCAAAATACTGTTAGATATATCAAGGAACTGTACAGCTACCATTGCCTTCATAGCTACCAAAGTCCTCTATAAAGTCAGCAATAAAATTCCAATAAGGAAGGGCGTCAGACAAGGAGACACGACTTCGCCAAAGCTATTCACGGCATGTTTAGAGGAGGTATTCTGAGGCCTGAATTGCAAACAGTTAGGGATAAGAGTTATTGGAGAATACCTAAACAATCTGCGATTCGCTGATGAAATTGCCATGCTGAGTCACCCAGGAGATGAACTGCAAACCATGGTCAATGAGTTAGACTGACAGAGCAGTACGGTGGGTCTAAATATTAACATGCAGAAAACCAAAGTAATGTTCAACAGTATAGCAAGGGAACAGCAGTTCACAATTGGCAACGAGGTGCTGGAAGTGGTAAAGGAATGCATCTATTTAGGGCAGGTAGTGACAGCTGATCAGAATCATGAGAGGGAAACAACTAGAAGGATAAAAATAGGGTGGACTGCAAATTGACAGGTTCTCTCAGATCGTGAATAGCACGCTACCAATACCCCGCAAGAGAAGAGTGTACAACAGCTGTATCTTACCGTTACTCAACTCCGGCGCAGAAACGTGGAGGCTAACGAGAAGGGTTCAGCTTAAGTTAAGGACAGCACAGCGAGGCATGGTAAGAAAAATGAAAGGCGTAACGTTAAGAAACTGGAAGCGGGCCGAGTGGGTGAGGGAACAAACGCGTGGTAATGACATTATAGTCGAAATCAAGAGAAAGAAATGAGCTTGGGCAGGGCATGTACTGCGAAGGCAAGATAACCGCTGGTCCTCAAGGGTAACCGAGTAGATTCCAAGAGAAGGGAAGCGTAGCAGGGGCGGCAGAAGGTTAGGTGGGCCGATGAGATTAGGAAGTTTGCAGGCATAGGGTCAGCGCCGCTGGCTAATGACAGGGTTAATTGGAGAGACTTGAGAGAGGTCTTTGCCCTGCGGTGGGTGTGGTCAGGCTGATGATGATGAAACATTTATTGCCACATTTTACACACAACCACTCCGGTATTACGGCAACTGCGTGGTCTTTCATACTATGCCAAGAAAATCAGAAGCCTTGCACATCATAGAAGTCATGCATGATGAGATGTATAGCAGTGTATCAGCTAAATGCATACCATGCTCTTGGTCACTGTCTGGCCTCCTGGAAACCCTTCGCTTAGCCTCTTTTTGCCGGTTGTCATATGCTGGGATTGTTAGAACAGCATTCCACTTGAGAAGCTTTCGGCTGTCAGACATGTCTGTTTCAAACTTGCTCTCTTCAAAGTGGACCTAACAAACCATAGAAAACATACAGCAAAGAAGGAAAATTTTAGTGAATGCAAAACATTGAATGCTTTAAATTTGCTTCGATGCCTCCCTCTCAGGTGTACCACAAGATTATTGAAATTCGTGCAGAGGTACAGCTATTCACCAGCATCCCATTAGAGCTTCTGTGTTTATCCCGCAGGGAAAGAAATCGCAAATGGGACAACCTAATTTAGGGACAATTAGGGTACAAGAGCTATCGCAGTGCGCTGTTTTCGAACTATATTCGGTAAGGAATTTAAAACATGCTAGCGCCTAAACGCTCACTTAGATCGTATAGGCTGTGTAAATGCTTTGTAACTCTTTTAGTGGATTCGTTACAAAGTGTGCAAAGAATGCATTCAGTTTACTTGCTTTTGGTGTCAAGTTTCATGTAATATTCAAGGATGCAAAACCATGTAGCAACATGGGCGAATATTCGCCAAATGGAACACGGAAATTAACATAACGTGAACAGGCCAATCACTGTAACCGAACAGGCACCAAAAGAATAGGAGAAATGAGTTAGTGACCGGCCATCGCAGTGAAAAGCACGCACATGAACAACGAGGTTCACGCCAAAAATATTATTTAAAAAAAACCTATGAATTGACGCCAATTCTGGCACTATGGCCAACGCTAAATTGCCGTCTTGAAACCCGTCAAGCAATTTTAAATTCCCATAAACAAGAGAGCTAAGGTCAACATAGAATGCACCAGCGTTAACCAGAGTTCCTTGCGATTTTAGACGTCCTCACAACACCATGCAAACGCGGAGACAAACTTAAACAGCGTGCGGTAGTTAAATTTTAAACAAAGCGATTATTTAAATCACAAATGCACCACAAACAGCCACCTCACAAAACCTGGAGCACGGAATGGGCTTGAAATCTTCGCGGCTCACTAGATGGAGCTATGCGCGTAGTCGAGCACCGTCCTTTTTCCCCAACGGAAAGCACATCAAGCGTTTTCCGTCATTTTGCGAGTTGGAACAGCCAACAACGCAGCAAAACGGCATCCTAGTATGCTCTAGTGCAGCTGAAATGCTGCGAAGCGCGGGATCTCTGGTCGATGTGTCGGTCACTCACTGACAGCACTCGCAGCGTCGCAGCACTAGGACTACCAGAGTTGGCCGACTGAAAACGCATAAGCCACGAAATGGCAGCCCCCATGAACCGTCGCAGTGTAAACAAATATCACGTGAGGAAAACTGACCCATGATCGTAGCAGCGGCACATTACAATAAGAGAAAAGAGTGCCGGTACTCTAAATTTTATTTAGTGACTCTAGGAGAGACCTATACCTCGTATAAAGAGCGTGACGTCAAAGGGGAAAAATTCCGATGGGCAAAATCGCTAACTTTTTCCTTTAAACGGGCTTTGCACGTGACGAGCACTTGCTACCCATCCCGGTTACAAGGCACATGCTTTGGGAACCAGTCCGGAGACACGTGTTCCGGTGACATATGCAGAGAGAGGTCTATTGAAAGTAGGCGTTTCCCAGCACACAGAGGCAGCCGTGAAGGTATCTATAAGAAAGGAAGGAGTGTTGGGTGTTCCATGGCGCAATTGTTGCGCAGTGAGGGGGCTACCGGTTTCGGGAGGGAGGGAGGGGAAGAGGCTCTTGAAGGGGTCTGTCTATGTCTAGTGCTGTTGTGTGTTATACAATGCATTTACTTGTTATCTGGCTAGTCGTTTCTTCGAGTATACAGCAAAGAAAAATAACACTGAGGCAGGTTTGACAATTGTATATATCGGAATTTTCCTCAGTGCGTGTGTTTTGAGAAAGCTTATCAGTGGATTGCAGAAGTATAAAACTTGGACTGAAATTTCAGTCTTCGGGAAAAGAAGCGCGCCCATTACACGAGTAAATGTGGTAAATAGCTTGCTAACAGCCTTTTTACCATTTTTAGAAGAGTGTGGTTAACTTCACAGGAACGTTTTATTGTAAACTTGAGAACACACCACTCACGTCGATAAAAGTGCAACCTACCCGCCGCACTGGCTCAGTAGTTAGGGCTCTCGGCTACTGACAGGGAGTTTCCGGGTTCGAACCCGACCGCGGCGGCAGCGCTTCTCTGGAGGAAAAACGCGAAGGCGCCCGTGTGTTGTGCGATGTCAGTGCACGTTAAAGATCCCCAGGTGGTCGAAATTATTCCAGACCCCTCCACTACGGCACCTATTTCTTCCTATCTTCTTTCGCTCCCCCTTCCTCTCTTCCCTTACGGCGCGGTTCAGGTGTCCAACGATATATGGGACAGATACTGCGCCATTTCCTTTCCCTCAAAACCAATTATTATTATTACACTTAAACAAGCGAAGTTTTTTGTTTCAACAAAGCACAGTAATTAGGAAATGTCATGCGGGAATTTTGAAGGAACTTAACATCCTTACAATGTATTTTTACGGTTTTTTTATTATTTTACTTCGGGCTGGTATAATTGAACAAAGTGCACACAACTGCACGTGGATTTGTTTGATAACTTTGTAAAAGAACCAAGAAACAATCCTGCTCATGCTCTCTGCAGCCGGTTGGGAGAGCAATGGTGGTGGTTTCTATGTAGAGGCTGGATTATTCTTACAGTGGTAAGCAGGCAATTGCTCCATCTGAGCCCCATAATTTAAACAGTGTGTTTCTACCACCGTACCGCAAAGCCAATGTTCTCGATAAACCTCAATTATTTTTATCACTGTTAGCCGCTCAGTTCATGAAAGCTAAAGGTACACGATGTCAGGGACGGCGCCCCATAGACCGTTCAGTCTCTTAAAATGCACAGGAGTGTCTCACTATCGTCACAAAAAAAACGTGGATTCCATACGCTAAGTTCCGGGTACGAAGTCATTTATTTATTTATTTATTAATTCACACAATGCTGCAAACATTTTGCTTAGGTCCAAGCAGGAAGGGCAGAAAGATGTAACATACAAGTGCAATCATTGAGGAGTTAAAGCATGCACGACAAGTAAAATTGAATATGCCTCTACTTTACCAAATACATCATGAAATGCCTTCAGAAAGTCACCAACGGATATCAAACTCCCCAAATAATTGTTGTGATTTGCCTTTTGGACGCTTCCATTGCATTCGCCCAAAAAATCCTTCTCCAAGCATCCGATATAGTTCTTTCGGCGTCCTTGATTGTTTTTTTTTGTTTAAAATAAATTTGAATGTGACTTCTAATCACGAGTCTAAATCCTGGAGTTCCCAAAGTTGGCACTTTTTTCTTGTTGGTATGACAGCGAAAAGTAAAGGCGCTGGAGAGACTTGGCACACGGCGTATCACTGCGTTCTGTTTCACCCGAGATATATCTCTTCTCTACCTTACAACTCGTCAAAAAGAACCACGGAAAGCCTTTTCGCATCATTCTGAAGAGCCGCAGTCTTGCTAGCGTTTTCAAGCGACCTCAACAAGCCCTTCAGCCATCCTGCCTTTTCCGTCCCCTGTTTCTCTTCACACTGGGTGCCTTTCTCGATATCCTACCACTGAACATGCTTTCCTGAGGCGCACAGAAGGCTTCAAGCCGCGATGATAGTTTTCTTTCGCCTACAAAAGCCCTTCCTCCTCCCCCTTATTCCCACAGTGTGGAAGCTAACCCGAACAATGGTTATCCCGACCGCCCAACCCAACCCCGCCGCTGTGCGCCCTCCCGTCTCCAAGCGTGCTGTTATGAGAGGTAGGAAAGGGAAAAAATTGAAAGGAGGACTTCAGGGTGAAGCGGCCCGTGGGGGCAGTTTGCCGAACTAAACGGCCATGTCAAGAAAAGCTGGGCTTGCCATTAATCACGGTCACGTGCAAATGCTTCCACATTTTTCCACATTGTTGTAGTTGCTTCTGTTTATCTCGAAAGTTCCTTGCCAGCTTTAAACTGAGGGGGGCCAAGAACTGCAGGCATTCAATTCGAAGACCGCAGAGCACGCTTGTGGCTATCGCCGCCGCCGATTCATTCATTTCATAGAGGGCGCGAGTCTGTCCCTTAAACAGTTTCTTTTGGAAGCCTTTTCTTTGTCTTCCTGGTTGCTGGATCGTTGTCACCACAACGTGACAGTTTGCATCAACCTTCAAACATTGAGAAATGAAAAAAAAACGATAAAATAGAACATTTTTATAAATTAGTATCAAGTAAATAATAAATTAGGCTCGAACTCTTTTCCCCACTCAAAAAAGTTCCGGAGTTTCTGACCGCAGCCCTGGGTCTCCACCCATGCGTAATAAGTAATCCGGAACAATCGGTCATAAATTTCTACCGAATTCCACGAACGATTGCAGTTTTACTGCTCCACAGGGAAGCACACTCAAACCACACCGTTAAGCTATATGCCTAACTCCGCAGCGCCGTACTCGTACCAAGCTTAAGCGGCGCTCGTTATTATTGACGCCAACATGCAAGAGTCCAATATGGATGATATACCGCTAAACGACAAAGATAAATGTTCAGAGTCTCACCTCGCAGGCGAGAGATTACGACGCTGGTACATGATTATCAAATTGGTTGGTTAGGTTGTCGAAGAGACCAAATTCATCACACCTACCACTAGTTGGATGGATGGAAGGTCGGACCGTCGCCTTTGAAACGGGGTGATGGCAGTTGCCACCGAGCTCAGCTTTTTCCCCTTTATTTTTTATACTGTGATGAAAGTTGTTATTAACATTCGCCAATTTCTTTAAATATTCTTCCTACACATTAAACCTTATGTCTCCTCTTTGTTTTTGAACCGCCAATCTTACGATCGCTTTTTGCTAATTTCGACCCCAGATTTATTCAAACGACAATTGTTATCTCTAAAGCCTAGAGCCTCAGGAAGAGTGACTGTGCCTGTATTGACAACGGATGGTGTTGGGATTCAGGTAGCAGCATCCCACCGCTGCCACCAGTTGTTGGTATTCAGGTATCGTGACTGGGCCGGAGAAGAGACGAAGACGGACGGAGGAAGAAAAGTTGGAAAACTTTATACAAGGACTATTTACATAATGTACAAGTACGGGCAATTGAGAGTGCTTCTCAGTAAAGACAGCTTTTTAGCGGGAGTTTCTGGTATCTCTCAAGAGGTGGGGGGGGGGGGGGGGGCTCTCTTGTCGCTTGAAGCCAGGCGCAATACGATACATACTCTTTTGTTGCAGCGAAAGAAAGGAAGTAAACTATGCAGTTATTTACAAATTGACCATGACAAACTTTTGAAACGTTACAACTTGTAATAGAAAGTAACAAGCGAAAATATGAGCACACCGAACTCAAGAAATTTGTTCAAAGTTCTGGTCGTATTCTAGTCTTCGTGGTGCTCTTGTCTGTCTCTGCGACCTCCGCGGGCCTGGCTTTGAAGGCACACTGTGCGGCAAGGCAGGTGCAGCTGCGGTGCTGTTAGCTGCGTCATTGACGGTCGCACTTGAACTCACGCACTCCGGTTCCCCTTCATCGTTTACGTGGCTCAAGTCGAGTCGGGAGTGTTCTCCCGTCGGCAACAGGTGTTTGCGATTGCAAACACCTCCTCCGTCACCACGTGGTAGGACCTGGGGTATGTTGACGATTTCAGGACCTGTGCTTTAGTGGCCCATGTACGCTTTGGACTCTCACGACGTCTCCTTCGTTGAGCGCCGACACCGGCCAGGCACGGGACTGAAGCTGTGCATGCTTGACAACTTTGTGGGCCATGCGTCCTCCCGCAGTTTCGGCATTTAGAATGCGCTTGCAGCCTCTCACTGGAACCGGCTCTTATCTTGCGTACAGGATCAATTTGCTTTTGTTCTCTAAGCCACACTTCCTGATGTGCTGACGCTGCTTCTGCTCTCAGACGCAGCTCTTCTGCTTTTCGTAGCGTTAACTGGTTGTCGGCGAGAAGCTTCTCTCGAGTCTTTGCATCATGCATGCCAATAACAATCTGGTCTCTGATCATGGACTCCGCTAGCGCTCCGAGGTTACACGATCGTGCTTTAGTCTTCAAACCTCGTATAAAACTTTCTAAAGGCTCACCGGGCTCCTGCATTCGGCTCCGGAACATGCAACGTTCATGTATCTCATTGACTTGGGAAGCGAAGTAGGCGTCGACTTTTTTGACTACCATGGCGTAGTCGTTCTTGGCCTCGCTTTCCTGGTAGGAGAAAGTATTGTTCACCTCGATGGCTTCTTCTCCAGCGATGCTCAGCTGCAAAGCGGTCTTCGTTGAATCTGTCCGAGTGTGAGTAATACACCGTGTGTGTGCTTGCGAAGCAGCGCATCATTGTGCGAAAAAAAATGTTGTGTCTTCATGTGTGAGGCTGGACCTGTGCCCTGGACGTATTAGTGTGCGTGAGATAATTTTTTGCGGGGGCTTCACGCTACGCTGAAAGAGAAACGAGGAAAATAGATTGATCTCTCTTTGATGTCGGAGCAAGTTGATGGGATGAAGCAACCTCTCACGCCGTTTGGGACGCCAGTAAACGGCAGCATGAATGCGCTGTCGAAGCAGGCGGCTCGCCTGCTCGACTTCTCCCAGAGGTTGGACATCAACCTGCTGGACAGCGTCGTCTTCTGCATGTACACTGGCGAAGGTCCCCAGCAACGGTTGGCCTAGGAGGTGCTGACCCCTCTGAAGGAGCGCCCGAAGGCGTGGACACGGGTGGACACCATCCTTGAGTTCTCCAAAAAAAAGCAGACTAATTACTATGCGCTGCAGATCCTCGAGAATGTCATCAAGACCCGGTGCTGGGTGCTGCCACGCAACCAGTGTGAGGGTATCAAGAAGTACATTGTGGGCCGCATCATCAAGACGTCCTCGGACCCGGAGGGCATCGAGCGCGAGCGCGTCTAGCTCAACAAGCTTAACATGATCCTCGTTCAGATCCTGAAGAGAGAGTGGCCCAAGAACTGGCCATCTTTATTCAGCGACATTGTCGGGGCCAGCAAGACTAATGAGACCCTCTGCCAGAACAACATGATCATCCTCAAGCTGCTCAGGGAGGAGGTGTTTGACTTCTCGAGCGGCCAGATGACGTAGGCCAAAGCGAAGCACATGAAGGACACCATGTGCAACGAGTTCTCGCACATCTTCCAGCTCTGCCAGTTTGTCATGGAAAACTCCCAGAATGCTCTCCTCGTGCATGCAACCCTTGAGACGCTCCTCCGGTTTCTCAACTGGATCCCGCTGGACTACATCTTTGAGACAAAGCTCATCAGAACACTCATCTACAAGTTCCTGAATGTTCCGCTCTTCCGGGAATGTGACGCTGAAGTGCTTGACGGAGATCAGCGGCGTCAATGCGTCGCATTACGATTAGATGTTTGTCCTGCTCTTCACTCAGACCATGGCACAACTGGACATGTTGCCGCCTGCTACCATCATCAAGGACGCTTACGCCAACGGCCAGGATGACGAGCAGAAGTTCATCCAGAATCTGAGCCTGTTTCTGTGCACCTACCTCAAGGAGCATGGCGCACTGATTGAGAAGCGTGCCGACCTTTTGGAGGTGCTGCATGCGGCCCTGTACTACTTGCTGCTCATCTCGGAGGTGGAGGAGGTGGAGATCTTCAAGATTTGTCTCGAGTACTGGAACGCGTTGGCCTCGGACCTATACCGGGAGATCCCGTACGGCCTGGGCACGGGTGCCCCTCTGTACGTGGGAGGCGGCGAGCCTGCCAGGCGCAGCCCCGAGTCGCCCCAGTCAGCACGTCGGCTCCTGTACGGACCCATCCTCACCAAGTTGCGGTACATCATGATTGGTTGGATGGCTAAGCCTGAGGAGGTGATTGTTGTTGAGAACGAGCAGGGTGAAGTGGTGCGGCAGTTCATGAAGGACACAGATGCCATCCAACTGTACAAGAACATGCGAGAGACCTTGGTGTACCTCACACACTTGGACTACCTCGACACTGAGCGGATCATGACAGAAAAGCTGCGTTTCCAACTCAACAGCACGGAGTGGTCTTAGAATACCAGGAAACTCTGTTGAAGCCAGGCATAAATCAAAACGCTGTTTGAACAGCGTCCAATGCTAGCCTATGTATCCTTCCAACCACAATGGCTCCGGTGGCTAAACAAGTTCCATCTTGAGTGTCTTCTTTCAGTGGCACGCTTTGTTCAGACGACACGGAGGCGGCACGGTCAAGGCACTTATGACACCATATAATGTCTTCATGTCGACTGGGTTGACCGACGAGACCAGCATTAGCCCAGTGCCACGGCACGAATCCCCCAATCTTTATTTTGCACTTGCTTTTATACATACAAAAGGGTAACGTCCCTTCGGCTTATCAGCTTGTCGCTTGAAGCCCGACGGGATACGATACACAGGGAAAGGGAACAGGACCTGGTCACGTTATCTTCCACGCGGCCTCCAGGTGGGCGCGCACGTGTGTCCGGACCACCTCCACGTTGACCCGGAAGGCGCTTGCATGACACAGGAATGCAGGCTGTCTCCCAGCAGGGGTTGAAAGATCTTGTACTAATGACCAGAACGCGGAACCTCTGTCGAAGGTGTGGCACTGGGGCAATTGTTCAACCCCAGCGTGACCGAAGGGGACCACACTGATCCGGCACTTCGTCGTCGGAGAACCGGAACGAGTACGTGAGGACGCTACGGTCGTCGCTGCTTTCGGCATACCTGCAGCCACGTCTCCCCCAGAGGGCCCACTCACCATCGCGGTGATCCTCAGGGAATCCTCCCATGCCCAACTTCGCCGAACTCCACAGCAGGAAGGAAGCGCGAGCACAACAGCATCTCCGCTGCCATATATTGCGCACGGAAGATGAACTGCTCGCACGTAGCTCGGCTGACTGGGCGTGCCAGGAACCAGATGCTCTGGGAGTCTTCGGATGACCTTCAGTGCCGAAGCTCGGCATCGCTTCAACTCGTCAGATGGCCGTTTGGGAAATTCTATGCAATGCTAGCCAAAAGGAATTACAGACGCGAAACCACACACGACAAAAGCAAGTGCCTTCAGATCTCACTAATCCCGCCAGACCAAAACACAGGGCCAAAACTGCACTTAGCAAAAAAAAACTTCAACTAAAATTTGAATAGATGAAATGTTTTGCCTGAATGAACACATGGTGTCTCCCGACGAGTAGTTTAGACAGGGCACCTGTCCAAGGCGTGCGCTCCCGCTCGAGACGCACTTGGATAGGAAAAAAAATTCGCTAAATGAAATCAGGTTGGTGCTTAGAGGCCAGGCGGTACGGTAATAGGTGACTGCATTTGGCCGACGTGGCGTTCAATTTTTCCCGCCCCAATACCTCAGAGTCAAGGCACGTTACACCACTCGCTCTTACGTATCCTGGACGAAATAAGGAAAACGTACTCCTAGGTATGTTACCTGATTATGAACAACAATACTGCAAAGAAAGAGGGAGATATACGCTCTCCCTTTAGGAAAAAAATATGAAATAAATCTCCAAAACTAAAGTTTTTGGGACATCCTCTTTTAATAAAATCTTTACCAGCTAAAAGGCTCGGCTTAGCCCGTCGGCATTTGTGTGGAGCCTGCCTTTCTTGTAGCGAACATCGAAGCTGTGGGGCTGGAGTGCCAGGCTCCACCTCATTAGACGACCATTTTTGGGCGATATAATGTGCAGCCAAGTCAAAGTGCAGTGGTCCGTTTCTACTGTGAAACGGGACCCGGAGACGAAGCATGCCAGTCTGTCATTAGCCCAAACGAGGCATGCGCATTCTTTTTCAAACGTGCTATACGCCTTTTCCCGCGTGCTGAGCTTGCGGCTCAAGTAAAGGACAGGCCGTGCGTGCCTGCCACCGCTTTCCTGGCAAAGAATAGCGCCTAACCAGCGGTCGCTTGCATCACATTGTATGATGAAGGGTTTTGGAGAAATCTGGCGCTGCCAGTATTGGGCGCTCGCTTAGGGCAGTTTTCAGACTCTGAAATGCCTTCTCTTTCTTTTGCTTCCAAGAAAGATTGGTGGGCTCACTTTTTCTCAGCGCGTCGGCCAGGGGGCAGGCTAAATCAGAGTAGCCCTTTACATAATGCTGATAATAGCCTGCTAGGCCAAGAAAAGCCCTGAGTTCCGATTTTGTGGTTGGGCAACGGTACTCCACCACTGAAGCCACTTTAAGTTCTGCAGGTCTGCGTTGGCCTCGTAAAACCACGTGCCCAAGATAGTTCACTTCGGCGCACCCTAGGTGGCGTTTTCTAGTCCTTACCGTTAAACCAGCATCAAGCAGTCGGCTCAACACAATACGCAGGTGTTCAATGTGCTCCTGCCAGTTTTGTGAGAAAACGGCCACGTCGTTAAGGTAGGGGAGAGCGAAATCTGCAAGTCCCCGCAGCACTTCGTCAATTAACTTTGAAAAACAGTACGGAGAATTTTTCAAGCCGAAGCTCAACATTACAGGGCGACAAGTGCCCGCGGGGGACACGAATGCTGCGTACCTGCTGGCGCGCTCAGAGAGTGGCACCTGCCAGTAAACACGAATTAAATCCCGCATGGATATATATTCTGATTTAGCGACTGTTTCAACCCTCTTCTTGATGTTCGGAATGGGGTAGGTCTGGTCCACTGTGATTGAATTCAGTCTCCGGTAGCCCACGCAAGGTCTCGGATCCTTGCCTGGAACCTCTACAATAATGATTGGTGACGTATAGTTACTTTTGAAGGGCACTATGACGCCAAGTTCGCACATTGGGCGGATCTCCTTCTCAATTATTTCCTTTTCTCTTGGAGAGACACGGTACGGTTTGCTCCTGATTGGCTGTTCACTGGACAGCTGAATGTCGTTTTCGACGAGGGTTGTTTTTCCTGGCTTGTTTGAAAACACCGCCTCAAAGTTGCGGATGACATTTTTCATGTCTCCCCTTTGACTTTCCGTCAAACGTGGCTCTCTGTCGACTGAATTTAGCAGCTCATTCGCTGCTTGCTCGTCCTCATGTGGGACATAAGATATGTCTGAGATCTCTTCCTCTGCCATGTTCAGCGCCTTCTTAACCATGGCCTCACGCTGCACATAAGGCTTCATCAGATTACTGTGGATTACCCGATTGTGTTTGTTCTTAAATTTTACCTCATAGTTTGTGTCCGAAAGCTTGGACACCACCTTAGCTGACCCTTCCCATTGAACCTCAAGCTTGTTCCTTTATGACGGATGCAGCAACATCACCTGGTCGCTAGGTTGAAAGGTGCGCTTGCGTACAGATTTGTTTGGTTAAGATTTATGAGGGTTTAACGTCCCAAAGCGACTCAGGCTATGAGGGACGCCGTAGAGAAAAGGCTCCGGAAATTTCTAGTACCTTGGGTTCTTTAACGTGCAATGACATCGAACAGTACACGGTCCTCTAGAATTTCGCCTCCATCGAAATTCTACCGCCGCGGCCGGGATCGAACTAGCGTCTTTCGGGCCAGCAGCCGAGCGCCATAACCACGCAGCCACCGCGGCGGCCACACGTGCAGATTTGTCGTAGTACACATTAGACAGTGACTGCGCTGCTCTGAAATTTGCTTCCACGAGGTCTCTGGTTTTCGCAAGTCTTTCCAGTAGCTTCAGGACGTATTCCACTTCACAGGGATCCTCTCCGTAACTCTCTCATGACTCCTTTAGCATGCGGAATGGGGTCCTCAAGTCATGCCCGTAGACTAGTTCAGCGGGGCGAAATCCTGTGCTTTCATGGGGGACGGATCTCATTTCAAAGAGTGCTGCTGGAATGCAGCCTTCGCAAACTCCCTTATGCTCAAAACACAGACCTAAGTATCCGCTTTAGCACGAGTGCATACTATCGACTGGATTTGACTGAGGTTTGTGAATGGAACTGCGGATTATTTTAATCCCACACAGTTCAAAGAACTTTGTTATCAATCAGCTTGTGAACACGCTCCCGTTATCGCTTTGTATCTCTGCAGGGAACACCACGCGAGAGAAAATTGAAAAAAGGCCATCAACAACACATGCGGAACTTAGCTCCTTCAAGGGAATAACCTCGGGAAATTTGGTTGCCAGGCACAGTGACGTAAACATGTAGCGACAACCAGATTTCGACGCTGGCAGTGGGCCGACAGTATCTATTACAAGACGCCGAAAGGGCTCTATAATGATAGGAACAAGTGTCATGGCCGCTTTCCATTTATCCGTCGACTTGCCGAACCGCTGGCAGGTGTCGCAAGATCTAATAAGCTGTCCACATCTTTCCAGCAGCGAGGCCAGTAATATTCGAGGGCTAATCTAGCTTTTGTTTCCTTTATGACCAGGTTGCCCGCCCATGCATTTCCGTGTGCGAGCTCTAGAAGCTGCCGCCGGTTCTTCTCAGGCACCAGGAGTTGCTCATATGCACGTCCCTTTGAGTCGGAGTATTTCCGGTACTGAGGCCCTGATTTTTCGTGAAATCTGATGTTCTTTCTGGCGACTCCCTCTTTCACATTATTGCTTAGAGCTCTTAATGATGGGTCGCTTTTCTGTTCTGCAATGATTCCTTTCCTATCAACCTTAGTCAACTCCTCCCAACAAGTCGAAGCAGGTGTTATTGTCGAACCCTTCGCGTTGGTTCCTGGTGCCCCATTCTCTAAGCAATCGGCAGTTCCTTGAATTTCATGAGCTACCGCTGGTTCGGGAACACCTTCATGGTCATGCTCATGCGGATTAGATGGGTCAGTTTTCCTGCAAGGATCCCCCGGCTGGTCGGGAGAATGGTTCGGTGCTTGCTCATTTATCGGAGTACAGTCGAGTTTCTTTGCGAGCTCTTGCGCTCGAGAACGTGTTAGCGCCATGCAAGCCAAGCCCGAGGTGAAAGAGAGACATTTCTCCTTCAGCAGCAGCTCGGATTTGTTCGAAAACAGGTACGGCAAGGGTGTCGGCAAGTTTGCGCTAACTGCCGCTTCTGTGTCTAGCCTGCCAAAAGTCCCCTCTAGTGTCACCTTCGCTTAAAGGCAACCATGGACTCTGTTCTTCGGCGACCTGCTTAATCCAGGCGAATTCGCCGCTGTAGTCCGTGGAGGAAACACAGGACGGGTGAGCGACATCCATGGTAGCCACTGAATCCCGCCGTTCTCTGAATTTCTTGCCATTTATCACCACGTCCCGCATGTATGGCTCCAGCAATTTAAGGTTTTCCTCCGACTCTCGCATGCAGCGAACGCCATCTTTTGCTGTTTGCAGTTCACTGAGATGTGACCCTCCTTGTTGCAATTATAGCAGACAATGGGCTTTCGCGCTTCAAACGCGCGAGCTCCAGGTGCCTGCTGTTTCGGCGAATCGGCAGATTTGGGTGACTCCATCTTGTTTCGCTACTTCCTCCTTTTGATCCCGCTTCCTCTGTTCGGTGATGCCGGCGTGCTGGTGGCACCCTTCGATCGGGGATTCTCTTTAAATAGGTTTATCCCTTTCCTAGCCTGTTATCGTGCCCTGCCTTGCATTGGAGGTTTCGGCGAACGTAATACTCGTCTGCGAGCTGTTCCGCTTTGTCTAAGTTTATATCTGTTAGCCTATCATGCAGCCATATCCTCAGATCTTCTGGAATCGCGCTATAGTAGTGCTCTAATGCGATGCACTCCAGTACCTTGTCATGACTTCTATGCACCTCAGCGGTCTTAACTCACTCGTTTATGTTGACTTCAAGCCGGTACGCGAAGCCAGTATGCGACTCTCCGCCTTTCTTTCCCTTCCTGAATCGCTTCCTGAAGGCTCCAGCAGAAAGCCGGTACTTCATAAGCACTGCGCTCTTTACCTTTTCGTAATCACCACACTCTTCCCGTGATAGGCGCGCCACCACTTCTTTCGCCTCGCACGGAAGGAGAGGAACTAACTTCTCGGATCAAGCGCTCTTGTCGATGTGCACCTTCCCGCATGCGCTTTCGAAATTTACCAAAAAGTGTGCAATATCGCCTCCCGCGCGCTATAGTGAGACGAGATCCTGCAATGTCTGCCTCCCTTGCTTCTCTACCGAAGCTACAGGGCTAAGACGCGCCATATTTCCTCCGTTCGACGCGATTTCGAGCTCCTTCATCTTTCGGGCATGTACTCTTGCTTTTTCCTCTGCCTCACGGACCTCCCGTCTCTCTTGAGCCGACCGAAGCTCTTCTTTTTCTTTCTGCTCGAACGACACTCGTCTTCCTTGAGCCAACCAAAGGTCTTCTTTTTCTTTCTGCTCGCACAACTCCCGTCGTTCTTGAGTCAACCGAAGCTCTTCTCTTTCTTTCTGCTCGCACAACTCCCGCCTTTTCTGCTCTTTTTTTGCGTCCAACAATCGTTTCCCAAGCCTCGTCAACCTCCTCAGTAGTCACCTCCTTCTGCCGCATAACCTCGAGAATTTCTTTTTTTTCTTTTCGCAGAACTTAGCGAAATCCCCAGCTCCTGGCAAATTTCGAGCAGCTCCTGCACATTTAACTTCTCCATCGTGAGTTCCACCATGCGTTAGCAAGCCCACTAAAACAAAAGCCCTTGTTTGATGTGGACAAAAGAGTTTCTCTAAATCAATTTCCCAGACAACAGGAATCCGTACCTAGCATCTGCCTGTGCTAGCACGGTCTGGCGAAATGAAGGAAAACGTTGGGCACTCACCCTATCAAGGTGTAGGTGACGCCCGTCAGTCCCGTAGCTGCCGAGGTGCGTTGGAGCCGTTAACTTCACGTGGACATCTCACAGCTGCCATCAAATTGTTGGGATTCAGGTAGCAGCATCCCACCGCTGCCACCAGTTGTTGGGATTTAGGTAGCGTGACTGGGCCGGAGAAGAGACGAGGCCGATCGGAGGAAAAAAACTTGGAAAACTCTATATATAGACTATTTACATAATGTACAAGTACGGGCAACTGAGAGTGCCTCTCAGTAAATAGAGCTTCTTAGCAGTCGTGAGACTCTGGTATCTCTCAAGAGGGGGGGGGGGCTCTCTTCTGGTACCAAACCAGCAGCTCCTTAAATACTTTTCGTATAACCCAGATCCCTAGCTGGGGAATATAGTTCCATGAATTATGTCCAATCTCACGATGGCACTGATGGTACCACCCACGGCAGGGCGGTCCTGATCTCTTGCAGCTCGGTCGAGGGAAAAGGAGCAGGACCCGGTCACTTGTCGTCCACGCGCCCTCTAGGTGGGGGCGCACGTGTGTCCGGACCGCGCCCATGTTGACCCGGAAGGCGCCTGCATGACACAGGAATGCAGGCTGTCTCCTAGCAGGGGTTGAGAAATCTTGTACTGATCACCGGAACGCGGAACCTCTGTCGAAGGTGCAGCACTGGGGCAATTGTTCAACCCCAGCGTGACCGAAGGGGACTCCACTGATCCCGCACTTCGTCGTCGGAGGACCGGAACGAATATGTGGGGACGCTACGGTCGTCGCTGCTTCCGGCATTCCTGTAGCCACGTCTCCCCCAGAGGGCTCACACACCCTCGCGGTGGTCCTCAGGGAATCCTCCCCGTGCCTAACTTCGCCGAACTCCTCAGCAGGAAGGAAGCGCGAGCACAACAATGGGTACCATATCACATTTTAGTATGGGGTGTCCTATTGTTTCTATAAATTTACCAGACACAGCACATGTGTTATCTTCTTCCTTAAATTTATTTTTGTAGCAGCGCGTACTAAGACACCCTGACCTAGCTTCAAAGAGCAGAGCAATCCAAATCCAAATCCACTTTATTTCGAACCAAGAAGTTGGGGGTCTCCCAGGAAAAAAGCTGTCACAGACAGCTTGACTGGGCCGTGGGGGCCTACAGGCAGCATCACGCAGTGGACTTCACAGCACCGTCAAAATGATATATCAACATGAAGCTCGTACCTAGAGCAAATGCAGTGTTTACACTTCTCAATAATTATACATACAGCAGATGTCAAAAATGAATATGAACATGAAGCATATACAAATAGGAAATGCAGAGTTTACACTTCGTGATGAGTTATAAAAAAATATTTCAATATAACGTATTTCATTTCAACACATTAAAACAAAAACGCAATACACGCTAGCTCATTATGATGCAAACAGGAGTTAATCGATTAAAAACCAACCAGTTGCCCGTCGGTCGAGTAGTGGTGTAAGTTCTTATTGTAATTTGGATCGTAGTAATAATCATTGCCTCATCAAAAAATTTCTTAATTCTTGTCTAAATCTTTTAGGCGGGGCAGTAAAGTCAATGTGGGTTTTTAGTTTATTATACAGTGATTGTATGCGGTAGTCAAGAGTGGACCGACGATAATCTGTACAGTACTCACGGATTGAAATAGGACATTCGGAGCGCTAGCCTTGCAGTGCCACGCAGGCATGTGGTAAACCACAGGCCGGCTGATTGGCTACTGGAAGGAACAATTCTGCTTTGTAGATGTTCTCCCTCTCACGCCATACCACAATGCACCACCTTGGTTCCATGAGCGTCTACGGGCGGCGCTCCATGAAGCGACGGCCACGCGCTCCGAATGTCCTATTTCAATCCGTGAGTACTGTACATGTACGCGGCACTGGTTTTAGGTCCTTACGTAAGCTGTAAGCATGCAAGGGAGGGTGTGCATTATTTGGAAGGTTATGTTTATGCATATAGAGAGACAGTTTGTAATCATATAATTTACTTGGTTTAAGCATATTATGTTTAATAAACAAGGGATCAGTAGATAGCTGGCTTGCGTTTCTATAAATGTTCTCGAGAATTCGTAACACTTTTTGTTGTAGTCGCTCCAGTTTATTGTCATTATGGATGGTTGTAACTCCCCAAACTAAAATGCAGTCTGGAAGACGACAGTAGAAATACCTCTTCAGTTATCATAAAACGCTTTCTTTGATCTGACTTTCATTAGCGATATTGTTGCAGACTACGCTTGTTTACCATTGAATTGATCCAAATTTCCAAGCAGATATGGACGCAACGGCGCCATTCCGCTGCTTCCTCGAGGCGACAAGAATATCGTCATTAGACTTGGAGGCGGCCTGGTCGCAGACGAACACTCCGCCATCGGCCTCCAAGCAGCCATCCAGACTAGACTGCCGTCAATCGCACGCGGCCTACATCAGGCGATCATTCGAGCGAATGAGCCAAGAAAATGTAGTCGTTATCAGCATTGGGGACTAAAAATATATATGCTGCAGATCTCCGCAACCTGGAAACGGTCACCATTGAAGGTGAAACGAAGAAAATCGCATCACACACATCGCTGAACAATAATTCTTGGGCGGCGGTGTGCGAACGAAATTACCGAATGTGAGGTGGCTATGCTCTATCACAAGGCCAACACTTCGGTGGCTTACGCCATAAAAAAAATGTTCTCACGACTGGCCGAAAAAAATGCCGCAAGAGGGTATTGGAACCGCACAAGAAGGATTGTCAGACAGCTGAATGAACCACTGCCCTGTTAACAAAAGAGTTTATTCCACGGCCATTTTCCCAAGCATTTCTCCCATTCAGGCATTCAAGCGCCAGGCCTGGAGAAACCTTGCACCCATTGGAAAACCGGTGGTTGGCTGGCGGCGCGGGGGATCGAGCCCAGCACCTCCCGAATGCGAGGCGGGTACTCTACTACAAGGCCATCGCTTCGGTGTGCAATATCCTTAAAGAGTGTCCACATAGTTGTCATAAATAATAATAAAAAGAATCGGCTGTGAGAGCTAGCATTATCCGCCGCCGCTGCGGAGTTCTGGACAAACTGCTGGCGCCGATTCTAAGAACTTGCATTCCAGCGACGACAAACATTGACAGCGCCCTTAGATGCAGGACGCCTCTCTTCGGACATGATTAGTCGTTGTTACTGCCCATTTCAGCGCGTTAAATGGTGACCAATGGGTCATCGGTCTTTTGCTTCGTCTCGTCTCCCCTATTAAAAAATTTGTGAGTGATAAACTGGCTTTATTTTTGTTTTTTAGAGTGACAATTCTGCTCCTTTTAGGCTAAAGAGATGCGTCGGTTCAGTTGAGAACAGTGATTTTTCTCCTAACATCCAGATGGCGCCACTAGACTGAACTAGGCTGAAAGGGTTAAACTGGGATGTAAAGAACATTTATGGCTAAAAGGAAAAGTGGCAGGGGAGCAAACCCGCCTTGTCTTTGTATACCTGTGGATAGGAGCTAATGCCAAAGGGGAAAACAGGAAAATGTTAAAATGTATTGCAAGCGACATTGATGAGCTAGCAGAACAGGAAGAGATAATTATATTAGGCGACATGAACGCACATATAGAAGACCTGGATGGGCACAAAGATTCGACTGGAAGCATGCTGCAGGACATGTTTGACAGGCATGATTTATTTGTATGCAACAGTACCGAGAAGTGTGGAGGGCTCATAGCATGGGAGGCTGGTAGTCTGCACTCGACGATAGATTACGCACTAATGTCACAGATGATATATAATAGATTAGGGGTAAGTAATATAGATGACCATGCTTCAAGAATTTTAGGTAGTGACCACAAGCGTATCAATTTGAGTTTAAGAGAGAAACCAATGTAGGACTCAAGCGAGATGAACAGTCAGAGGGGAATTTTTACTCAGAAAAGCAATTAGAAGCAGCCGCCAAACAAACTGAGAAAGTAATTTTCGAGGTTAGTGAAACAGAATGGACTTATAACAAATTAACTCGATTACTGGAGCTAGAGGTAGCTAAGGTGCGAGTAAAGCTAAAAGGGAAAAGACGCGAACCCAAGAGTTGGTCGGATGAGGAGGTGAAGAGGTCGATAGAGAAACGTCAGGAGGTGTCCAGGGAACACAGATATTCCAAGAAGAGGGGGAACCAGAAGCTGAAGTAGACAGAAAATAGCATACCTTCATAAAGTGTAGAAGGGAAGCATAAAATTTGATTAATGAGAAACTGTGAACAAAGGGTGCCTAATAGTTGTCAAATGTAAAAAAAGGATAGAAAAGCAGCTCAAAAATTCTGGAAACATCTAAATGCAATGAGTAATAAGACTAGGCTAGGGCAAAGGTGTATTGTTACAGATCAGGGTATTCGACTACAAGGGGTTGAAGCGATAAAATACATAGAAGAAAGGATGACAAAAATTTGAAGAAAGAAATGTGCGTAATTTATCAAAGGAGGATAGACCGGATACTGCAATAGCTTCACTAGAGCAAAGAGAGTGGGAAAGGGCAGAAAAGAAGGTTCCGAGTAGCACATCAACAGGACCGTTTGGTATTTCGATTATGTTAATAAAGAAGCTAGGACCAAACTCCTAGCAAACATTATTACAGGTAGTGAATAAAATGATAGTGGATGGGGAAGGCCCTGATGATTGGCGATTAAGTAGAATGAACATGATATATAACGGAAAGGGGGACAAAGATGACGTAAGTAAGTACTGTCCCGTAACAGAGCCATTGTGGTTTACAGCGTGGTGATGCAGATTATAAAGGACAGATTGCCGGCTTGGGTGTATGACGAGGGGGTGCTAGGAAAGGTACAAAATGGGTTCTGGAAACAAAGGAGTTTGGAGGACAATCTGTTTTCATTAACGCAGCGTATAGAGATTGGTGAAAAGGAACACAGGCCCCAATGACTAAGATTTCTGGATATTAAGGGAGCCTACGACAACGTTTTTCAAGAGTATCTGTGGGACATACTGGGCACATTGGATGTGTAAGATGGAGTAATTAATCTTTTAACAGATATATGTAAAGGTAACAGAGTGCTTATAAAATGTGAGCAAAAATGTATCAGAGCCTGTAGAGATACAGCGGGGGCTTAGGCAAGGATGTCCTCTGTCTCCTTTGTTGTTCATGCTGTATCTGCAAGGGTTGGAGGACAAGCTAGAGAGGAGCGGACTAGGCTTCAAGCTTTCTTTTTTCTAGCAAGGAGAATTGATTAAACAGTCATTACTGGGACTAATATACGCCGATGATATAGTGCTAATGGTTGACAACAAGGAAGATTTAGAGAAGTTGATAGACATATGTGGTACAGAGGGAGATAGATTAGGTTTCAAATTTAGTAAGGAAAAATGTGCAGTCATAATATTTAGAGATGAGGTCAGCGAGCATAGAATACAGGAGTTCACGCTAGAAGTAGTGGATGAGTACAAGTATCTTGGGTGTGGGTAAAAAACGGAGCTGAGTATCTGACAGAGCACGAAAAATATGTAATGAATAAAGCTAGTAGGAATGCAGCTGTCTTGAAAAATAGAGCACTGTGGAATTACAATAGGTATGAAGTGGTAAGAGGGATTTGGAAAGAGTCGTGGTTTCTAGCCTGATTTTCGGTAATGCGGTCCTGTGCATGAGTCCAGATGTTCAAGCCGGGTTAGAAATTAAACAACGTGGCGTAGGAAGGCTAGGTTTGGGAGCACATGGCAATACACCAAATCAGAGGGTACAGGGTGATATTGGATGGGCGTCGTTCGAGAGCACAGAAGCTAGCAGTAAGATAGCATTTGAGGAGCGATTGAGCAAAATGGGGAAAAAGCAGTGGGCTAGGAAAGTTTTCAAATGCCTATATATAAGAAATGTTTATACGAAATGAAGAAAGCGAACTAGAAAATTGACAAGCAAATATGCGGACTGCAGTAGGGGTCAAATCAGCAATTATCGGTTAACAAAAAGGTTAAAGAAACAGAGAGGGCTTTGTGGAAAACAGGGATGCTGACGAACCAGCACTGGGAACATACATGATTTTTATGCAGGAAATTGCCATTAAAAATATCAATTATAATGGTAGGCGAAGTTCTTTGTTGTTTGAGGGCAGGACGGGAGTTTTGCGGACTAAGACATATAGAGTCAGGTACCTTGAGATAGACACGTTGTGCGTTGCGTGCAGAGAGGAGGAGGAAACAGCTGCACATTTGACATTTTTCTGTAAAGTGGTTCACCTTACAGTGGAAAGCAGCGGGGCTGATTTATCCCAGTCATTGGGGTTTAACCCCCGTATTCACAAACCGGCCTTTACCTTCCCTTTCGAGGTCCTTACCTTTACGGCTCTTCCGTGATTCAGAAACCAACCTTGCCCTTAAACTGCACCTTTAGCCGCCCTTTCGGCCTCGGAAAGGGCGCGTTCGCAAAGGTAGCCCCTGGCCTACCTTTAGCAGCTCCTTTCGTCAATTCAACATGGCAACCGAGTACGATCGGCGACCGCTTTTCTGATTCATCAAGTTCACGGAGTAAATGGAAGAAATCGATCAGGTGCCCCATCGTGCGAAGCCGGCACGGCGAGTGCTGAGGGATCGCCAGTACCCGATGGAGCTGTTCGACGATGAGTTTCTCGCGAGGTACCGATTTTCGAAGCCTGCCGTGCTGCAACTCTTGCCTGTGCTGCCGTTGCACCGCTGGCCTAACGGACGAGGTTGCCCCGTGCCGCTGCTGCTGCTCACCACCATTCAATTTTACGGTGCGGGAACTTTCCGAGTTGTCGCCGGCTACCCTGTCGATGTATCCTTACCGGTGGTATCGATTGTATCCGCCGTAATCCGGCACTGGTCTTGTTCCCTAAACCGAACATATGCAAAAAATTAATCAGGAGAGACATGTGCGAAAACTTCGTCGGTGCGCCGCGCTGGTCGCCGCTTGCGAACTGCCGCCCCACTGCAAACAGGGAAACACCGATCGGCAAGCATCGATGGGCAGCTCGGCTCAAGCGCCGCCCGCGGCCGGTGTCACGCTTTGAAGTCCGCACCGGAAAAGGCAAAACGTCTATGTTATCAGAAAGACTGCCTGCTATCGTCGAGCAGCGACAGAGCATGCATGTGCAAGTAGCGAGCTTTAGGCTACAGCACCACCCGCGGGAACGCCGCGCTACGAACTGCGCCCGCTGCCCTGGTCGCCGCAAGGCCTATAGCCTGTTTCGCATCGATACAGCAGCCCACAGCGCTTCAGAAGTCGCCTGCGCTGTAATAATGGCGCACTATTGATATCACTGTGCTGTCAACACCTACATCGCGCAATAAACTAAAAATATGGTCGATTTGCACGACGCCTTCGGCACCGGAGCTGGCGGACGCCAAGCGAGTCGGACCGCAACGGCGGGCGAAGGTTGTTCTCGCAAGAAATTTGCTCGCATCACAGTTGTCACTTTTACCAGCAACTAAGTATTGGCCAGTACTCCACAAAAATGATATATTTTTCACATTTTTCTATCCCATGTTTTATTATTTACGTCAAAAACAATCTTCAGCTCATTTTTTTGACGCCGGCGCACGGATTCAGCTAGGCCGGCCGGCCAGCTGGCTTGGTGTACTTCACGTTCGCACCAGAAAAAACAAAACAGCCATGCTATCAGAAAGTCTGTCTGCAATATTCGAGCAATGACAGCATACCTGCGCAAGAGCCCACCTTCCGGCAGCGACACCGCCTGCGGGCGCGCCGGGCGACGGACTACGCTGCTTCCTGACTGCCCTGCTCGTCGCTAAGCCTAGCTAGTTTCGCATCGATGCCGCAGCTTAGGGCGCCTCGGAACAGGCCAGCGCTATAATAAAAATACTACTGTCGTCACTCCTTTCACTGTGAGCCTGTCCCATACTAAAATAAAGATATGCACGATTGCCGCGACGCCTTCAGCAGTGGATCTTGCGAAAGCCAAGGCCGAGCCGCACAAGGCAGCAGCAGCAGCAAAGCAGCTATGGGATGAAATTTCCTTGTATCGCAGTTGTCCCTTCTCCCAGCATCTTCGTATTGGTCAACAATCCCCAGAAAAGGTACACTCTTGACGTTCAGCGCAAAACGGCAAACGCGCACAAGCACAATACACCACAATATAGACACACGAAAACAAACACCGACGTCGACTCAACAAAGCGTCTTGTAGCGGAGGCTGACTATCACTGTGGCTAGACCAAGAGGAAACATGCGTAAAAATTTGAGCCAGGCTAGTTAATTTCGTCTGCTGAATGATTATGACAGCTCCAGTATATGTTTAACTGCTTTATATAGTAATACAAAACAAGTTATCAGTACATCCACTGATGCGACAAGCATTAATATTTCTTTAGCCTCGTTACCATACCTCTTACTTCTGTGGGTAAGGGCGCTTTCCGTAAGGCTGCCGAAAGGTGGATTTCTGAAACACAGCTTGGCCTTTCCCTTACCTTTCACTTTCAGTGACCTTTCTGAAAGTCGCCTTCGCGTTAAAGTAAGGTAAAGGTAAGGCCAGTTTGTGTATACAGGGGTAAGAACAGTGAAGGGAAAGTAAATTTTAAGTGGGTAGAAGCAACCAAGCGAAGGTTTTCAATTGGTGGCTAAAATCAAGGCAAGAGTAATATTTCATAAGTCATGGCTCGGTGGCTTGAGCCACCGCCCGATATAAAGGGTTCAGCCGTATCCATCCATCCATCCATCCATCCATCCATCCATCCATCCCATCCATCCATCCATCCATCCATCCATCCATCCATCCATCCATCCATCCATCCATCCATCCCATCCCATCCCATCCCATCCATCCATCCATCCATCCATCCATCCATCCATCCATCCATCCATCCATCCATCCATCCATCCATCCATCCATCTCGACGTACTATCGGAAAAGCTTGCCTGATCCGCACGCGCGGTAAACCTCCCGGCCGCGTATTTGCCGCTGCGCATGCGCAGCTTCCCTACGTAAAACGGGAATAAATCTCCGCTAGCACGCCTCAAAAATACTCAATTTCTAGAAATGGCGTAGCATACGGCAAAGTTGCTGAATTTAGCGCAACCAGTCAACGGTAGACAGCGTCGATTAACCTCTTTTCTTGATGATGATGAGTTTTTATGGCGCAAGAGCATTTGCGGCCAAAGAGCGCCATGACACAAGGCCTTTTGTTCTACTCAAGGTGGGGTCAATGACCCATTTTCCAAGTGTTTCATCCTCAGTAAGCCAAGCACCAGGCCAGGGGAATCTTGCACCCTTTTCATCACTGGTGGGTACACGACGGCACTGGGGTTCGAGCCCAGCACCTCCCGCTTGCGAGGCGGATGTTCAATCGACTATTCCACCGCTGCGGTTAAACATTTTTTCTTGTCATATCTTGACAAAAGAAATTACATCCGTGACGCACACAGATATAACTTCTTTTCTTGCCATATCCGTGTACGCCATGAGCAGACGACGAGCGGTGAGGTGGTGGCCGTCACGTGTGAACGCGGCAGCATTTCGGCTGCCGCGGATTGAACTCGTTCTCGGCGCCGAATGCTCAAGTGTGAACGCGCCTTTAGCGTTGTTTGACGGCGGCACGAATCGCTGGCCCGTCAGCCAAACTCTTTGATCTAGGACCCTTTTCGAAAGCATTTCGCCCCAGATGCTCGGGCCGAGCACCAGGCCCGGAAAAACCTTCTGTTCATTAGAAAACCAGTGTGTACCCTGCAGCACTGGGGATCGAACGCAGCACCTCCCAAATACGCTGCGGATGCTCTGCTACGTGGCCATCGCTTCGATGAGGTGGTTTCCTTGTTCTGTTTTTTTTTAGTGCGAATTCCATCGATTTGGAGTCGTTTGTTGCCCACATTCGACGGGAATTTCGCGCACGCTGCCTTCCTCGTCAGGAACGTGCGGGCACGCCGACAGCTCCGGCATCGTTGTGCGCGTCGTCACGGAGTGGCTGCAAGCCTTCTTCGCCACCTGTTGGGCGCAAAACTAAATAGTCCCATTGCTCAATTAAGGGCTGCAACCGCATATTCAGAAATTCTCGAATACGGAAATATTATGGCTTACTAACACGACATTATTAGAAGGCAAACGCGAGTGCTCGATTCTATGCGTTCATCCCCAGAAGCATTTTTTCGTTCTGTTTTTTTTTAGCCAGGTAGTGTCGCGTAGTGTCGCGTTAGTGACGTAGTGTCGCGTTAATCGCCCAAGGTAGCTTGCGCTACCTTGGGCGATTAACAGAGGGCGCTCCACCCCAGCTGTTGTGCGTAAAGTGTTGAGCGCGTGTGTTTTTCTTTTCTTTATTAACTCAACACGCGCGCAACTTGAACTAATGTATTGTTACGTAAATAGTGTATTTATCGCCACTTTCTCTATGCCTTCTTAGTTTGGGTTCTTATATTAAATAACCGAATCAGCATCGCTTTTTTATCTCAAAAATGTTTTGGACCATTTGTCAATCGCTGCCTGTGCCAGGGCCAATCCCTCGCAGTCGGTGCGAGTCATTAACAATACTTGAGCAATACAGCAACAACAAAAATACTAGGCGCATCCGTCATGGTTTGCTAGAACGGCTAGGAAATGAAGAGGAGCCACAATGGTGACCTACGGCGACGGCAAAAGGAGCAGTTCATAGTAAACCTTGAGGGAACGCTTCTGGATGATGCGATAAGGACCATGATATTCTGTGCGGAATTTCGACCGCAATCCCGCTCTTTATGATGAGATTCCGAGCCAGACTAGTCTGTCTGTACAGGAAATGTTTAGCGTCAGGTTTGTCGTGTCCATGCTTTTGGCAGCCTCTGGATTCTGTGCTAAAAGAACGGGACAGCTGACATTTTTTTGCACGCTTTACCACATATGGTTGGATGATGTCCGTATTG
Organism: Amblyomma americanum; assembly: GCF_052857255.1. NCBI lineage: Eukaryota > Metazoa > Arthropoda > Arachnida > Ixodida > Ixodidae > Amblyomma > Amblyomma americanum. The sequence continues at coordinate 92,045,096 of NC_135504.1, read as the reverse complement.
CAGTGTGGATCACTCCTATACAGTAGGAAGAAAGTGGGAAATATTTTTTTAATGCGTGACAGTGCCGTACTCGAACGTCACGAAAGTTCACGTTGGTTCATGCCTTATCTTGATATGATTAACGATGCGACATCCGACTACGAGTGCTTCAAAGACATGGAAAAGAAAGACATGTCCACTGTGAGTAGGCGACTCGCTGGGTGCGCCGTGTCGATGCACAAAACGATGCAGCGAGAAGACAGCAACTTCGCGAGAAGTGCCAACGTGAGAGGGCGGCGGTTTCGGCACACTGCCATTGGTCAGATGGTCGATGCCGACGATCATGGAGTGGTTGCTTGTAGAGGTCAGCGCCAAAGAGACCGAAGGAGCATGCAGAGCACGGGAGTTGCTGCAAAGGGTCGGTCTGACGTCGCGCGAGAGTTACAGAGTGGACAGGTGAGACAGGATGCGACGTATTAGTGAGCATACTCGTACATTGCGCGCCGGCAGTAACGCCGAGAAATTCTTTCGTATGTTTTCCAAACTCTAGCATGCACACACTGATGATCGGCATGGAATGAAGCACAAATGTCAAACTGCAAATGGCGACGAATCCCTAGGGGCCGCTGTCACAACATTCGGCGCATGTTCGAAAAAGCCGGCGCTGCGCGTAAGCAATCGCGCCTGCGCGCGGTAAAGTAAAACAAAAAATGGCCTGGCTTAGTTAAGGTTAAGCCTAGGATCCGAAGCATAATAGATTTCTGAAAGGGATTCGGTATCGCCTGACAGTAAGTCAGGCTAGTCTCTTCGTTGTTTAGCAATCTCCTGGAGGAGCGGGAGTTAGCCTTGGTGGTCGCGGCCGCGCGGCGACCGCGCCAGTTGAGCCCCGTTTCTCCACAGCTGGCGTGACGTCAGACCACGTGCTCGGCTGCAGCGCCCCTAGCGGGAGGAGCGGGAGTTAGCCTTGGTGGTCGCGGCCGCGCGGCGACCGCGCGAGTTGAGCCCCGTCTCTCCTCAGCTGGCGTGACGTAAGACCACGTGCTCGGCTGCAGCGCCCCTAGCGGGAGGAGCGGGAGTTAGCCTTGGTGGTCGCGGCCGCGCGGCGACCGCGCGAGTTGAGCCCCGTCTCTCCTCAGCTGTCGTGACGTCAGACCACGTGCTCGGCTGCAGCGCCCCTAGCGGGAGGAGTGGGAGTTAGCCTTGGTGGTCGCGGCCGCGCGGCGACCGCGCGAGTTGAGCCCCGTCTCTCCTCAGCTGTCGTGACGTTAGACCACGTGCTCGGCTGCAGCGCCCCTAGCGGGAGGAGCGGGAGTTAGCCTTGGTGGTCGCGGCCGCGCCAGGCTGGGCTATGGTTGAGCTAAGTAGTGTCCCTATTATGCTTCGCATAAAAACAGCGGGGAAGCACCACCGGAGCGCACGGTGCTTATCACTCAGCTCGTCGTCGGGGCGCCAAAGTAAACATAGACACACGCGGCGTCGATTTTTCTCGAATGTTGGAGAAATTTTTGCTTGTTGTCGACGGAAAGGTGGCAACTTTGCGCGCACCAATTGATACCCTCCCCCCCACTTCGCTCCGGCGCCGATGACTCAGCGTGCCGCGAATGACCTAGATTATTTGTTCTAGAAGGTGGTTTCCGCGCCCGACCAATGGGGTCGCGCGCACTGCTCAAGAAGGAGGAGGAGTTTGTGCGGTTAAAGCTGCGTCTATGTGTGCGCCTGCCATGGCGCGAAGAACAAACAGACGGGGTCCCCGCCTATAAATGAGGGGCTTCAACCGTTGTCTGTTAGCCCGAGCCGCCGTTCAAGCTTCCGAGAAGCGCGCCCGCTCGACTCCCGGGAGAACACCACTCGACCAGCCAAGGACGGACCATCGAGGCAACGTGCGCCAGTCTGCGGATCGGCCCCGTCGTGCTCCTCAGGTCGTCGGACTGTCGCAGTGCCCGGTGAACAAATTGTGTTTTCATTATTTGTCTCTCTCTTTGTTAGTGCACTTTAGCTGCAAACATTTTGTTGAATTGTATCGCTCTCTTTTGTGACTTTGCATGAGTAGCATTGTATTTGTGAATCTCTTTGTATGTGCTCGTACGAGTGATTGTAAATGCCTCTGTATCGTCTCTTAGCTGTGTAAACTTTTTTGTTTTGTGAACCTTTGGCTCCGACCCATTCTCTGGCTTGCGACCGGCGAAAGCTGGGCACCAAACGACCAACCCCTTGTCACTTGGTAGCTTGTCTCCGGCTGAGTTTGCCACGCCGAGTCGAGGGCATCTCCTCTGTGACCGAGGCCGCTACCCCCACACACTCTAAGGGTGTCTGGGAGCGCGCGCAAAGTGCGCGAAGTGGTGACATATTCTGGGGTCCGCGACAGGACGTTTGGGGCTTTGTGAGCTCAGAGAACGGAGAAAGATTCGGAAGGAGTTTACGAAGAGGTCGTAAACGAGTGTTTAGCAGCAGAGCGATATTGTGAGGTGCCGCGCTGAAGCGGTTAACGAGGTTCACAGAGCAGAGGTGATGTGCTGCATCTGAAGAGTTCAGGCTCAGAATGAATATCAGAATCAGAGATAGCCGAGCGAGGAATTCAGAAAAGACTGAAGGGAGCTGAACTTGGTCAGTGGGTGGACCAGAAATGGGAAGAGGTTCGAGAAGAAAGAGCGAGATAAAGACAGCGCGCTTGAGAAGCCGCTGAGAAAGACAGCGCGCAAGAGAAGCTGGCGAGAAAGAGAGACAAAGGGAACGAGAAGAAAGAGAGAGAGGGGCAGAGGAGACGTGAAAAAGCAGCGAAGCTCACCCTGAAGCGAGAACGAGAATTCCGAAGACAGTATGAAATTCTTTCGAAGAAGCTTGCTGAAAGTCGGCGTTTGAACAAAGTCAGGGAGCCAGTGGAGCTTATCCCCGGAGAGGCCGGGTGGAAGACTAACTTGTCTGAGGTGTCAGCAAGCACGGAAGAGGTTGTAACGAGTAACACTAGTGATGGCTTGGTCGAGGAACGGCCAGTTCCTGCAGCTAAAATTAGAGAGAGCGAAGACCAGACCGGATTGTCGCATTCTCAGGAAAGTGAGAGTGTGACTGCTGCCGATGTAGTAGGCAGTGTGGAACAGGCCAACCTGACACTTGAGTCAGAAGGGACCTTAAGGCAGGCGCCTGAGGTTGAGGAAGAAAGTAGAAGCTTCACTGAGAAGTCAGAGTGCTGCACGCCTGATTCTTGCAGTATCGACCGTGAGAAAGGCGAGTGCAATAACAATGAAGAACGACTGCACTGAAACCGACGAGCCTAAGAAAGAAATACCGGAAGCTGAATTGAAAACAAAGGAGAATGCGTCTCTAACCTCTGGTGAGCCGGGCCCTCAGCACGCTACACGAGGCAAGGTACAGAAGAGAACCAAGGTGAAGAAAGCAGAGTCGGGTGCAAGCAAGCTGCAAAAGCATCACAGCAAAATGAAAAAGAAGCTGCGACAAACGAGCCCAACTTTCAGAAGCGACTCCGTGTGGAAGCGGAAACAGAAGAGCACGCGCAGAGAAGAAGAAACACGCAAGTGGAGGCTATATGAGCGAACTGGCCTAAAAGCTGTTGATAACAGACGCCATTGCCGAAGTAAAAGAGGTAGGGTTCGAAGTCTGAGCAGGAACACTCAGAGGACTACAAGTAGGAAACGTATCTGGAAGTATAGGGGCAAGCATGGCTTGATCTTGAATGCCCCCTGTTTGTGTTGTGTTGCCGAGTTGCGGTATATGTTGAAGTACATTGTGACTACTGTTAAGTTTCATGTATGTAAAAACATAATTGAATGTATGTATTCTGGCGTCCGCCATATAGATCGTGAGCGCAAGCATGTGCGCACGAATTTTGTGTTTTGTGAATATTGTTGCACAATATTCTTAAAGAAGGGGCAGTGTCAAAATTCGGCGCATGTTCGAAAAAAACCGGCGCTGCGCCTAAGCAATCGCGCCCACGCGCGGCAGAGTAAAACAAAGAAAACAGCGGGGAAGCACCACCGGAGCGCACGGTGCTTTTCACTCAGCTCGCCGTCGGGGCGCCAAAGTAAACACACACACGCGGCGTCGATTTTTCTCGAATGTTGGAGTTTTTGCTTGTTGTCGACGGAAAGGGGGTAACTTTGTGCGCACCAATTGATACCCTCCCCCCCTTCGCTCCGGCGCCGATGACTCAGCGTGCGGCGAATGACCTAGATTGTTCTAGAAGGTGGTTTCCGCGCTCGACCAATGGGGTCGCGCGCCCGGCGCAAGAAGGAGAAGAGGTTTGTGCGGTTAAAGCTGCGTGTAAATGCGCGCCTGCCTTGGCGCGAAGAACAAACAGACGCGGTCCGCTCGTATAAATGAGGGGCTTCAACCGTTGTCTGTTAGCCCGAGCCGGCGTTAAGCTTCCGAGAAGCGCGCCCGCTCGACTCCCGGGAGAACACCATTCGACCAGCCAAGGACGGACCAGCGAGGCAACGTGCGCCAGTCTGCGGATCGGCCCCGTCGTGCTCCTCAGGTCGTCGGGCTGTCGCAGTGCCCGGTGAACAAGTTGTGCTTTGGTTGTTTGTCTCTCTGCGTGTTAGTGCACTTTAGGTGCAAACGCTTTGTTGAATTGTATCTCTTGTGACTTTGCATGAGTTGCATTGTATTTGTGAATTACGTTGTATGGGCTCGTACGAGTGATTGTAACTTCCTCTGTATCGTCTCATAGCTGTATAAACTTTGTTTTGTTTTGTGAACCTTTGGCTCCGACCCATTCACTGGCTTGCGACCGGCGAAAGCTGGGCACCAAACGACCAACCCCTTGTCACTTGGTAGCTGGTCTCCGGCTGAGCTTGCCACGCCGAGTCGAGGGCATCTCCTCTGTGACCGAGGCCGCTACCCCAACACCCTCTAAGGGTGTCTGGGAGCGCACGCAAAAGTGCGCGAAGTGGTGACAGCCGCCGACAAACATTAGGCATGTAAATGTACCTTGGAGATGGCCATCCCGGAGTGCGAAATTGGAACTTCGCGGCGCCGTGAGCGAGAATGTTCTACCGCTGGTGATCTGGAGACAACGTTGATGACAAACGCATGCCAACCGTATTTCCGCTGCTCCATCGGCGTACCAGCGACAGTAAGGGGTTAGAGAACGAGATTTACGGACGAGGAGCTTGCAGCATCGCTGGAAACTGGAGTGCAAGAGAGAGCACCGGCACTATTGTAATTGCGACCAGGATCGTATATTACGGATGTCAAACGCTTGAATGTAGAGAGCCAGTCGGGCGGGGCGATCGGACTGGTCTTTAAAACAGCCAGCAAAGCGCAACATGTCTCATGTCAACATCAAACTGGCGGCCGTGTAGATATATGGCCGAACTATCATTAGCGCCCAGCGACAGCTAAACATTCCTCCGTAACGGTGTAGTTACATTCACTTTGTTTAGCGCCTGACTGGCGTACGAAACGACGTATTCTTGAGATCCATGTTTCAGCTGAGCCAAGGAAACTCCGGAGGCCGAAGCCATTGGCTTCATTTTTTACCTCGCTAAGTGTTGCTGGGTCTGGGTGCTGGAGTACTGAAGGTAAAGCCAGCCAACGCTTCATCGGGTTCGGTGGACAGGTACTGTGGTGTGGCCAAGCAGCTTCGTCAAGGGCGCAGTGATACACGCAGAATTGCGGACGAAGCGCTGAAATTTGGAACACGGAGCTAAGTTTCGAAGTTGCTGGATTGAAGTCGGTCTTCAAAACTACGCAACAGCGCGGAGCTTGGCCGGGCCACGGATATGGCCTTGTTCAGAGACGATGTGGCCCACGGTTATCAACTGGCTGGCTCCACAGTGGCATTTCTCAGATTTGGCTGCAGGTCGGCGTCGGTTAGGCACGCCGGAAATTGATTCAGGCGCGCTAGTTGGAAGCGGAAATCGTTGGAAAAGACAAAAATGCTGTCTAGGTAGCAGAGGAACGCGGGCCACTTGAGCTTGCGTAAGATGTTTTCCGTCATCCATTGTAAAATGCGTAACGCTTTACACAGGACGAGTGACTTTACTGTAAACTCGTAAAGACCGTCGGAGGTAACGAATGTCTTCTTATCTCTGTCAGAGGCGGCCATCGCCACATGCGCCGCTGCGGTGGCACATTGCCTATGGCCCTAGGTTGCTGGCCCGAAAGACGCGGGTTCGAGGAGCCCTTCACTACGGCATCCCTCATACCCGGAGTCGCTTTGGGACGTTAGACCCACATAAACCACAAACCATAAACCATCGGCATATGCCAGTAGCCAGCACTTAATTCAAGGGACGCACAGTACTCTATGCTTTGAAGGCAATCAAGATAAACGGGGAAGAGGGTGATTGTCCCTATGCCTAACATCTTTACGGCGGCGCAAATCAACACGTAATATGATAAAACTCTCGTTCTTCTTATCAGTGCCAGCCGAGAATACCAAGGGCGTTGAGGGGGACGTGCGTCACCACTGTGGTGAACATGCTCAACTTGCTCACTAATCAAGTGACGCTCGGCCGCAGCGACAAGGTATGGCCGCTGTCGAAAAGGCAGGGGAGGACCGACCGGTCTCAGCGCGACGAGGGGCAGCTTACGTCTGGCCTAAAGGCATCAGGGCAGTTGCTGTCAGTGGGTCGATGGAAACCTGTCGTCAGGCAACGTATTGTGGTGGTAGCGGTATTTTTTAATAAAATCATAGTAAAAAGGAAGGAAAAGATTTTTGCTAGCCCCGGCATCTGCCATCGATACTGAAGCACCTAAGCTGGGGCAGCGGAAATAAAGGACAGCAGGCAGAATGGAGAATGGTACGAAAGAGGGGAGGGGACAGGAAGAGAGGATAGGGGGAGAAGTAATATGTACAAACTATATACACAATAAGAAATGTGTCCAGGTTGTGCGCGTGATTAGTTCATTTTAGAGGAACTAAATCACACGCGCACAGCACTGTGTTGGCTACAGCTGGAGTGGGGCGTCCAGTTATTATTCGTTCAAGGTAGAACTCGCGAAGCGTCCGGTCCCTGCGTGTAACTACCTGACGAAGAACAGACGGGACGTCAAGCCCGTGCGTTCAAGGAATGCACAGGTTCTCATCAAAGTTCGCTCACGAGTGCGCGCTCTGCCCTGGGGCCACAATAGCGTCTTGATGGAGTCTGGTAGTATGCCCTGCGCCCTGTAGGCCGCGAGCAAATCGCGATCGACGAGCATCAGCGAACGCGACACAGTGAAGGAGCAGGTGTTCTAGTGTTTCCGCTGCACCGCATCCGTCACACACATCACTCGTCGCGATTCCGTGACGCACCCGTCGTTCCCCGGGCCACACGCAGCCTATGCTCGCGCGGAGGATCATTGCACGTTGTGACCGTGTAAGTGCGCGAAAGCCGGTGACACTGTCGATGCGCTCACCTCCTGCGATGTGTGGGTCGGGGTGCTGCTTTCGAAGATAGTCGTGGATGGCCGCAGGCACGTCCTCCAGTGCAAGGTGCAGATCGCTGGCAGGTAGTTGGTGTGCAGCGGTCGCGAAGTTGTCAGCTTCTTCGTTGCCGGCAATGCCGCAGTGACCGGGCACACACAGTGCACGCACGGCACATCCTCTCTGAGCGAGGCGCACGATGCACGAGCGAATTTCCCGCACTAGTGTGGTACCACGGCCGTTAGATTGCAGGGGGCTGAGGGCGGCGCGGGAGACGCACAGCACAGCACACCTGGGTGGCGGAGGGCAGAGGGTGAGCAGCAGGTCCAGCCCAAGCCGGATCCCCATCAACTCCGCCGTAGTGGAGGAGCCCAGGAAGGTTGCGTGTTGCTGGCTCTGCAGTCGCAGGGCGGGGATGGTAGCCGCCGCAGCAAGGAAGCCGCTGTCGCGGGCCACTGAGCCGTCGGTGTACACGAGGAGATGGTCCTGGAGCTCCTCGTGTATGACGGCTCTGGCCAGCTGCTGCGCAGCACAGAGGGGTGCGCTGCGCTCTCCCGCAATGCCGACGATCTCTCGCTGTACCTCTGGGGCAGGAGGCCAGGGCGCGCAGGAACCGTAGGAGGGTGGGCCCTGTGTCAACTGCTCATAACTCGAGCAGCGCCGCACCCGTTGGTGAGCGCGGGTGCGAGCGCATACGCTGCAACAGCGAGCCGCCGTCCGGTGCGCGGTGAATCCGGTCGATGTGATTCAGTGCCCTGCGCCCTGCTTGGAGCTTAAGTGGCCACGCTCCTGTCTCGGTCAACTTTGCGGAGCACTGCTACTTTTTGGGCACTTGCGGTGCTGGAGCTCGAGTTTCTTCCAGCACGGCTTGCGCACTGTGACGAGCGGCAGCGCATAGAGCACCGCCCCCAAAGCTGCGGCATTGTATAGCCGCAGCGCGGCTCGCTGGGAGATGCCCTGGCCTCGAGCGGTGAGCTTGTGCACGGCGGCTGCGATCCTCTTCATCTGCAGACAGGCCTTGGTCGCCGCGTGGCGGAAGGAAAGGCGCCAGTCGATGTACAGGCCAAGGTACCGCACTGATTTACGACAAGGAATCGGAGTCCCATCCAGTGACATTGGCGCAAGGTGCGCGCGCGAGCGCGAAACGCGGGCCATGACCACCGATTTGTCCGCGCTCAGCGATAGACCAAGGCCGCTCAAGCTGGCATTGATTGCGGTCAGTGCTCCCTGAATGCACCCCCGCATGCGGAACGTCTCACCCGGTGGTCCCCGGCACCACAGAGCTATGTCGTCTGCATATATGGACATGTACACATGGTGTCGGCCTCTCGTGTTGAGGGAGGCCGGCACCACCAACATGGCCACATTAAACAGAAATGGTTATAAGACAGAGCCCTGCGGCACGCCCATGTCCACCGTGCGAAGCTTGGAGAGCTTACCCCCTACTCGTACGCGCATGGTGCGCCAGCTCAGGAAGCCATGAACGTATCTCAAAAGGTATCTCATGGTGCTCCCGCTCACACCGGCCCCCTCAAGCACCGCGAGAATTGGTGCGCGGTGAACGTTGTCAAAAGAGCCCGAGACGTCCAGTAGTAGCAGCAGCGCAACCTGGCCTGCCGCCCTGGCATGCTCCAGCGCTGGAACAACGTCCGATATAGAATAAGCCGTGCACTGCATCCCACGGAAACCCATCTGCCGCTCGTCACAAAAATTAGCTCCCGCAGCCTGCCCGTTCAGACGCTGCAACGCCATATGCTCCATGAGCTTACCTGCCGCCGATGTTAATGCCACTGGCCGGTATCCGCTCAGCTCCGTAGGTGGGCGCCCTGCCTTTTGGATGAGACAAACGACCGCGGTTCGCCAATCCTCCGGTAGCTCCCCGCGTTCCCACAACAGGTTGATCTGCTGCACTAGGATCTGTTGTTGCTGCGCATTCTTGTTTCGCAGCATATGGTATGTCACCCCGTCGGGTCCGGGCGTCGAGCGGCGGCGGCAGTGCTGAAGCGCATTGTTCAGTTCCGCCGTGGTGAACGGCGCATCACATGGATCTTCCGAGGCGACGGGCGAGAGACCGGCGTCGCTTCTGGGGCTCTCAGGAGAAGCTATGTTAGCGACGTTTGCGATGCTGGGCGGCGGGAATCGATAGGCAAACCGCTCTGCCAACTCTTCAAAGCTGAGCCCGCTTGAGATTGCGAGGGCGGCCAGCGGTTGACGGTTTGCCTGTGGTTTGGTGATGCGCCGCAGGGTGTCAAACAGCCTCCGCGAGCTGCATCTTCCATCGTCCTTTGGCATAGTGAAGCCCACTGCCGGCCGGGTATAGCTTGTTGGCGTGGCGGCGCGCTGCCGCGTCGAAGCGGTTGTAGACAGTCCAGTCGGCGGCTCTGTCAGTCCGTCGTGCCCGTCGCTCTGCGCGATCTCTCTTCTCGCGCAGATTGAGCAGCTTCACATCAGGTGTGGGCTGCCCTGCCCTTACCTCTGCTCGTTGGGTGGATGCGAGAGCGCTTCGGACTAGACTTGAAAAGATATCTGCGGCAGTGGCCGCCGCCTCGTCGACCGCCCGCCTGAACGCACTCCAGTTGGTAATGGAGTAGGCGCGCTTGGGGCGCGCCTCCAATGCAGTGGGTTCGATTAGGATGGAGTAATGATCCGCGCCCCAGAGAGATGGTGATCGGCGCCATGCGGCCTCGATGCCTCTGGATGCGAAGGCAACATCGATGCAGGCGCCGGTTGTTCCGCGTCGTCGAAAGGTGGCCTCGCCGTGTTCAAGGGGGTGAGTCCCAGCTGCGTTGCTGCGTCGGGCAGGTCGTCTCCACGCGCGGAGTGGCCCGCACTGACCCACGCTCTATGGTGGGCGTTAAAATCACCACAGATGATTTGGCGTGGGGCACAGCACGAACACACAGCACGAAAACACAGCGCGTTCCACGCGACAGCTTGATGCACATAAACACTGGCCACCGACATGTCAACACCACCGACGCGCACTGTCCCCACCACGCACTCCTGGGCGTCAGATGTCGCCGCCGCCGAGCCGACGAGGGTGTGCTGGACGTCCTGCCGCACATATATCGCGCACCTTGATTTCGCGGGGCGATGAGATGTGTCACATCAGGGCACTGCGGCACAGATGCGTTCCTCGCACGTGGTGGCTTAGTGGTAGCCAATGTAGCCAGGTAGCCGCATCAGGGGCACCCAGTAATGTGAACGTACGTACGTCTCCTGCAGCTTTATAACTTCCGGCGAATCCTGTGCGATGCGAACTCGCATTTCGGCGTACCGCGCTGCTAGTGAGCGCACGATCTGTGCGGCAGCACCCGCTGCTTCTAAGCAAGCCCGGTATTCATCGGTGCCCTCCGGGAAATGTGCGGTGAGGGCGCGCAACGGCAGCTTTAGGCGCGCGTTCTCCGCGTCCCGTGCGTCAGTGGGCTGACCATGAGAAGTGGCAGCTCAGGCACCGTAATACTTTGCTCAGGCAACGTATCAGACACGGAATCTAAATGCAGAGGGTTCACTGTGGGATTTTAGGCAGCCTCGCGAACTTCGACTTGGGAGAGCAAGTACGCAGTTTGAATAGAGTCCAGCGACCCACCACGCCGAAGGGTAAGTGAACGCGGGGACGAATTGTAAACCATCATCTTCTTAAGACTTCTTGCGGACAACAAGGACAGCGTACAACAGCAGCAGGTTCTTGCGGTGAGTAAAGGAAGCAGCCGACGTAAATAAATTGGTGGATGCACACGTGGGAGGACACAAGGAAGTAAAATGCGTTCAATATTACGGTGCAACTTCGGCTTCCTCAGCGACGATGAGCTTCTGCATCCATGTGGAACAAGTTTTAGCTGTAAGTTAGTCGCAAAGCGGAGAAAATTTCACCTCCGCGCAGGCGCAATCAATCACGGGTTACGTTGCGACGAGAATTTCCACCACAGAAGCACGTCGTGGGGACAAAACGACAGGACCAAGAACTGAACTGTGTATAAAATATCGTGAAATGACGGCGCGTGCTGTGCCTTCAGTGAGAGGAGCAGTTCGCTCTTTACTGGCAGTGCGGAGCGACAGACCGCGAAATGGCGCTGTTATTGCGCGCAGTGAGCGCCATAGCCTTTCATGAGTCATGCAAACCACGGAAGCCGTGTCGACAAGCGCGTATATCGGCGGCCCCTCGACATTGACTTGTATGACACTGTGGGGGGAAAGGGGACGCCTTGAGCTCATCGAAGACCATGCAATTCGTGGCTACGGAATGGCAGAACTTAGTTTTCCTCGTCAACGACGCTAGGAAAACAGCGCATAGGTGAGAGCGAACAGCGACGAGGGAGAGGGGAACGACAAGTCGCATACGGACGCTGGGTCGTTGCGAACGGTGGACCGTCCCTAATGAGGATGAGAAAGTCATCGCTTGCTCTGATAGAGGACGGTCAACTGTGAAAGACCGTTCGATAACAACGGTCTTTCACAAGATAATCGCACAAGTTGTGACCATCTCATTCTGCAAGATTTTTCAGGCCCATTAGGCAACGCAGACAGCCTCTGTCTTATATACCTCACGTCCCCCTCCCCATTGGGGAGGCGGATGTGATGTGGGAAGGATGTCGCGATGGCCACTAAAGAGGCTTATCCGGTTGACTTGTCAAGCTTAGATAAAGAGATGCGCCAGCTAAGCAGAAAGGGATCCGGGGGGTGGGAGATAGCAAGCGGGGGCTTTTAGAAGGCTGTGTGTATTTTTCTGAGAGTGCAGCTACGGAGGTTGCCGGAGTTAAATATAGTTTAATGACACATTTACTAAGGCATTTCTCGCATTCTTAATTACATCCACTAGGTTTTGCAGATATGCACAACTTCATCTCGCGAAAATAAATTTAAAAATAGGCCTTTTCCTGGAATCACCTCCAATGATTTATAAAGGAAACACTGCACGTAATCTGCACGATGATCCCGCTCCCCGCCTCAATAAAAAAAGTTTTAGGTGTACATTAGATGATGTTTGTTAGCGGCCATTTATTAATAAATTAACAATGGACAGAAAACATGTTGCTAACAGCGCCTACAGTGAACTAGAATATTCTATTTTACTATACCGCGGCATCTGCCATCGAAATCTGAAGCACCTGAGCTGCGACTAGCGGGATTAAAAGGACAGGGAGAAGGGAAGAAAGGGGTGGGCGATAGTAAGAGCATAGGATTAGGGGGAATTATGCGCTATGTAGAATAGGAAATAATTGCGGCCTAAAAGGCATTTTATGGCAACTCGTCATTTAGAGTCACTACTTAAGCCATTCAACTCGCGTACTAGTGTTTTCCTAGTAACGTTCCTGACCTCATTGCTGCGTCATGCGGAGCGTCGTTACTGGCCACTGACTGCGTTTCGGCTTCGGTTTGCTGTTTCTGCTGTTTTAAAAAGGTTTGTTGTGGTGGAGAGACGGGGTCCCAGGAAAGTTGATGCCAGTGTCAACTCAAAATGTTCGAAGAGCCCCCCTAGTTGCCATTTAATTGCAGATTAATCTTGAGAGCCTTCGTCAGCGGCGTACACGACAAGAGTGGCGGACATGGGGCGTCCTTATTATCGCAATTGTCACGTGGAACTTGATCGAGGGTAGGCAGCATCAAGTGCGCGAGTACCCTGGTATGCTACTTTTGGCATCAAGACCACCAGAGCCGAGTCCCTCGCTATACTATGAAGAGAGCGAATAAGTGAATCGAGGGCGCGTTATTTGTTGCATAAGAACCTAGAAGTCCTTGAGGCCTTGGAAGGCATAGGGCAATGTTGATTTTTAAAGTTTTTTTGATTTTGATTACGGCTTTTGGTGATTGGTGATAAACATATAGGCAGTATTTAAAGCGACGACAGCAGAAGTTTGAACAAAAACAAAAATAAATCACAACTATACATATCCTCCTTCTAGAATAACGACACACACACACACACACACACACACACACACACACACACACACACACACACACACACACACACACACACACACACACACACACACACACACACACACACACACACACACACACACACACACACACACACACACACACACACACACACACACACACACACACACACACACCGCGCTGTTCTGTGGGCTTCTATGAGTACTGCTGCAGTAATTGCGTAAGCGATGCGTTATTTTCTTGTACAGAACGGAAATCAACCTTTTCTCTGCCACAAGATATCGCTTACGGTGCATGTCGGCGCTAGGTTCGCCTTTTCCACGTGCCTTGATCAGTGTATTCTCCGCGTGCATTCACGTCGACGGGTTTATATGCAGCATCTCTTGTTGCCATTACAAAAATTTTTAGACAATCTATAGACTGTCTATTGACTGTCTACAGATCTCTATAGACATACTTCACAGAACGGTCTATAGGCAGGACAAATCCTATCGAGAGTGTATATCAACCCGCCGCCGTGGCTCAGTGGTTAGGACGCTCGGCTACGCATCCAGAGTTCCCGGGCTCGAACCCGACCGCGGAGGCTGCGTTCCGATGGAGGCGAAACGCTATAGCGACCGTGTGCTGTGCGATGTCAGGGCACGTTAAAGATCCCCAGGTGCTCGAAATTATTCTGGAGCCCTCAACTACGGCACCTTTTTGTTCATTTCTTCTTTCACTCCCTCCTTTATTCCTTCCTTTACGGCGCGGTTCAGGTGTCCGCCGATATGTGAGACAGATACTGCGCCATTTCCTTTACCCAGAAGCCGATTTTCATTTTCATAGAAGCCCCGCCGCGGTGGCTCAGTGGTTTGGGCGCTCGACTACTGATCCGGAGTTCCCGGGTTCGAACCCGACCGCGGCGGCTGCGTTTTTATGGAGGAAAAACGCTAAGGCGCCCGTGTGCTGTGCGATGTCAGTGCACGTTAAAGATCCCCAGGTGGTCGAAATTATTCCGGAGCCCTCCACTACGGACCTATTTGTTCCTCTCTTCTTTCACTCCCTCCTTTATCCCTTCCCTTACGGCGCGGTTCAGGTGTCCAACGATATATGAGACAGATACTGCGCCATTTCCTTTCCACCAAAAACCAATTATTATTATTATCATTTTCATAGAAAGTCATAGACCATCTATAGATCTATGGCCACACACATTTAGTAGACGTTTGTCTATAGACAGTCCGTAGATTACGAATAGACAAAAAGAAACATTATATGAAGGCAATGAGTATAAGAAGTCCATAGACTGTCTATAGACCATTTTTATAAGGGATGCTGTGAACCAGCCGTGAGTGCAGCGCTCATCCTTGTGTGTTTCTTGCTAATCTGATTGTTTTTAATGAGCTGCAGTTTTGTTTGATTGCTTTATTTTCAGGGAGAGTTTTTTATTGATTTTATACTTGAACATCATCAGTGTTTACTATGTTGTATTTGAGCCACACCCGCATTAAAAGCTCGGCCTGCCCGGCATCGTTGTTTTGTGGGTTAAATGTTTAACTAGCCAGTTTAAAGAATCATTTCTGCTCAAGCACGTAACCGTAGGTAATAAAAACTCGTATGCCATTATGGATGGACACTTCAACAGCGCTGTTAGAGAATGTTTTAGGCGGGGGGGGGGGGGTATTAACATACAAAGCGACTGCGCCTATGAGGAACGCTGTAGTGAAGGGCCCCAGAAATTTAGACCACCTTGGATTCTTTTACGTGCACTGACATCGCTGAGTACACTGGCATCTAGAAATTCGCCTCCATCGAATTTCGACCGCCGCTGCAGGGATCGGTCGAATTTCGACGGAGATGAAATTCTAGAGGCCCGTGTAGATGGATGCATTGAAAGAATGGGAAGGGGAGCACATTGTAGAGATGTGGATCATTAGCGAACGCCTTTAGATCTTTACTCGTACAGGAGAGTGTCAGCTACATTCAACCTAGAACATGCTCTGAAGAATGCTGGAAATTCCATATATGCATATTTGGTTAACCATCGCAGAATCGTTTCTTGTCGGAAGATGGCTAGCGACAAAATATTCTATCTGGGCCTCAAAACGTGGTCGTGCAAGTTCCTGAGAACTGACTGGCAATAGAATCAACTGGTTCTCGCTGAGACTCTTCCATGTTTTTGTTTTGAGCGCCCTATTGTACACCAGATGTTTTGCTATGTTTGTGGCGCTACTTGCGTGTTTATATCAACGCCGCTTATTTCCGAGCTATTGGACCTTGCACTCCCCGATTGAACCAGGTTTTTATGTCAAATATAGAGGAAAATGTCTTAAGACATTAATATACCTGTTTGAATTTCAGAATTACATTCGTATCTACAATGGCTCCAGCGCACTTATGCTTGCACAGAGACCCTTAACCATTTGTGCAGCAGCAAGACTCATGTGTCCCAACAGTTTCATGTGCCGGACAAAGGGAAATGACGCACCTACATAACATTGTATTATAAACAGGGCGCCGGGGATTCCATGGATGATTCCATCGACTGTGCACGCCGTCTGGGCTTACAGACTCACTGTCGACGAACACTACAGGCTGAGAAAAATTGGACTTGGCAGATTTACCACTGCCCCAACCATACTCATCGATCCCTGAAGCTCGCATTCTTCGCCCAATACAATATAATCTCCTTCGTACACCAGCCAATATTTTTTTTTGAGTGTGGGAACGCTTTCGATGCAGGCGATACACAAAGGCATCACTGTGCTGTGCGATGTCAATGCACGTAAAAGATTCTCAGGTGGTCAAAATTATAACGAACGCACCACCCTACTACGAAACCTTTTGTCATTTTCTTTCGCTCCCATCTTCCCTTGCCTAACAGCGGGATTCGGGTGTCCACCAAGATGTGGGACGATTACTGCACCAGTTCCTTCCCCAAAAAATTAGCAGCGATTTAACTACTGCTGAACCTGGTTAGAGCGCGAAAGCTGCAGTATATCGGGCAAGTAGATGCGGATTGGCGTCGGTAACGTCTAGAAAATTGAAAATTGGTTTTGAGGAAAGGACACGACGCAGTAACTCTCTCACATATGGGCGACACTTGAACCGCGCAGTAAGGGAAGAGAAAAATGAGTGACTGAGAGAAGAAAGAAAGAAACAGGTGCCGTAGTGCAGGTCTCCGGGAAAATTTCGACCACCCGGAGACCTTTAACGTGCACTAACATTGCACAGCACACAGGAGCCTTTTGTGTTTCACCTCCATCGAAACGCGACTGCCGAGGTCGGGTTCGATCCCAGGTAGCCTGGCTCAGTAGACGAGCGCCCTAACTACTGAGCCACCGCGGCGGGCAATGTATGTACGCGTTACAGCGTTCTTGACTCCGATGATTTTGAGGAAAGGAAGGGCGCATAACTTTCTCCATAGGTCAGTGGACGCCTCATCGCGCTTTCAGGTATGTTGCGCGTGTGAGATATATACGTGGGCTGCATGCATTAACGCTGAAAACGTTGTGGCAGAGACCGGCAGTGCAGCAATAGGCCGCAGCGTTCATTGGGTGACCGACCTGTCGCGGTCAACAATTAATTTAAGCGCCCCCAACAGGGTGGCAGTTTGGACGCGCGGCCTACCCGGCGTGGTGAACGCACTCAACGTTACAGACGAAAAGCCGCGTCTACTACTTGCCCGATGCACCACAGCTTTCCCTCTCTAACCAGGTTCAGCAGTAGTTAAACCACAGCTAACTTTTATGTGGCTGAAGTGCTCATGACAAACCAGTGCAGTGACTGCGCCACTTGTGTTCTAGGGAGGTGTTTCAAAGCCCCTTTAAAGTGTGATTGAGGTGTCCACTGTTCCAGGTTGCCAGCAATGCGCCTCTCCTTTGCTTTCGAAGAAAATTGCAGATTGATGGGCCCGCGCAGCTGCGGCTCGGCGATGTCACGTGGTGTTCCTCGGTTCAACGCCATATCAAAAATTGGAGGACGCTTAAGCTTCGTCTTTAAGAGTGAGACGCGACAGCCTGTCGCAGAGTTGCCAAGGGATACACAGAACGCCATCGTCCGTTCGGCGGGATTCGTGGCCCGTTGGGTAATTTAAGGAAAGGACGCCTGCCTCACATATCTCGGCGGACACCCGAACCGGGCCGTAAGGGAAGGAAAATGAAATAAACAATTGCTTTGACGGAAAGGAAATGACACCTGTCTCACATTTCTCGCTGGGCACCCGGATCGTGCCGTATGGGAAGGAAAAATCTATCGAACAATAAATCAGTCAGGCAGTCAGTCAATCAATCATACAATCAATCAATGATCAATCAATCAATAAATTAAGTAATCAATAAATTTATAAATAAATCAATCATTCCATTCATTCATTCATTCATCCATCAATCAATCCATCAATCAATCAATCCTTAACGCTACTGCTTTAAAATCACTTGCCTTACGGCGTGGTTCAAGGTTTCCACCCAGATGCGCCATTTTTCACTCACGGCCAAAGACGCCGAGAACACCGGCTTTTCTGCGATAGTAGCTGCTAAACGCTGTCGCGTTAACATCTGCCGAGTAAGCTACGGAAGAGAGTAGTTAAGCATTCCCTTTAAAAAAAATGTAGGTGACACACAAGCTCCGCCTTAAGAGTATGGCGCTGTAGCGTTAATAGGCTTTTATAATGTCACAGTACCAAGCAATCCAGTGGCGCCATACCGCGGCCGAACTGTTTTAGATGGGACTTGCCATGCCTTGCGCACTCGAGGGGCTAGGGGATTCGTCTTCTTCCTCGCTCGAGCTCCCTGCTGTCTTGCACTCCCAGCATGTCTAATTAAACCTGGTTTGGGGGTTTCGGCCGTTTGTCGGTGACATATTTGGTGGAGCCGCTGGGTAACGTTCCATGTACGCTGACCTCGAGGACACTCTTGACGTTAGTTCTCAACGCGTGGCTACAACACCAGTCCACAAGGCGAGCCGCCACCTCATAGGCCTACAGCCAGAGTTCGGGCAACTCGCAAGACCAGCAAGGGCCGTGACGTCCGCTACGGCTAGCCAGACAAGGCAGCATTCCGGGAATGCCCCGCCATTCGTCCTTCGCACGCCTCGGTCGCCCCCATCATTCCACGGTGAGAGGTTTGAGGACGTCGAAGACTGGCTGGCCAGCTTTGACCGAGTGGCGGTTTCAATGAGTCGGACGACGAGCGCAAGCTGCGCAACGTCTACTTTGCGCTGCAGGATTCAGCCAAAACGTGGTTTTAGAACCACGAAGCTTCCTTTACCACCTGGGAGGCTTTTCGTCGAAAGCTGCTAGCGACATTTACCAGCAGCGAAAGAAAAGAGAAGGCTGAAATCGCCCTGCGCTCAAGATCACAGCAGCCGAATGAGAGCGTCGCGATGTTCATAGAGGACACGACGCGACAGTTCAATCTGGCCGACCCTGCTATGCCCCAAGCCCAGGAGGTACGCCACTTAACGCGTGGCGTAAAAGAGAAGCTATTTGCCGGACTGGTCCGTGACCCGCCACGAACAGTGTCCGACTTCACCAAGGAGGCAATGAGTATCGAGCGCTCTCTGCAGGAAAGGGGCGCCCACTACGAACGTCAGGCTACTGTAGCAGCCGCTTCCCAGTACACGCCTACGTCGCTGCCCGCCGAGGATCTTTGGGAGCTTCTAAGAAGCCTTGTGCGCGAGGAACTGGCGAAACTTCGCTTTGAAGCTCCACAGGTCAGCGTCGCTGCCGTAACGGACGTGGTCCGCGAAGAAATCCGACGAGTTGTGCAGTCACCCCCAGGTAAACACCCGGCGCCCTAGTTATGACGTACAGCGAGGCGCTACGAAGTCCCGGGCCAGCGATGCGAGCCTTTTCCCCCGTCGCTCTTGTGCCATACCTGCAGGAGCCAGTCGCAACTTTACCGTCCGTGCCGCAGGAGTTCAGGCCACCCGTGAGCAAAGCGCACGTTTGGCGTACGCCAAACAATCGGCCGCTCGGTTACTACTGCGGGGAGCCCGGCCACATCCTCTGCCACTGCCCCTACCGCAGAATGGGTTTAAGAGGGTTTTCACCCGACGCACCTCGGCCACGCTACGGTGAAAGACCACGGGATATCGAACAATACTTGGCTGATAACGTGCAATCTTCGACCTCGCAGCGACGCCAGTCCCGATCGCCATCCTCAAGGCGGTTCTCTTCAGCCGGCCGCCCGTCATCCTCTCGCCAGTTCAGAGACACGTCCCCACGTTGGGAAAACTGAAGACGGCGTCCTCCGGGGGTAAGGCTGCCGCTCCAGGACCGAGTCAAGAGCCTCCACCCGACAATTTGCCGCGACGCTCCGACCGATGACGACCTGAACCGACGACCTCGACGACGCGCTGCGACCGACTGGTCTCCGCCGAAATACCGGTATGCGCCGACAACCATGACGTTACCGCACTCGTGGATACTGGCGCCGATTTTTCTGTAATGAACAGACGGTTAGCCACGGCCTTGAGGAAGGTTCTGACCCTTGGTCTGGGCCGCAGATCCGGACAGCTGGTGGCCACGTGGAAACTCCGATCGGTGTCTGCACTTTGCGAATCCAGATCCACGGTTTTATTTTCCCTGGCTGCTTTGCTGTGTTACCCGAGTGCTCCAAAGGCCCCATACTAGGTTTGGATTTCCTTCAGGAGTACCCTGCCGTTATCAACCTCCAGGAGCTAATAGTGTCGTTTTCCACTCAAGGCCCTGTCGACGACGATACCGAAACACGCAGGGCTAAGTTATGCGTCTGTGACGACCACGTATTGATCCCGTCCAGAGCCAGCATGTTTGTTACCATTGAGTGTGCTAACAGCCCCAGCACTCGTGGCATCACTGAAACCAACATCTCACTGCTCCTGGGTCGGCAAGTCTCTGTAGCTCGCGGAATCATTGAATTGAACTGTGGGCGAACTGAAATTTTAGTGACCAATTTTGGTTCTGAACCCCAGTGTTTGCCTGGGAAAACAGCTATAGCGTATTTAGAAAAACTTAGCGAATTCGCGGGTCAGCACTCGCTGTCCGAAATCCCGGCGTCAGTGGAGGCACCGACCACTCCCATTAAAACCGACGTGAACCCGAACCTCCCGTCTAATCAGAAACGCTGCCTCGAGAGCATTATCGAATCTTTCCGCGACTGTTTTGCCTATACCTCTAAGGTTGGGCAGACTCCGCTCATAAATCACCGCCTTATAGTTGGCGCAAACCAGCGACCGTTATGCCAGCCGCCTTATCGGAGCTCTTCGAAGGAACGGGATGCCATTCGCCGTCAAGTTCAAAAAATGCTCCAAGGCGACGTGATACAACCACCGACGAGCCCGAGGGCATCGCCTGCTGTTCTAGTGGCGAACAAAGATGGAACCTTACGGTTCTGTGTTGATTACAGGCGTTTAAACAAAGTCATCAAGAAAGACGTTTATCCTTTGCCACGCATTGATGACTCCCTGGACCGGTTACGCCACGCCACGTACTTCTCCTCACTAGAATTACGCAGTGGCTATTGGCAAATCGAGGTGACGAACACGTCCGGGAAAAGACCGCCTTTATTACACCGGATGGTCTGTACGAATTCTGGGTGCTTCCTTTCGGCCTGTACTCGACTCCTGCTACCTTTCAATGGATAATGGACACCGTGCTTGCCGATCTAAAATGGCACTCCTGCCTAGTTTACCTAGATGACGTAGTCATCTTCTTCGCCACGTTCGAAGAGCACCTGAGGCGCCAGCGCGCTGTGCTGGCAGCAATTCGTTCGGCCGGTCTTTCCATCAAGCTTGAAAAGTGTCACTTCGCTTTCCAGGGGTTGAAGTTTCTCGGCCACATCTTGAGCGATAAGGGAGTAAGCCCTGACCGCGATAAGACAGCCGTCGTCGTTGCTTTCCTCGTGCCAACCGATAAGCGCAGTGTGCGCCGCTTTCTGTGTCTCTGCGCCTATTATCAGTGTTTTGTGCCGAACTTCTCCCAGATCGCTGAGCCCCTCACCCGCGTCACGAAAAATGCCGAACCGTTCCTCTGGGGCCAGGAGCAACAACAGGCCTTCGAAGACCTCCGCGTTCGCCTTCAGAGAACGCCCATCCTTGGCCACTTGGATGAGTCAACCGACACTGAACTGCACACCGACGCCAGAAACATCGGCCTCGGTGCGGTCCTTGTGCAATGGCAGGATGGTATCGAACGTGTCATCACATACGCAAGCCGCACCTTGTCATGCTCGGAAGCGAACTATTCCCCTACTGAAAAAGAATGCCTGGCAATTCTGTGGGCAATGACCAAATTTCGCCCGTATTTATACGGCCACCCTTTAAGAGTCGTCAGTGATCACCATTCGCTTTGTTGGCTGGCGAACCTCAAAGATCCCTGGGGACGGCTTGCACGCTGGAACCTTCGCCTTGAAGAGTTTCATGTCACCATCGTTTATATGTCCGGTAGGAAGCACAGTGATGCCGACTGTCTGTCTCGGGCTCCTATGCAGGATAACCGAGCTGATCCCGACGACGATTCTATTTTTCGCGGCACCATCTCCACGTCCATCTTCACTCAACACCAAAGAGACGACAGTGAACTACGGCCTCTCATTGAGTATCTTGAAGGAAGCGCTGCGTCGCCCCCGCGAATTTTCTCACGTGGACTGTAATCATTCTGTTTGCGTGACGGCGTTCTGTATAAGAAAAACTACAACCCGACGGAAGCTGCCTATCTGCTCGTCGTACCTGCGGCCTTGCGCGACGAAGCCCTGCAGGCGTTCCATGATGACCCATCTTTTGGTCATCTGGGTTTTTCTCGCACTTCGGCGCAGATACGCCAAAAGTACTACTGGTCCAGAGTTGCTGCAATTGCCCAGCGTTACGTCAGAACTTGCCGCGAGTGCCAACGTCGCAAGACGTCGCCGACTAAGCCAGCCGGACTACTGCAGCCTATTGATCTGCCACGAGTCCCCTTCCACCAAGTCGGCATGGACTTACTCCGCCCATTTCCGGAGTCCTCCCTTGTTAACCGGTACATTGTGGTCGCCACGGACTACCTCAGCCGGTACAGTGAAACTAAGAGAGTGAGAGAGAGGGTTTATTTATAGGAAAGGCAGAGAGGTTGGCCTGAAAAATAAATATCTGGCCTGCTACTCTGCTCTGAGGGACGGGAAGAGGAGATGAAAGAAGGTCACGATGGGGGACGATGATGATGGGAGGAGGCAGATGAAAAACTACTTTAAAAAAAGGCACACATTCTGACATCACAAACGCGAGACAAGGTCCGTGTCGCTCAAAAAGCGTGAGAGCTTTGCGTTGCCTTTACAGTTCTAAAACTGTATGGCCAAGCGCCGAGGATCAAATCCTCAGAGAGGAGCGATGATTCCATAGGCTTCAGAGCAGATGCGAGTATGAGTCTTTCACGTGCATACGCTGGACACGCCACTAAAACATGTTCTATAGTCTCTAGCACGCCACATGTAGTACATTCTGGGGAGTCCGCTTGTCCTATTAAGTGCAAGTGTTTGCGCGTGAATGCCACATTTCAACGTAGTCTACGGATAACGCATGCAATAGGGCGAGGTATTCCGGGAGGAACTGAAAAGGTCATCGTCAGATCTAGCCGTTTAAGGCGGATGTGGCGGGTGTTTGGCAGGGCCCAGTGCCTAGCCGTCGCCCTCCTCAATTCCGAAAGGAGACAAGTTGTGTCCACTATAGAGAACGGTACAGCTGTACGCAGGCCACTGCTGAAGGCGCTCCTTGCTTCAGCGTCGGCGGTCTCATTTCCATCGAGTCCGCAGTGTCCGGGGATCCACTGAAACACTATACGGTGGCCAATTCCCTGAGCAAATGATACGAGACTAATGATATCAAGAGCCAGAGCTTGGTAGGCTGTGTGGCGTAGGAAGCATCCTAAAATGTCTAGCGCAGGTTTATAGTCGGTGAAAATGCACCACTCCTGAGGCGGTTCTCCGCAGATGTGGCGAATCGATTCCCGAAGGCCCACAAGCTCTGCAGCGGTTGAAGTAGACTTGTGTCCCAAAATGAATCTGCGGGTCGTCTGTTGTGCAGGGATTGCGAAAGCTGCTGTTGATGCATTTGGAGACGCAGATCCATCCGTGTAGACGTGCACACATTTGTGGTATTCTGACCAGATGTAGGCAAGTGCATGATGCTTCAGTCCGCTAACCGGCATCGCAGACTGCTTGATTATGCCAGGGACATGCAGGCAGACTGAAGGCTGAGCCATTACCCATGGGGGCTGCAAAGAATGACGCGCCAAGGCACAGTCTGGTGGCAATTCGGAGCGATGGAAGCGCAGTGCGCGTGCAAAGCTGCTGTCCGGTCGCTCATCAAAAATCTTCGTCAGCGGGTGACAGCGGTGCCGTGTAAGCGCACGTAAATATACACGAAGTGGTTCTTGTGACAGGTAGACCGATATTGGAGACGCACGAGATTCCTCAATCGTGCCTTTGTTCGAGGCACAACGTGGTAATCCGAGGCATATCTTGAGCGCCTGTGCTTGGACACTAATGTCCGCAAGCAGGAAATACTCATGTTGGAGAGTACAGGAAGGCTGTAACGAATGTAGCCAATAAAGAGGGTATAGTAAAGTCGAAGCAAGGAGCGCTCCGTTGGGCCCCATTTAATGCCTGCCAAAAAGCGAAGCACATGGCAAAAAAGAGTCTTTTCTTTAGCATGTTTATATGCCTCGACCATGACAGATCGCGGTCAATGATAATGCCCAAAAATCTGTGGTGGGAGACGTATGGTATTGCAACCCTTTGAAGAGTTACCGGGTAGTGGCAGACAGACTTGCGCGTGAATGCGACCACAGCACATTTTTCAGCTGCCAAGTGCAAACCCTGACGCCGTAGGTACCTTGAAGTAGATGACACGGCACGTTGTAATCTCGCACGCCCTTGCGGACGTGTCAAACCCGACGGTCAGATGCAGATATCAGCACAGGCACTGATGTGAATGTTAGTGCGAAGTTCATTCACCAGTCCAATCAATGCCACGTTAAATAGGGTTGGGCTAAGAACTCCTCCCTGAGGAACTCCACGGCAAACCTGATGACGGGTAGTCTCCCCATCAGGCGTAGACATGTAAACAGACCGGCCGTTGAGGTTGCTCCCAATTCACGAATACATCCGTCCGCCAACGCCAATGTCGTCAAGGGCATCAAGGATGGCGTCATGAAGTACATTATCGTAGGCCCTTTTGATGTCCAAGAAGACAGCAGCGACGAGTCGGCGACTACGTTTTTCATGTTCCACTGTCGGTATGAGGTCGATTACGCTGTCAATCGAAGAACGTCCCCTCCGGAACCCGGTCATCATATCCGGATAGAGAGCATTCTGCTCTAAAAATCATTCGAGCCGCGCCAGCACCATTCGCTCCATAACTTTGCCGACGCAGCTTGCTAGTGCAACTGGCCGGTATGAGGTAAGCTCATAAGGAGGTTCGCCAGGCTTCAAAAGTGCAACCAGGCGGCTGATCTTCCAGTGTTCTGGAACGATTCCGGAAGCCCATGTATCATTGTAGTAACTGAGCAGCACAGTTCGGCCTTCCATGCCAAGGTGAGAGAGAGAGGCGTACGAAATCCCGTCAGGACCAGGTGCAGATGGACGCCTACACGAGGAAAGAGCAGCTTCTAGTTCAGGCATCGTGAATAGCATGTCGTAGTGGTCATCTGGTGAAGGTGGTCATCTGGTGAAGGTGAAGGTGGTGAAGGTTTGATTTTGGCAGCGGGGCAGCGCACGGAGCAGAGCGTGATTTCTCTTCACCCTGCATTTCACAGGCGAAACGTTCGACCACTGACCAGGTGCCTGCGATACAGCTACATCAAGATAAAGCGGCGTCGTCCTGATGCGCCGGTGAATTGACCGGTCTTTGTGGAACACCGAGGGATCACGCCCACTTTGCCTGGCTTAAAAGGACGCCACGAGCATCGCGGGAACCATTTGGCAGCAGGGCAGCGCACGGAGCAGAGCGTGATTTCTCTTCACCTTGCATTTCACAGGTCTGAACTCTTATTACTTCTGCTAATTTGTTGTACGTACTGCCTCTGCTGCCTTACTGTTCATTTTTGCTGCCTGACTGTCTAATTTTGTACGCCTGTGTTTTGGATCCTAACCTGTCGCAATGGGAACCGAGATAGCTGACCTAAAACGCGAATTCCGGAAGGAGTTAAGGGAGATAAAACAATCCTTGGAATTCGTAAACAAACAGTATGAAGACATGAAAAAGGAATGTGCTAGCGTCAAGGAAGAGAATGCAGCTTTGAAGGTGTCCTATGGTCTTTTGGCTCAGGAGGTGGACAGATTGAAGGCTCAGGTCCGTGATAATTCTCTCAGGATAACAGCTCAGGATCAGTATTCGAGGAACAAAAATGTTGAAGTGAAGGTAATTCCGGTTGAAAAAGGCGAGAACCTTCTGAACGTTCTTGGAAAGGTGGGCGTAGCGTTGCGTGAGCCCATAGGTGAGCAGGACATTGAGGTTTGCTATCGTGTTCCTGTACGGAACAGCGGAACGGATGGGACAGATGGGTCGGATCAGAACATTGTTGTCTTCTTTAACCGGCGGTCTAAACGGGACGCAGTTCTTGAAAAAGCACGAAAGACGAGGTTCACTACAACTGAGCTGGGATTTGCCGCTGAGCAACCCGTGTTTCTGAACGAGCATCTGGCCCCTCAACTAAAGAAGCTACTTGGAATGACTGTGGCGAAGAAAAAGGAAATGAAATGGCGCTATGCATGGGTGCGGGGAGGCAAAATCTTTGCTCGTAAGACAGAAAACTCCCGTGTGCTTCGCGTAACATGCGAAGCTGACCTGAAAAAGATGATGTAGTTCTTTCCTATCTGCCAGCGCGGCCATTCTTGTTCCTTCTGCTCCGATGATTATATCAGGTGACGTTCGCTGCCCAGGCGGCGGTGCCTACACCTCATTCTTACATTGTAACACGCAATCGGCTAGGAACAAGCATGACGAACTGATGTTGTTTCTTGCTGACTTTGTTTCAAATTTGACATCATCATGCTCACAGAAACGTGGTACGAATCTGAAGAGGAAGTACTTTGCCTGCCTGGTTTTCGAACCTTTTTTTGTTTAAATAGATCACATCGCCGTGGTGGGGGTGTTTTGCAACTTGTATCCGAGCACATGTCATGCAGCTTACTCACCGAGTTTTCGATAGTAACGCCAGATTATGAAGCCTTATCCTTACAGTATCAGAAATCTGTATTTGTTGTACTATACCGCCCACCGGATGGTAAACTGGACGCATTTTTTGCTTTTCTTGAGAGCGTACTGAGTTTTGTGTCATTAAATAGCCTGCACATTACAATTGGGGGTGACTGTAACATTAACCTATTGCAAAATACAATTCAGTCACAAGAATTACAGTAATGTTGGATTCATTTGGTTGCAAAAACGTTATAAATGAGCCAACACGCATCAGCCACTCTTCTGAAAGTCTTCTGGATATATTCATAACTAACAGCATTGAAGACACGGTACATTCTGGTGTTGTGTCAGCAGCCGTGAGTGACCACTTACCTATTTATATGTTTTGTAAACACGGTGAGATTATGAAAAAAAGTGTGAATCATTCTGAGTCATTCATTGTTCAAGAGATAAATCCGAGAACATTAAATAAATTTAGGGAAAAAATTCAAAAAGTAAATTGGAACCCTGTCTTAGAATGTGTAGACGCTAACAAAGCCTACAACATTCTCATTTCTATCCTTACTGCAGCCTACAGAACCTGCTTTAGATTCAAAATGATAAAGAAATCCAAGAAGATACGTAAGCCCTGGCTTACGAATAATTGTCTCAATATGATAAGAAAAAAATATGCGTTGTATTCTGTATTTCTGCAAACAAAAGAACTATGCAGACGTTCTTGCTTATAAAAAACACAGAAACTTCGTGACAAAGTTTTTACGGAACGCTAAAAACTGCTATTTTGAAAACCTCTTGGGGAAACCGGGTGCTCGTGGTAATGAAATCTGGCGCGAAATGAACAAACTATTAACTATTACAAAGGGGAAGCCGTCAAAATGAAGAACTTGAAATAATACTTAATAATGAAGCATTTAAAAGACAAAATTTGGCGAACAAGTTTAATGAATATTTCATAAATCTTGTTGATAGCGTCCACGATGAAACTGCCACGAGCTTCCTGAACAAGCAGATTACAAACAGTGCTTTCTTTGAGCCGGCATCTCCTGAGGAAATATTCTCAGTATTTTTGTCACTGAAAAATAGTAAAGCACGTCATATAGATTAACTTCAGATAGGACCTATCAAGTTTGTACTCGAACTCCTGGTACCAGTTTTCACCCATCTGTATAATATTTGTTTGTCTACAGGTGTTTTTCCAGACAAAATGAAGCTAGCAAAGGTTTCGGTGTTGTACAAGTCTGGAGACAGAAATGGCGTATCCAATTACCGACCAGTAGCAATATTACCTGTAATATCAAAAGGTTTGGAAAAAGTTATTTGTAATAGAGTGACAACGTTTTGTAATACGTTTTCTATTATAACGACTCAGCAGTATGGTTTTCGAAAGCAGGTGTCAACCGAACTGGCTCTACTGACGCAAAAGGAGTACATACTTGATGGATTTGAAGAAAGGAAGGTAACCCTTGGTATATTTGTGGATTTTTCGAAGGCGTTCGACAGGATTAATCATGCTACTTTACTATGTAAATTTGCACGTTATGGATTTCGGGGAATAACTCTAAAATTACTAAAATCATATCTAGAACAAAGAAAACATTGCGTCGCTCTTACCGGTGAATGTTCATCTTTGCTTACTGTGAAAGCAGGGGTTCCGCAGGGCAGTATACTGGCACCGATCTTATTCAATCTTTATATTAATGATTTAATAAGCATTAGTGATCAAACATATTTTGTTATCTATGCAGACGACACTAGCATTTTCTTTCAGTCCAAGGAGCATAAAGAACTCGCAAGTTTAGCCAATACCACCCTCGATAGGTTGTCTCAATGGAGCACAGTAAATTCCTTAAAAATAAACGCAGCGAAAACCAAATGTATTTTATTTGCGCCGGTGCAAAAGCAAATAAATCGTAGCATGGATATCTATTTTGACAATTCTAAAATAGAGCTCGCGAAACAGGTTAAAACACTAGGAGTCATTTTTAGCGAAAATTTAACTTGGGACGCTCATGTTGGCCTTGTAGCTAAAAAGTTGGCGAGGGCATGCGGAATGATTTGTAGATTGCGACAGGTGATTCCACCGAAACTCAAGCTTCTTGTATATAATGCCTTATTTCTCCCGCATATAAACTACTGTAACCTTGTTTGGGGGACAACATCTGCTACACACATCCACAAATTACTTTTAATACAGAAAAAAGCTATCCGCCATATTGCAAATGCCCCATACGATTCCCATACGCGGGATTTATTTCAATCATTTAATGTCTTGACTGTCACGCATGCATACATATTTAACCTGTTCTTAAAATACAAGAGCAGCTTAAAACACACAAATGAGCATTTTCTTCGAATGAGCCGCCTTAAAAAATCCTTGCAGCTGCCATACAGTGTAAGGCAAAGAGATACATGGGATTTGCCATTTTCCCGAACCAATGACGGTTTTAACAGGCTGCAATATCGTGTACCATTCCTGCTAAATAGCCTTGAAAAGTTACATACAGACCCGAACACCATGACTAGAAAACAATGGAAAAATTTTTTAATGACGAACGACGGTATCCAAATTTAAGAAAAAAGTAGAGAAGAAAAATGTTGTAATGTAAACGTTTCTCTTATTTTGAAGCATGCTTGTTTTTGTATTAGGTTCGTACGATTCTTTTATTTGTCTGTACGTCCTGAGTGTAAATGGTCTAACTTAGACCAGAAACTTGTTTTTTTTCCTTTCCCTTTTGCTGAATATGTATCCAAATATGTTGGTCTGCACGTGGGATGCTGTTGTACGCGAATACATTTGTATTGCTTTTATCTGTGAGATGCAACACATATATATATATGTAAAAACTTGCATTTAACATGACTGAAAAACCTTCACGCTGCCAATCAAACAGGGGCAAGGGCCTTGTCAAGCTGCTTGTAGCAGCTTTTTTGCTCTTGTCCCACCATTCCTTTGTTACACGCGGAAGAATGCTGAATAAAGATTTGATTTGATTTGATTTGAAGCCTCCAAACTAGTTGATGGTACCATAGTTGTGCCCACAACCATTTTGCAGAATTCTTCTGATACCTCTACATTATTACGGTGTTGGTAAATAGACAGGGCATGGAAAGGATAGCGTTCCTGCAGGGGTGTACGCAAGCTCCTGGCTACATGCCAAATACGCGACAGTGGTTTGCGAGGGTCCAGCGATGAACAGAACTGCCTCCAACGTTGTCTCCCTAGTCTCTCTAGGTGGCGCTTTATTTTTCGTTGAGCTCGGCGACAAAGGGCAAGATCATACGTGGATTTGGTTCTTCTGTATTTCCTTTCGGCGCGCCGACGGACTGCGCGTAGTCTTTCGAATTCCACGTCAATAGTAGACCCTGGCGTAGGCGCACATATATACCGCGTGGTCTCACTGAGAGAGGACGTAATCAGGCCTTCTATTTTAGATGGTGTTGAGAGGTCCACACAGGAAATCTCCACGGACGACCTAAAGGCAGGCCAGTCTGTATATCGCACGCGAGACGGAGTAGTAGGTGCGTACCACTTGACGCAAACATACGTTGGAATGAGGTCACTCCCATGTGTTTCTACGTCACTGCACCAGCTGACGTAAAACTGGAGACTTGCTGAAACAAACGCCAGATCCAAGCAGCTGCTGTACGACGTGCCACGCAGAAACGTAGGAAACTAAAGCTCTCCCACGCAGTGCAACTAAAGCTCTCCCTCGTGGTACCGCTGACGAAATTGCGAACTTTTTCGTTCAAAATATTGTGCTTCGTCACGGTACATCCATCATCGTTGTAACTGACAGGGGAACGGCGTTCACCTCGGCCCTTACGCAGGAACTTATGCGCCTGAGAGGCACAAGTCACCGCAAAAAAAACAACTTACCACCCTCAAACGAACGGACTTACCGAACGGCTCAACAAGACTATCGCCGATATGATTTCCATGTATGTTGACGCAGACCACCGCAACTGGGACGCCATACTTCCTTACGTCACATTTGAATACAACACTGCTCTACAAGAAACGACACGCTTCACTCCATTTCGTTTAGTGCATGGTCGTGAAGCCAAACCCATGCTGGACGCCATGTTGCTTCCGACTAGTAGTACCTCATCTGTTATGGGTGCTGCCCAATTCGTTCGTCACGCCGAGGCCGCCCGCCAACTCGCCCGACAGCGCATCCGACACCAGCAAGCCCTCGACACTCGCCGCTATAACCTCCGCCACGGAGCTGTTAGTTACCAGCACGGCGAACAAGTCTAGGTTTCGAGCCCAATCCGCATGCGTGATCGCTCCGAAAAGGTTCTCCGCCGATATTTTGGCCCCTACGAGGTACTCCGCCAAGTCATTGATGTGAACTATGAAGTTCTCCCCAAGGGAACAGTTCGCTCCTCTAGACGGCCGACCCCCGAAGTCATCCATGTCGCACGGATGAAGCCTTACCACGCCCGCTAGCGCTTCAGGCGTGTCTACACCAGCCGCCGGAACATTCGCCATCATTGTATCAGTTTGCTCACAGTCCAGTGGACAGGTTGCGATGAAGTCATATGGTCACGTGACTTTGCGGGGGCTTCGCGTATTTTTTGCTCACAATAACAATCATATTATTAATAATAATAATAATTGTTTTTTGGGGGAAGGAAAAGGCGAAGTATCTGTCTCATTATCGTTGGAGTCCTGAACCGCGGCGTAAGCGTAGCGATAAAGGTGGGAGTAAAACAAGAAAGGAAGAAAGAAGAAAGAGGTGCCGCAGTGGAGGTCTCCGGAATAATTTCGACCACCTGGGGACCTTTAACGTGCACTGACATCGCACAGCGCACGCGCGCCTTCGACGCCGGATTTCCTGTAGAACACTAGCCTAAACGCTATCGCATTAAAACGCACAAGCTACTTGTCACGCACATTAGTGTCCGGGTGGGCGTCCACAACATTATGAGAAAAAGGCCTCACGCTTGAGCTGTAGCGAGGAATGCCATCGCATGGTATTTGCTATGGAACCTTCTGCTGTAGTTACGATGTTTCCATCAGTGACAAGTGAACTATCTCTGATTGGAGTGCGTTAAATTGAGCAAGGGTTGAAGAACCATGAATAAAGTTTTCAGACAAAAATTTTGAAAATGGAAATCCGTAGGAAACTCTTATGGAATTAACGAAGGTAATGAATGGTCCGATCTTCTGATGTGTAGCGAAATTTTTCATTAAAGTCGCGTTGAAGTGTCAAGGCTGCTATAGGAAACCAATTGGGAATGCTTTTGACGATCGCATAAACGATAAAATACAAGACTGCCATTTGGTGATTATCAGATATATTGATTGTTATAGCGAAATCTTCTATTATCCTAAAAAATATGCGTTCGTAAGCGGTTTCCCACTCAAAAAAAGTGGCGGTGGTTTAGCTCCGGTAAAACCTGGAGTGACGCGATAGCTACAGCTGGCCGGGTGGAACTTGCTCAGTTGAATCGTAAAGTCAGTCTTTCGCCGCTTCGTTTCGCTGGGCGTTACTTCTTCATCTTCGTCCGAATTGACACGGCGCATGCGCTGGGCGTTACTTCATCTTCGTCCCAATTGACACGGCGCATGCGCACAGCTGTTGCAGCTCGGATTCGCCGGCGCGCCGCGCCGCCGGCAGGAACAGCTGCTCTGCACCACGTGGGTGGTCATGTGACCAAACCAGGTGACGAAAATGGAGGAAAAAACTAGGAGGGAGCGTGACGTCATAATCTTGAAGCCTGGTCTTAAAAATATAATGGAAAGCATCATGGGAAATAGGCCCTCACTTGACAAGGCAGCGGTAGCTCTTAGCCGGATTTCGATTGCGGTTTCGCTCTCTCGCTGTGTTGCGTCAGACTAAAAAGCACCGCGATCCAAACTGGTTGGCAGTCTCGTAACTGTGGAGGGCTTACTTTCCAAGAGTCAGTGCGCAATAGGATCTTCGGCAGCGGCGTAAGATTGGAGGATAGCTTGAAGAGGGTCAGCGCGTCACGTTACGCTCCCTCCCAGTTTTTCTCTCTCCATCGTGACGAACCACGTGATCAGCCACGGCACCGCGCCGCCGACAGCTTCTCCGCACCACGTGACCAACCACGTGGCAGCGCAGCCACAGGATGGCTAAAGCCCCTCTACGTGTCGCGGCGCCGCCACGCTGAAGGATCGAAATGCTACCGCAATGTAGCTATTGGTACAAAATGCTTTTTTCCAGAATTGCTGGGTATGAGCTGGACTGACGATGTGCATTCTTTCTCATTTGATTGCCTTGTGCTTCCATCTAAACTGTGTGATACTTTGAATTCAGTTGCATTAAAATACGCTTCTAAAGCGCTGCCTACACAATAGTCAGATACAACTCAAGAACAAAGTTACGAATGCCTCTTAAACGAGACCCTCCAGCCAATGGCGTCGACCGATTCTCGTTACATCGCTTTTAATTGCCTTGAA
Organism: Amblyomma americanum; assembly: GCF_052857255.1. Taxonomy (NCBI): domain Eukaryota; kingdom Metazoa; phylum Arthropoda; class Arachnida; order Ixodida; family Ixodidae; genus Amblyomma; species Amblyomma americanum. The sequence continues at coordinate 92,012,286 of NC_135504.1, read as the reverse complement.
CCTGCTAGCATGACATCGCAGGAACTGGCTGTTGACATGTGTTCAACCACGTATTAGCGTTTTAACCACATCGTCATGACAATCGATTGATCTCCTTTCCTGGAGGGCAACCTTTGAGAGAAACTGCTGCTTTGTTCTTGAGTTGTATTCGACTGTAGAGAAGGTGGGCCGCTTTGGCAGCGTTCGACGTTCGATCTACTCTGATGCAACAGCGTCGCGGCGTATACGTCTGTCACTCATTCGCTCATTACCGTGAATGATAGATATGATGAGCTGCCCGATGCAGTACCCGTGCGAGGTAGGACTGACGACTGCGGGAGTTGTTACCGGTTGCTAACCATCACGAAGCAGTGGTAAAGCAAAGAGGACACAACGCAGTGCTGGTCGTTTTTCTTGTCTCCTCGTTTCTTTCGTGCTGTTCCTCTAGGACAGAATTCTGAAAGAACTTCGCGAACACCGCAGCGAACATCGCAGTGAACATTGCAGCAAGCACAAGAGTCTGTGGCGACTTCGTCAAGGTCCGGAGTTGGACGCCTGTGTAGCCAAGCGAAAGCACCACTGGAGGAGAGAATCCTGACGTGGCGGCCTCGAGATGGCGATATGATGAGATTAAAGGATCCGCTACCTTCATCAAGAGGTTCATTTCATACGTTACGAGGTGTCCGAATGATGCTAATCATAGCTTGTCGGTCCTAAAACTTCAGGCTAATTGCTCCATATGTTGTGGTTCTTTTCCAGCCCCCAAAAAACACGCGAGTTCTTGTTAAGCCAGGCACGCAATTTCAGACACATACGAGAAACGTTGTCTATCGTGAAAGAGGCTGATCAATGCATAAGCAGAGAATCTCTGGAAGAATGAAAGAGATATATCATCTCAGACATGGTATGCCGGTGGTACTTATATTTGTCTCTTTCTTGTCTTTTTTCGAGTGGATGTAGATGTGACGATAAAAAGAAGACCCCTTTTGCGAAGCGGACGCCAGTTGTTACAACAGTGCTTGTCCTAGGCACTTATCATGTGCCTCTTCTCTTTGAACCTCTAATAACAAAACATTAAATCCGTCAGCTTCAAATCGCTCAGCCTGCCATTCCAATAACATTGCTATTCTGAAGCAGCATGCCCTTTTATTTCACATGCTATATTTTTAAGCAAGTATAAAAGCTCTCGGTGATATCTACCGCTGTAGCTCAGCGCTTTTGGTGTCCTACTGCTGCGTCGAAGGTCGGGAGTTTGAATCCTAGCCACCGCGCCCATGTTTCCGTGGAGAAGAAATGTAAATACGCCCGTGTGCTGTGCGGAGGCAGTGTAGCACGTTAACGAACCACATATGCTCGAAATACACCCGAGCCCTCCTGTGCTGCTATCCTCGTAACCCGCGGGTTAACTCCGGGGTGTTGAATCTCGTAAACCAAGCCGATTGTTTCTGCAATACGTTGTACATATATCAAAGTTTCCGACCCGTGACAATGTAATGAGAATTTAAATGGATACTAAGGCTCAACTGAACTTTGCCTATGTTGAATGATTGCCAGAATCTAACGGATAAAGCATTACTTTCACTGAAAACGAAGTCTTAATAACCGTGAAACGGAGAAAAAAATTAACACGGGTGTAACTATCGCCGATCGATTTTGCTAATAAACTTCGCTGCTACGACAGATTTAGCTGGGTTCTCAGAGGCTAGCCTTTATCGACGTTCTTTTGAATTCACGTTGATCACGGAGTACTTTTCGGCGCAAACGTCACAAGTATGAATCAAGTCTGGCAACATGAAGTTTCCGGCTATTTAAAAAGCACTTGGCAGCATTATCTGTTAATGATCCTTTCATGATTCGTAACTTTGAGTCTGTCGGTAAATTTTTACAGCAGCAAAACCGAGGTTTGTGCACAGCTTTTAGCATAGATGTGGTAGAGTTGTTCTACTCTTTCGCACAAGGAACTGATGACTGCTGTTTTTAGATGTACTTCTTGGGACAATGATGAAGAACAATTTGTGGAAAGATGTGGCTTTTCAGTTGCTGGTATGCTTGAGCTGTTGTCTTTTTATGTCAAGTCTACCTTCATTGAACGGGAAGGTGCACTCTATACCCAAAAAGCGGGCGTGTGTATAGGTTCTAGAGTTGCGCCTGCTCTTAGTGATATTTTTCTGTCATTCGCGGATCGAGATATTCAGAAAGGTTTGAGTGGGAAGATGTCACGTGTTTTCAGATACGTGGATGATTTTTTGGTCCTTATTGAAAAAACAGAATTCCTTGAACACATGTCTGGTGTGTTAGAAATATTCCGAGCCAATGCATGTGGTTTGCAGTTCTCCACTGATGTTCCGGTTAATAGCATGATAAAGTTTTTAGATTCGTGTTTGAATATAGAAGAAGGACACGTGTGGGAAGTACTCACCAAGGGCCGAGAAACCGTTGCTGAATTATAATTCGCATCAATCAAAGGTAGTAAAAAGCGGAATTGTTTCATATTTGTCATCGGCTTTGTCAAAATCCTGTCATCATGCTATGAAGCAAAGCTTCGATGATCAGGCTAAAAGGCTTAGGGATGCAGATTATCCAGATGAGCTCATAACTTTGGCTTGCAATAAAATAGTTAAAAAGCTAAAAACCTCGGCTTGCTGCTACCTTCACAACATGAACAGAAACGAAAAAAGCTCGCAGTCCTTGCCTATGTACACCGCCTGTCTCATGGTCTTAAAAATGTGGCCCATAGGTTTGAAGTTGATATAGTTTTTTCGGCACCAAATAAGCTCAATAAAATGTGTTCAATTGTTGAAAATAATGCCCGCAATCCTAACAAATCTGTAGCGTCTTGTGGCATTAAGCATGACAAGAAATTTTTACCGTGCTCTGAGGGCGTGGTGTACAAAATACGGCTCGCGATCAAAACGCACGACAGAAATTCCTGTCGCGCATCTGTCGCGCGACAATATTTTGTGTCGCAACACAAGCTTTCTTGTCGTGCTATGTGTCGTGCGACAAAGGGTCGTGTCGTGGCTTCTGTAGCGCGACAAAACCTCTGAAGTGCGGTTTGTCGCAAGACAGACGTTTGTGCTGCCGCGTGTCGTGCGCCAAAGGTATCTGTCGCAGGCTTTGTCGCGCGACAGACATCTGTCGCAGGTACTATCGTGCGACACAGAGCTGAGCGTCTCGACAGAGCTACCTGTCGTGGGTTCACCCGCGCGACAGAAGTGCCTGTCGTGGGTTCTGTCGCGGGGCACGACCTTGTCGCGCGACAGAGCACACGACAGGCACTTTTGTCGCGCCCACGACAGGCAACAGTGCCGCCTGTTGTGGGTTCAGTGGCGCGACAGACTTGTAGCACGCCTCCTTTAGCGCGACAGAGGTGTCTGCCGCGGGTTCTGTCGCGCGACAGATTCCTGCCGTGGGTTCTGTCGCGGCGCGACAGATTACTGTCGAGGGACTGTACTGCTTTGCTGCAGATTTGTCACAATGCTGTCACTGCGGACTCAGAGCCCAAATTCATCAAAGATGACGTTTCAAAAAGTTTTGTACTACAGAAATAAATTGTCTAAAAATTTATATATGTAAATGGGTCTAAAATTAACATGCTGCTAACTCAGTGTTTGAAGGAACAGCAGTTTACAATTGGTTGTGAGACACTGGAAGTGGTAAGGGAATAAGTCTATTTTGGGCTGGTATAACAGCAGTTCAGGACCATATATGAGTGTGAATTTAAAAAATGAGAATGGGGCATGTTTGACAGGAATATTTAGCTCAGATAAATTTAGCTTGTTTATAACAATATTCCTCACGAGAAATATTTTATAGCTAGCTGTACGTTCCTTCCGGTGCTCACCTGTGGGGCAGAAACATGGAGGTTAATCAAAAGGGTCCAACCAACTTAAATTGAGAACAGTACAGAGAGCTGCATGGAAAGAAAAATATTTGTATACTAATAAAGGACAGGAAGACAACAGAGTGAATCAGAGAACAAATGTGGATAATTGACAGCCTAGTGGAAATCTAGAGGGAATAGGCTTGAGGCATGTGATGCGAAGGCAAGATGACATATGGTCATTAAGGGTAACGGATTCGGTTATAATAGAAGGCAAGTGTATTTGGCAGAAAGTTCGGTGGGTGGGTTATATTAAGAATCGTGCGCAGAAAGATAGCTGTGGCTGGCACAGGATGAGGTTAAGTGGAGAGATATATGGGAGAGGCCTTCGTCCTGCAGCAGGTATATACACAACATACATGTTACCATCAGGACTATAGTTATTCATTGTAATAATTCGGTGAATCGATCGGCCATATGATCTAGGTTTTACAAAGGATTCGGAAAGTGCTGCATTCAATGGCTAGGTTTAAGTACGCAATGGGCCTGTAGGTGCCAATTTTTTATTCCTTAGCCCATTCCTTATGGCTGCCAAATAAATGGCACCTTTGAAGAGCATGATCTTCCTTGAAAATGCTTCTCATTTATGAGCATCGGACTGTCATTGTCATGCCTTTCTGCCACTTATGCTCTCTACAGCATCGAATTGGTAACTGGTCCACGCAATGCAAAATCAGTGCCCTCCAAATAGTGCTTATATTTTGGCACGCAACGCTCTGCACTAAGCAGCACTGAGATACTGTTGTTGGAGCTGCATGACTATTCTATCTCCAGGAAAAGTTGCCAGTCTTCCCCAAGTGAGTTGCATAGCCAGGCATGACTGCTCACTGCAGGCCAACTTGCAGTTGTGCATTCTGGCACCAAATCAGTAATGTTGGGACAGTAAGTAGGCACAGAAATTATTTATTGTCAGGGCCTTATAACAACACAAAAAATCCAAACCTTACTCAAGGTCGCAGTGAACATAAACCTCGTCATCTGCAGAAAATTCAATATGAACCCCAAACAAAATGCTGTTCTTACAACTGCTCATGCGTGAAGTTCTCAGCATTATACAGTCAACAACCTACTAGAACCAACCACCATAGGCACCAGCTGCACTGACTAGATATTTGCACAATGCACATGTGGAAAACAAAAACTGCTTGTTATAGTTATACTTCACCTATCAAATTCAATTGTTGTCCTAAGTGATGGCACAAAATTGTCACAGAAAACAAGGAAACAGTGGTGAACTTACTAACAATGCTTGGTGATTACACATGGCAAAAAATACGTACAGAGCAGCACCTATGCATTGCTGTACTGGGGTAGTCGAAGTGTAGAACATTACATCACAACTTTTGCGGTATAATCACTTCAAAACCACAACTGTAATCTACAAATTATGCATGCGGCAAAATGCCATATGCATATGACAATATGTATGCACTTCCAAAGAAGTAAACATATTTCAGAAACACAAACCAATTGCACAGGAATAATACAAAATGCAGGTTACATGTGCGGTAACTACACCTGAGGTAAACTAAACACATTTTCAGGTAACAAAGAGGAAAAAATGATGACAGCATGTCCTTGCTAAGAACTTGTTGGAGCCAGCAATGGTTTCTAAGGAGTCTGCAGAAAGGCCAGGGGGCCAACAGGCAGGAGACAGGGCCACAAAGGGAGGAATCGAATGTATCCTTGCAATATGGTACTTCATGTAAATGAGACCTCTGAGCAAAAAAGCAATGCATACACAATAAAAACAGCTGGCTTGTAGAAACTGCACTAGCTGGTTCGAAGTTATCCTTGACCAGTGCAACCATATCCCTTTGCATGAATGACAAAAACAAAGATGAAGCAGAATATGAAAAGCATAGAGAGGCAATTCTGAGTTCTGCGTCACCAAGAGCAGCACAGCCATAACTTTAGTGGTTTCTTTTGTGATTAAGAGTAGCACTAAAAGTAGGTTCTGACTCTGTTACATCACTTTAGGTTCGGTTACTTCTATGCCTGGCAATTACCTATTATTGACCCTCGCTGATCAAGCACCTCATGCACAAAGATAGTGCTTGTGAATGGTCTAGCTTATAACATCAAGGTCTTTACTCCATATCTGGCCCCATGGCTCACCAATGTTCTGCTATACTACACCAGGAAGGACTGACTGTACAGCTGTGTGCTGAAGCAATGTCATGTCTGTGTGACCGGCTTGCACTGAGCAACAGCATGAAACAGAAACACTACTTTGGCAGGTGCAATCTCTTGCATTGGATCATATCAGACATAGTATGCCAAATATTTGGCAAACTATGCTGGGTACCAAGGGCAGAGCAGTAGCCAAATGGTTTCAGTTTCCATCTTGAATGTGACGGGTGCATGGTTAGATCCCCTATGGCATTCAGTACGGACCGGCATAAGATGCCTGGCACCTATACCACAGCAGTGGAAAAGTGGTTTAAACATCTGCCTTATATGCAAGAGCTAGGTGTGCAGCTCAATCCCTACTGGCAATGAGTACACATTGGTATAAGCTGACTGCTGATGGAAAAGCAATGGGTCTACATCTGGTCTGGTGATCTGCTCTTCAGGGGTGAAATGCTCGGAAAATGAATCTTCGACGCCACCTTACGCTATGGCACTCTTTGGCCAAGACGTCGTTGCGCTATAGGAAAAAACCATCGTCATCATGACAAGCAGCTCGAGCCGAGCACATTTTTTTAACTAAAAGCACCCCTATTCGCTTATTTAAATTGCTGCCCCGATGGCTCAGTGGTTATGATCCTCGGCTGCTGACCCTAAAGACATGGATTTGATCCGAGCCACAGCAGTTGCATTTCGATGGAGGAAAAATGCTTCAGGCCAGTGTACTGTGCACTCTGTGCATGTCAAAGAACCCTAAATGGTTGAAAATTCCAGAGCCCTCCACTATGACATCCTTTCTAGCCTAAGTCGCTTAGGGACATTAAACAGCACAGAACCAAACCGCAAGACCTATTTAAATAGAGAAAAAGGTCTAGGAAAAAATATAAGTCACAATTATTAAACCTTCACATAGCATGTATTTGTGTGTGCCGATTTCAAATATGCCATTTAACCTCATGTAAACAAAGTCTTAGTGAACGCATATGTTATGTAAACTTTTTGTCACAAGCTTTGAGGAAATTTTGCTGCAAGGATTTTGCTAAAATGCATGGCACTGGCTTCCCCTGACAACATGGAATCCAGCAAGAGTAAAATTAATACTGCATAATACAAAGTGAGCTCTAAAGTTCTTTAAGTTGTTGCTATTTAAACAGCATATTTGTAATTATCATTCAGAATACATGTTCTTTTAAGGCTTTAAAATTGTGACTCCAGTAATAAAAATTTTTAGGCCTCTATTCTCCATTTAAAGTTGGCAGTACCAAGGTACTGAAATCCTTCTTTCACTCAATCTATGTAGTAATTATTTGCAATATCGCAAACATAAGAAACATTCTCCATTTCAAGCAACACACACTGGGCAGCAACATCATCAGATGAGCACAGACAGAGATTTCGACTCGCAGGAGCACGCTTACAGGGGTGCATGTACGTGACATTTCGGAAGACTGGCTGGCAGATTACGAACTCTTGGCACACGAGTGCAACCTTTCGGCCATTTATGTTGAAAGAGCAGATGTCTGTCACAAGGCAGTAAATGCCATTAGTCGTCCTCACACACTAAGAACAAGTCTTTTCAGGCCTATTGTATTGAGTACTGTGAATGGTGATGTCATTTATCTCTACTCGAGCATAATGTGACATGACAGGCACTTCTCCATACTGAGTAATGAATATTCTGGTGACGGCGTCCTCCATTTGCATCGATCGCAGTGGTGCTCCTAGCACATGTGTACCAGTTGTTTGCATGTCACGAACCATTAACATTTTGTTTTTTCTCTGCAAGAGAGTTGATGACAGGCCCGCAAACCTATTTGCATTCTTGAGCCAAATTTTCATCATGCAACGCTCCGCCACCTGCAATGGCACACCTCTTGCTTCTGCAGCATGTCTTCCCAGTTGCCCATTTTCATTTTCAAATGGAAATGTGGAGGTTCCCCACAGAGGCCCAAACATTTCCACACTTTTAGCAAGATGCAGCAATTGATGCACATTAAATGAGGCATTGCTTTTTCCGTACAGAAAGGAAAACCTGTTCACAAATGATGACAGCAGTTGCTCTGCTTCAGTGAGGTGGACACTACTCACGGAGGTCTGAATCAGCAGAAAAATGCCTTGACACAACAATGAAAAATGATTTAGGTGCCTTTCAGGGATCAGATCACTTAAGCAAGGAAGAGCATATTACAGTAACCAGAACATCCACTCAGTGGCCTTCCAAATTTTACGCTCTGAAATTGGTCTAGGCAATCGGCAGAACTTAATCGGAGGCTTCAGTTGCTGAAAGCGATACTCGAGTTTATGAACATGCCTGCCAATATAAAAAGGCTTTCCAACAGCAGTCAGCCATATCCCGGTTACTTGTTGCGTTACCCCCTCAAGAACACAGTGCATATAATCGGGTGGCAGACCCCACACAAGAGTGAAGCCTTGGAGGCTCACAAGCGGAGAAAGTCCTTTCACCCCACGCACAGTCTGGCGCTGTCTGTGGGCAGACTGCATGTCTTGACGCATGTTAGTGTGCGTGCGTGGCGCTGCTGGCTCACCTCCTTGGATATATCGAATCGTGCCTGCAAGAGACAGGCACAGGAATTAAGCATTTACAAAACTACAGCATCATGGTGCAAAAACAGAACAGATGACTGCAAAAGAGCGAACGCAGTTGTCTGCTTTTCTTCCATTATGCCTGTGTACATTCTCTGCTGTGCCTTCATTGTGAGTATAGACAACCAGGCTATCATTTTCAATAAAATCATAGCAGCTGCTAAAGTGAAATAAAACTTCAGTAAATATGAATACACGATTGCCTGTGCTACAACATTGACTCACAATCAATGGAATAACAAAATTCTCTGTCGTGCAGTGCACTACAGCCACTTTATTAAAATGGTTCTGAAACACCTTGCGAGGAGAGTGCATCAACTCGCTCAATCAGTGCACAGTGTTTTCACGAAAACCTGACCCAAAAATACACTTCTACATGCAGCATAAAATTGACGAGACTTTCCCGCCGACTTTTTCATGTTCGCATCCTCCTCCATTGCCTGCACCTGCATATGAAAGTTGAGAGCTGAGTATTGGTTACATTCTTTGAGACGTCAGGCCGCTACCGTGACCACGGCCACTAAGCCACGCAGCTCCGGCAGGTCAGGAAGCTCCGCTCCCAGAATTGGGGTTGGTGGAGGAGCGCCGACCTTCCAGCATACAAAAAGTGATGACAGGAGAGGAAAAGGTGCGAAGACGCTGAAATTTTAGATTTCAACTACAGATAACTCGGCTTCTACAAAGAGCATTAAAAATATTCTTGCTGGACAATATTCGTGAAGCAGCGTGCTTTAACATCCCAGGCATACCGCAACTTTATTAGAGCTCCTTTAAATATGTGCACTGCTATATCACAGCACTAAATTTGTCACCGGCCTGTTTATGAGGCTTCAATACCATGCATCAGAGCTATGTGTACTACATGAAGCTTTTTGAGATGCCTTAAACATGAAAACAATGCTAGCAGTGCAAGACTGCAATCATGGTAAGTATCTTGGGTCCTGCCTTATGTCAAAGGATGTTGTATCTGGATCTTCAATGTCAGACTATACACAACCAGTAAATTGCACACCCTACAATAATGAAAACTTAATATTCAAGGAGCAATGACAGGATGAAGTCAACTGGCATTAATAAGCATTTTCAATACATGTTACTTCTCATGACATGGACTTTGTTTCTGAGCCTCATAATGCTACTAGTAAGTGTGAAGAGAAGTGTACGAGAGCAGATGCCACGAGGTCAGGCACTGTGCATACAAAAGATTATGTTGCCAATGCCACTCATGCAGGTGGCCGCCTCGCACAAATTACATGTACCTGTGCCACGAACAAACAGTGCTAAACAATAAAATTACTAGTTTTTAAAATATAACAAATTACTGATGTACAGGTTAAGCAAGCTTTGACGCTCAGCATAAAATACAAAGGACCCTTAGTTTAAAAGCATTTGGTAGACCACAATGCAAGCTAATATGAATACAAGCCCGATTCCCCAAAATAGATTGCTTACCATCGACAGGAGTTCCCTTCTGCAGGCACCAGGAGCACCCGAAATATCCATTGAACTGCTTCATGTTAATCAAAGATGCCCTGGCTGGCGAGTCGACACAGCAGCATGCCACAGTCAGTCTAGAGAGCACAGTTTCAGAAGCATGCTTCCACACTATGGTGCCAATGTCATTAAACGCCTTGACAAATGCCTTCATAAATAGATGTTGAGGAGGATGGGTCTTCGCAAACCACAGTGCCCCCACAATTACAATATGGAACCGAATGTTGAAAGGCAGCTCATTTATGAGTAGTTGAACAGGCCATACACTAGCCTTACTGAATTTAAAAACAGGTGATCCATCTGTGTTCAGTCACTCCATTTTACCTTCAGTTGGCTTCTTGTGCTTCGATAGAGCCGCCCATCTGTGATATCTGCATACATGGAAGGTACAGTCGAGCCATTTGCTTCAAGCGGTGAAACAGTAACCCAGAATACTGTGAAAAGATGTCGTAGAGTTGCTCCTTCAGGTTGAAAATTAGAAAGAAATCGCCTCTTGCTATCAGCCGCCGCACCGTCTGCGTGGTGTTGCAATGCATGCATGTTAATGTGTGTGTTGTTTCCTTCCTCCCTTTGCTTCCAAAGTAGCCAAAGCAAACTTGGCAAAAGAAGTGGACGCGAAGGGAATCCATTTCAGTCTCCCACATCTTCCTAAGCATGTGTGTGGTGTCAGGCAACACGTCACTGCCACAAAGCGTGTTGATGAGCTTCAACAGCCCCTCTACTTGGGTCCAAGAGAGGCCTGCGTGCACAACGTACGTCAAAATTAGAAGGATGGTCTGTGCTTTGTTTATGGCCTGATTGGGCAGAGTTTCTTTTGCACATTCTTGGAAATAACTTCTGAAGTTTTCATCACGTTCTCTGAATGACGCTGGATCTTCTTCGTTCGGGGGGCCCCCCTCGCCACTCTCGCCCGCCTCACTGAAAGATGCCCATTCATCTGTGTTGGGAGTGCCGCCTTCGCTACGCTCGCCGACGTCAGTGAGCGATGTCGACTCGCCCGAGTTTGGAGGGCTGTCTTCGGCACTCCCGCCTACATCGCTGACCGACGCCATCTCGTCTTCGTTCGCAGGGCAGCCGTTGTTGCACATTTCCACTGGTTTTGATCCGACAGGGTGATCAACATCGCCGATTGCCTATTCGTGGCAATAAAAAAATCGTCAGGCGCTTCATTGCCATCAGCACAGCTAGTATCGTCTCCTGAGTGGCTGGAACTGTCTGAACATCGGCTTCCGTGCACATGGTCGGACTCGTCGCCTTGTGTCACACTATCCACGTTGCTAGCGTGAGCGCGTCGAGCTCTCTTGAGCTCATCGTTGTACGCCGTCTGCCTCGGCACACACGGCTGCCCGGGCTCCAAGTACTGACGGTACCGCTTGCAACGATGAGTACTCATTGCTGTACGTACGGGGGGAAAAGTGTTTGCGGTGCGGCCGGCCTCACGTTGGTGGATGCGACTGCGCGCCAGGAAGAAAAGTGAACACGACCGAAACCTAAATATAAACGGATTGGATTGGGTTGGATTGTGGAGGGCTCACTCGTTGGCTCTGTGTTGAACCTTCTAAACGAGCTCTAGTCCACCGTGGCTGGGATCGAACACGAGTGCTCAGTCCTTCTCTCAGTATCGAGCGCAGTGAACCGACACCTCAGGTGTCGTTTGATTTGAACCATTAAGCCACGTATCGTGGCGGGGCTTACTAAAGGCCGCCCAGGTTCGAACCCAGCCGCGGCGGCTGCATGCGTTTCGATGGATGCGAAGCGCAAAAAGCGCCCGTATGCTATGCGATGGTAGTGCACATTAAAAATCCCCAGGGTCGAAATTATTCCTGAGCTCTCCACTGCAACACTTCCTTCTTCCTTTCTTCCTTCAATTCCTCCTTCATTCTTTCCCTTACGGCGCTGTTCGGGTATCCGTGCACTGAGATGTGAGGTCATTTCTTTCCTCAAAAACAAATTTCTTTTTTTTCCCTGTCAAAAAAAAAAAGTTGGTCAGGTGCTCATATGATATATTGTGTCAACCGTCTAAACTGGTGGCTTCTTGTTCGCTCTCCGCACAGCCTGTTCGCCGACCGTCACTCGAAAGAGGAACCCCAACTGGGGTCCTTCAATGCGCAACCTTATTTCCCATTTGGGAGGCCGGCATAATCAAAAGAGCTACTACTGGGGCTAGTTGGAAATGCATCCTTGAAGGTATTGGTGAGCGCTATCAAATACGGAGAAATATGGAATCGACCCGTGTGTTCGTCTCTTTCCGTATTTTGATAGCGCTCACCAATATACCTTCAAGGCGGTATAATCACAACCGAAGGAACGTGCGCCGTAGGTCAAAAGTTCAGAGCTCAAAACCGCGTGCTATGTTGTATGGCTAGTTATACCCATGTACGCATCCCATATATCTCTTGTATTTGAACTCGTCACAGCAGATCTGAGGGTCTGCGTGTGCCGCCCTAGCTGTACTTTCTCGCTTCTTGACAAAAGGGGGGTGGCCGAATTAAGTGCCTGACTTGGGGAAAAGTGTGTAAACGTCGAACCGACATTCATTGCGAGCTGCAAGGCGGTGAATATATGTACTCACAGTTAATACGCTGGACTGCACATCGAAAGCAGACAGTGCGGTTTAAATGCCCGTTGCATGCAATTCGCATTTCGGAGGTAATTTGCGCTGTCGCACACCAGAGTATACATACGCGCACTATTGTGTTCGAAAGGAAGGCGAACAACACGGAGCGTACACGCTCAGCTGTTCGCATTTCTTTTCATCACGATTTTACTTCGGTAGTAGCAAAAAAGACGCTATAGAGTCGTCTGTGATGCATTCTAGGACGAACGTCTTGTAAAAGCGCGATCAAAAGAAATATGAACAGCGGAGCGCGTAGGCGGCGCGTTGTTCGTGTTTCTTTCGATGGCAATAGTAAGTGCGAAAAATTGAACAAAAAATTAATGTAGTAACTGCATAACGATGCAATTACGTATAGCACACAAAAAGAAACACGGAAGATGCAGCGTCAACTTATTTGTGTCACCCCTTTTTATGCCACAGCACATGTGTTATGAATAACCAACTATTATATAGCTAGTGTACATACGCGTACACTCTAGCTATTGGAAAGAATTTACTAGACTGCATCCCGTCGATCAGCTGGTGTCCTAATTCTGTTTTCTTCTTTTTTTGCGATTGACACCATTAATACGCCTAAACATTATACGGGGCATCAAATTTTTTCTGCCCTTTACAGCATGCAAAAAATCTTGCGCATATGTGCAGTACCTTTTGCCTGATCGAGATAGCTATATAGTATATTTACTCGAATCTAGGCAGCGGCCAAGACTTTAAGCCGATCGATGCTTGAAAGTTAAAGGTCGAATAGATCGGAACGTTCAGCGGGGACATCACGCAAACGGCATTTCTTTCATGTGAACCTACTCATGTGAACCTTGCCATCACTGGCCTCTTCCTTATCACTCTCCTCTTTGTACAGTTCCAATCTTCTGTGCAGTCAATCAAGTGGTTTGTAGTGCTGCTCTTTTTAAACGAGTGCTCAACCAGGATTTCCGGGATGCGTGTTTAAAGCGGCCTGTAGGAGTTTGCTCGTGCGTTTCACTGGTCCCGTGGAATCTAAGACGACCTAAGAGGTCTATATCTTGTGAACAAAAAAAACTATCGGCCTAATATAGAGTCGAATATACAGGGCACCTCAATATATCTTCTGCGTAATTTGTGCTTCAAGTACAAGTTCGCGTTTATTACTTCTCTTTCCTTAAGAGCCACTCTCGTGCTTCTTGGTCCTACCAGTACTTGGTATGAAGTATCTGTTCTCCACCCCTTATTTTTTTTCACTACATATTCACGTGTAAATGCACATGAGTACTAGGCTATATTTTATTTTCACATCCCGCTTGTCGCGGACATTTGTAATAAAAAAAAACAAATTAAACGGAAATCAACAGGACAGATAAATGCTTGTTTACAAGGAAAAGTGGTGCGGTTTGGTTTCCGACATATACGAAGACATTTGGTTTCCGGCCACGACTAACTTAGCCATACCGTTTCGGAGAATCCGCGGCAGATGTTTAGCCCTAGCGTACTGTGAAGGTGTGCTCTGGTGTGCTCTTATGTGCTCGCGTTGCGTACGAAGGCGAAGAGAAATGTTACGTCGTATCGGACGCCAACGTTCGAAATTTTGCACCGCATGATATCGACGACTTTGAGAGGGGGAAGCCCTATGATGAGTTTTTGGCGGGCAACACCACCCCACGGGGCGGATTTTGCAAGGCCACCATTGTCCATATGACAGGTAAGAGTTAGGATCCTCACCGGCATTGCCGAACACGATTTTGGCGTTCACTTATAATAATGTGGTAAAAATTGCAGAGACTGAAGAAGAAATGAGAACGTGGCGCCAAAACAAGCATATGGCCTCGCGCAAGTGTTCCTCGAAAGATGGCCCGCCGCGGAAGAAGGTGCGTCCAACTGGCTTTCCTGTGCTTTCTGAACATTATGCGCTTAGTTCACATTAACCGCAATTATCTTTGAACCAGGAACTTACCAACATGTGTACTGTGTCCATGTTCTTTATATTGCTTTTTTTGGATTAGTGATCAGCCTAGGAGATTCATGCACGGGTTCTACGTTTTGCCCGCTGCACGGCTTTCAGGTGTTGTCGGTCACACGGCAGCAATAAAAACGCCGTTCCAGTAGATTTATTGTTTCGCAGGTGGGCTTAGCGCGCGACAATGCAGGGACAAAGGACGAGCGCTAACTTGCTACTGAAAGGAACGGAAGCAGAATTACTAGCTCGAGGATCTTAATGCACGCCCAGCTATCCACTGAGGATAGCCAGCAAGTTTTGTGTGGAATTTGTTTTCAAGGCACCTCGAAAACGTTCAAGTCTTTGTGCACTGGCGAGCCAAAGTCATTACAAACTGGCTTGCAGCATCAGGCTTGCAAGTTAGTTGCGTGCAAAGTTGGTGTTTTTTACGAGGTCCCTCTGAGCTGTGGCCGTGTCTAAATAGGGCAGACTGGTCGCTGCCTCAGTGAACGCCTAAGAGAACATGCTACGTCTTTTAAATCGTCTCAATCTAACAACCTGCCTAAGCATTTTTTGAGCTGCAAATGTCATCCACTGTTTGGAAAAAGAAAAGTTCTTGGCCGTTCTAAACGACAACTAGCAGGGGAGCTTCTTGCGGCGTCATTTATTCATGAGTTAGGAAGTGATAAGTACCTGAGTGACGCGTCTATTGTCATGTTGCGAAATGAATCTGTTTCTAAATGTTGAGTAATTTCTTGGGCATTGCTGCTTGAAGGTGGAAGAGGTGCTTCCAGTTTCTTTCTGTGCTATTTTTGTAGTCATTCAGTCCCAGATTATCTTGGTTCAGTTTGCCTTTATCCAGCCCCCGTCTTAATGAGTGGATAGCTGGGCATGCACATTCAGTTCCTTGAGCTCGTAATTCTGCTTCTCTTTTTTTTAGTTGCAAGTTAGCGGTCATCCTGAGTCCTTCTCTTGTCCTCGTTTGTCTCACGTTAAGCCCATCTGCAAATCATGACTTGCCAACTGGCCCAAAACTCCACTTTGCTCAGTAGATTTCTTGCTTGGAGGAATTTCTTCTTGTTGACAGTGCACGAGGGATTTTTATTCTCGCATGCTGGAAGCTGAGGGGAAGAATTTACTGTGTCTACCAAGGTCTGCCACAGTCAGAAATAGGGGCACCCATTGGTAAGTCTTTAAATTGCCTGCAAAAGCAGCTTCGTAACAAAGTGTTGACTAATGAGAATAGCGGGAGTCAGCAGAGATTCGGGAAGTCGACATAGGAGCCATGAGGTAAAGCTCTGTTAGCTTCAAGATCAGTAAAGGAAAAGTACGGCAAGACCAACAGGAAGGAACGCTCGAGCAAACTGAACAGTGAAATCCGAGTTGTTACCCTGTGGTATTCGTCCCCTGCTCTATGGGCCGCCCAATATCTATATCTAGCTACCTTCACTGTGCCCTCTCGCCTCCTGTTGGTCTTGGTTTGATGCGTGTATGCAACTAAAATGACGCTGATGACATAGCCTTCATATGTATGTCACTACGAGCCCATCTGCACTATCGTTTTCTGCTCAACCGGCTGTGTTTGAATTAGCGAGGTAGAAATGTGATGGGCCGAAAAGAGCATTATGGCTTTGAAAACAAAACGGTGTGTTTCAGTAGTTTTGCCAAACACTGTGTCATCTGCCTACGACTTTTGATAGGGGGAGGGGATGCGCATACTGCCAGCTAAAAAAAAGTTATTTCCTAGAACTGTAATTATGCAAATGACTAATGATACCCTGAATTGTAGCCACTAAGGCCAAGCCCCAGCGTACATATTCTTCCTGACCCTCTTTTTAAAATCCAATGCAACTTTAATCACTTTTGTGAACAAGGCTCCTGTACAGTAGGGGAAAGTATTTATCCTCTTAAGTTTTATGGTTCCAATTCACTTTTTAATGTGATGTCTTATGAGGCAAGTTTTTGTTGAAGTCTCATTTTTGTATCAGTTTTCTAGGGTTACAAGCTGTCCCTTGACCTGGTAGTTTGCTTTCCGTGGGCTGGAATGCTTGGGAAAAGGTTTAGTACCAGTGGTTATAGTGCTCGGCTGCTGACTTGAAGGACACGGGATTGATCCCGGCCGCTGCTGCGATCGCATTTCGATGGAGACAAAACGATAGAGGAGTTGCTTTGGGATGTTAAACCCCATAAAGTCTAAATCATTCTTTTGATGGATCACTATTTCATCCTGCTGGCAAAGAGTTTACATCCACTTCATTTGGAAAAGGGCCGAGGATTTGACTAAGCACTTCTTTATTTTTCAGTCCAAGCTGAACTTTCAGGCTAGGGCCCTGGCAAAAAGAAGTGCTGAGGACGAGCTGATGGAACAAACAAGTGCGATGGAGGGGTCTGAGGGTACAAGCAAAGATGTAAGCCTTCAATCCAAGGCTGCAGACTTCGAGGCACGTGTGAAGGAGCTCGAAAGCCTTAACAAGCAGCTGCAGAAGGCCCTCTGTGCCAAAGTTTTTAATATGGGTATGTGAAGAATTTGGACTCCAAATGCTTGCTTGTTATAGCAAGTTTACGTTTTACACCACGCTGTAAAGGGTGCCCACTTTCTGCTAATTCACATAGGCTTTCACCGTTCGTCATGAAGTGACAGCTTTTGCGAAGCTATATACTTGGGTAACAGTGAAAGTGGGCTGCCTTCCTGCAGCAGGTGCTCACTGTTAGTAGGATTTACACAGTACAAGAACTGCATGTGAAAACCACATGCACAGTGTTTTGGTTGCATCAAGACAGCTATGCACTATCACTAGATTCTACCATTGTAATTTGTAGGTATGAGAAAACGGAGCGTTTCTCTACAATTTCTGCACTCAAAGGTTATCACCTCTTCAGTGTTCTGAACCGGGCGTGTCTGTTCAGTAATTTGATGCTTCCCTTTGTAACTTCTCTTTAGATTCCTGTGTGTTGGAATGTGGCCACGGGCAGCCAAGTTCTCACCGTGCGCAGCCAGGACCACCTAGAGCAGCAGGTTCGTAAACCTCTTTTGCAACGCAGAATGGCATAGTGAGTAAGCAGGTGTTTGAGTATTTGCTATTGAATCTAGATTAAAGTGCAATCTACACTGGCCAGTGCCCACGTGACCAACTGTGTAAACAAAAAACAACAAAAATAGCCGAAGCAAAATGTCATCCCTAGAGTACACCTAAAACATGGTCGCTGTGAGCAAACCATTGTCTGATTCCACAGCAGCCAAAAAAAATGAGTGCAAGAGAGAGTGAGAGTGCAGGAAGAAAGACTGAAGTTAATGGCAAGAGCAAAATTGAACACCAAGGCAAAAGCAGTTGTTAGTAAAATACAACAATTGTGACGATTCGTGCACATGCACCGGTGCCACGGCGAGCCGGTCAGTGACTTTTCCTGGAGACAGTTGGCCTGGGTCGGGTCGCAGCGGAGAGACATGACCATATTTGGTTGTGGCGAAGAAACATGACCATATATGGTAACCGTCGACGGCCCTGTCGAACGACGCTTGAGTGTCCCCGTCATTATGCACCCCTCGAGAGCCACGGGGGAGTGGACAAAGGCGCGGCCACGGCTGAAGAAAGAAGAAAAGGCTTTAAAAGCGGAAGCCGACGGGAGGAAAGGGGAGAGCGAGCGGGGCGAGTGGACGAGAGGGCCGGAGATGGAGCGAGGCAGAAGACTGGGGCTGCGCATTGACCTGAGCCCGGGGTCTAGCCGTCGCTAACGTTCGACCTTCGCCAACGCGCCTCCACGCCTGGCAGCTCATCCAACGACCAGCCGAGAACGAGGGCAGCACCGCCACGAGGAACTCCCAGCCCGGCCGCTGCAGACAACCAGCCATTCATCGAGCCCGTGCCACACCACGCTGACTCAGCCCCGGCGACGACGAGCCCAGCTTCTGTCCCGTAAGCAGCATCGAGCCAGATGCTTTAATTAAATCACTTGAAAATCATTTTGGAGTCTGTGCATCAATCTCCTCATGCCCAGTGTGGACCCAGGGCCATTTTAAGAAACTGGTTCATCACATTGGTGTCAGAAGTGGGGTCCACACTTAAATCATTGGGCAAAAGCTGGACTGCACCCCCGGCGAGAGGAGCTTGAGGCACTGACTATATTTGGTCTAATATGGAAGAAGCCCACTCGAGTGCACAGCCCTTTGGGGCAAGCGTACTTGCATTAGCAAACATGGTGGAGAGATTCACTGGCGACGGTCAGGGGCCGTCTATTGTTGAATTTTTTGACATGTTGGAGCAGGTGTGCAAAATGGGCGGGTTAACGGATGCACAACAGCTGGGAATGGCGAAATGTCGCATGTCAGGGGCAGCACATGATTTTGCCTGGAGAGATGAGGGAGTCAGGAAGGCGGGCACGTTGGCTGAATTTAAAAAGCTAGCGTTTAAATATTTTGACAGGGAACCTTCTAGCGTAAAGCTCAGGCGGTTCCTCGACGCTCGGCAGAAGCCGGGAGAAGACGCACGCGCGTTTGCCTCCCGCCTTCGCTTCCTTGGGAACGAAACCCTAGCGCGAGAACCGGGGCCTGATAGTTCGAAGCAAAAGCACGCCAGAGAGCTGCTTCTGGAGCAGATGACGTCCCAGTTCATAACTGGCTTGAGGGATCCGGTGCGCAGGTTTGTTCTGTCTAAGGCGCCGTCTACTTTTGAAGGAGCGGTAGAGGTAGCTGTAGACGAGGAGCGTAATGAGTTGCTTGTCTCCAGTGAGGAGAAGGTGCGGCTTGTAACAGAGCCAAAAAGTGCAAGCGCCGACGCGAATGTTACTCAGTTGACCGATAGGCTAGACCGGCTGGAGGCGCTCCTCGCGGAAGGCCTACAGTTAAATAACAGGGGCAATTTCCGGAACCGTGAAAGGAGGCAGGTTCGCTGTTATGCTTGCAGAAGGTACGGACACGTTGCCAGATACTGTCCCGAGCTAAACCGCGAATCTGGTACGCCAAATGGGCAGCAGCGCGCGCCGACCAACACGGGGATGGAACAAAGATATATTGTGCCAAAAAACGCGTAGAGTCCCCCGCAGCCGAGCCGGTTGGGGGGGAGAGCAGTAAGAGCTGTGCTATTGTAAGCGTTTTTGGAGAATCCTGCCCGATTGCCAAATTCGTGGTAAACGGGGTCACTTGCAATCTGTTGGTTGACACTGGCTCCCGGATAACGCTCCTTAAGCAAAAGTTTTTTGATCTGCTGACAAGGAAGGGAGACAGGCAGGTGCATGAGGCCCGAGAATCTCCGAAAGTAAGATTCGTGGGCATCACAGGAGCTGACCTCGGCACGGGAGGACTGTACCTTTTGCGCTTCACAATCGGGAACGAAAGTTTTGACCATCCCAGCTACATTTGTTCCGATGCTGTGTCGTTGCCGGATGGTATATCGGGCCTCGTAGGTCAGGACCTGTTACGGCAGCATGGCATCGATCTCATATTAAGCCAGAACTGCCTTTCCTGTCGCGGGGCTTTGGTCCCATTAGCAAATCGAGAGGCCGAGTACGTTGCACGAGTGGACTATGGGGAACAGAGCGCGAAACAGGGCTCGCTAACACACGCGGGCGTTAGTGTTAGGACAACGAGAGAAACAGTGGTGCCGCCTCGGTCAGAGATAATCTGTGTGGGAGCGATGTCAGCTCAGATTGATGAGGGACACATAGGAGTCGTTGAACCTATAGAGGGGCTCGCAATAGGACTGAGTGTGGCGGGCTGTTTGGTCACGGTTGACTCAAAGAAAAGGATTCCCGTCCGCTTATGTAACTACTCGCAACAAGAGCTTCACCTGCCGAAACACAAAAACATAGCTACATTCTCCACGGCTGAGGTAGATGAGCAGGGTACCCCGATTTGCACTACGGGCCTCGTCAATGAAAGGAAAGGAAAAGAAGGGAACCTGCAGTTTGACCTCTCTCACATCGACTGCAAGGAGCGAGGAAGAGTTGAGGCTCTCCTGCAGCGCTACTCGGATGTGTTCGCTGCATCGAAGCTAGACCTGGGAAAGTGCGGAGTGATTAAACACCGCATTACGACTGGCGACTCGCCACCAGTGTACCAACGGGCCTATAGAATTCCCTACTCACAAAGAGAGGAAATGGATAGGCAGGTCCAAGAGCTAATCGACAAAGGCATTGTTGAGCATTCCAAGTCGCCGTGGGGGGCACCGGCACTTCTAGTTGAGAAACCCGATGGTTCATTTCGACTGGTAATAGACTACCGGCGATTGAATTCCATTACAAGGATAGATCCCTACCCGCTGCCACAGGTGCAGGAAACCCTCGCGCAGCTTGGGTCAGCCAAGTATTTTACAGTTGTCGACCTCGCATCGGGGTTCTGGCAGATCGAAATGGATCCAAACGATGTCGACAAAACCGCATATAACACCCCGTCTGGCCACTTTCAGTGGAGACGCATGCCGATGGGACTTGTTAACAGCCCTGCAGTCTGGCAGAGAACTGCGGACGTAATCTTGGCCGGTTTGCTGGGAAAGAGGTGCTTCGACTACATGGACGATATAATAATTTACAGCAGCACCTTTGCCGAACACTTGGAGGCCATTGAGGAAGTGCTGGTCAGATTGCGAGCTGCTGGCTTAAAATTGAAACCTTCAAAGTGCCAACTTCTACAGCGGCAGGTCAAATACCTTGGACATATCGTTTCCGCAGACGGCGTAGAACCTGAAGCGGGAAAGTTAAGTAGCGTCCGCGACTTCCCTAGACCAACTGGAGTTCGAGGCGTTCGCGAGTTTCTTGGCTTAGTCGGATACTACCGAAGGCATGTGCGAGATTTCGCCCGAATCGCAAAGCCACTGACTGCACTAACAGCAAAAAACATAGAGTTCGTATGGTCGGAGGAGGCAGAGGTGGCGTTCGAAGAACTAAAGGAAAAATTAATAACCGCTCCCTTGCTACGATATCCAAACTTCAGCCAGCCTTTCATTGTAGCGACTGACGCCTCGAAGTTTGCAGCGGGTGCAGTGCTGTCTCAGAATTTTGACGGCAAGGAGCACCCTATCGCGTTCGCGAGCCGGCAATTCAGTCCAGTCGAGCAGCGGTACAGTGCCACTGAGCGGGAGTGTCTTGCAGTGGTTTGGGCCGTGCGGCACTTTCGGTGCTACCTCTATGGCCACAGATTCAGGCTAGTGACCGACTGCCAACCCCTTAAGTGGCTTCTAAACGTGAAGGATCCGAGCTCGCGCCTCGCGCGCTGGAATCTGCAACTTCAGGAATACGATTTCGAGATAGAACACAAGCCAGGCAAGGTGCACACTAACGCGGACGCATTAAGTCGAGCTAACCTGGTACGCACCGTGAATGAATTTTGTCCGGCCATAGATACAAACGATCTCCGCACCGAGCAGCGAAAGGACAAAGGGCTAGAGAAAACATTTCATGCCATTTCTGGGGGGATCGCCCGGGATCCCGACAATTGTTACTTTGTTGACAACGAAGGAACCCTACGAAAGCGCACCCGGCCTACGCGGTCAGGAAGGAAGGCTAGCCAGGTGTGGGAAAGAGTGGTGGTACCAAAGTCAATGGTGCCGCACGTCTTGAGGGTTTTTTACGATGCCCCATACGCGGGCCATTTTGGAGTAATGAAGACGCAAAGGAGGTTGGAGCACTACTACTATTGGCAGGGCATGCGTTCAGATGTTAAAGAGTACTGCGCTAACTGCCGTGCTTGCCTGGAAAGAAAACCTCCGAAAAACCGCAGGCCGGCCCCCCTTCAGGAATTCGAGGAAGTCTCGACGCCTTTTGAGAGGGTTGGCATGGATATCCTAGGCCCACTTCCGACTACGACAACAGGAAACAAATATGTACTGGTGTGCGTTGACCACCTAACGAAGTATGCTGAGATAACAGCACTGCCCGACCAAAAAGCAGAAACTGTGGCACGTGCCTTTGTAGAAACAGTGGTTCTGCGGCACGGCGTTCCGCGGCAGTTGTTGACGGATCAAGGGTCAAACTTTGTGTCGAGGTTGATGAAAGATGTGTATAACCTTCTGGGAATTGACAAAAGACAGACCACCCCTTACCACCCGGCTTGTAACGGTGCTGTGGAGAGGCTTAATCAAACAGCAAGCAAACTGTTATCCCATTATGTTTCGCGAGACCAACAGGATTGGGACCTCTGGATACCGTTTGCTGTTTTTTCTTACAACACGGCGGTGCACGAGAGCTCCGGTGACTCCCCTTTCTACCTCTTGTATGGTCGCGACCCAGACACACCGAATGCGGTGGTTGATGGACAGAGACGGGTGCCATACGGGTCACTAGATGATTATCGAGCCGAACTGACGTCTCGATTGCAAGTGGCCCATGACGTAACAGCCGAAGCATTACGGGAAGCAGCCGACAAAAGAAAAAGGTGGTTCGACACTAGGGCTAGGGCGGTTCCTTTCAGGGTGGGAGACCGCGTATACCTTGAGTGCGTGCAGGTCAAGGCAGGGCTTGCCCGTAAGTTAACGCCCAAATGGAAAGGACCTTACCGCATAGTAGAGGAGCTATCGCCGGTTAATTTTCGGATTCGGGAGATCGCAGGGGCCTCAACCGCTGTGGTCCATGCTAACCGGTTAAAGCAAGCACCAACATGCTCGCCTCTTTCTGAAACGGCTGCCTCAAGGGAACAGGAGGGGGAGGATAACCTTCGCACGGAGCCCGCCATTGTAAATAACCCTGCATTGCAGAAAAGCGGTCAGAGCGGCCGGCACAAAAATTTTAGTCCATGTGATGAACTGGAACACTTCATGCAGTCGCAGCTCGGAGGCGCCCTTCTCGAGGAGGAGGCATTTCAATCTGGCAGACGTATTCCAGCCACTAGGTACTACCTCCGTAACCGAGTAGTGAACAGGGAGGTACCTCGCTAAGACTACATTTCCTAGTTTTGTACATTACAAGTGTGCTTCGTTTAGTTTCATTTTTTGTTCGTTCTCTTGTTGGAGATGTTGTACATACTGTTAATTATGGTCTTATATTGTGCACTCGAGTGGTATCTACGGTGAAGAATTGTTCTGAAACTCCGCTCTGGCTCGGTGCTCGTGGGGAAGAAAGGAGCGACTTGTGCGGGATACTGGCCCGAACAGCGCGGCGTGTGTGTGTGCGCGTGTGTGTGTATGACGAATTCCTAATGTTCAATGAACATTCCTTTTAAGAAGGAGCGGATGTGACGATTCGTGCACATGCACCGGTGCCACGGCGAGCCGGTCAGTGACTTTTCCTGGAGACGGTTAACCTGGGTCGGGTCGCAGCGGAGAGACATGACCATATTTGGTTGTGGCGGAGAAACATGACCATATATGGTAACCGTCGACGGCCCTGTCGAACGACGCTTGAGTGTCCCCGTCATTATGCACCCCTCGAGAGCCACGGGGGAGTGGACAAAGGCGCGGCCACGGCTGAAGAAAGAAGAAAAGGCTTTAAAAGCGGAAGCCGACGGGAGCAAAGGGGAGAGCGAGCGGGGCGAGTGGACGAGAGGGCCGGAGATGGAGCGAGGCAGAAGACTGGGGCTGCGCATTGACCTGAGCCCGGGGTCTAGCCGTCGCTAACGTTCGACCTTCGCCAACGCGCCTCCACGCCTGGCAGCTCATCCAACGACCAGCCGAGAACGAGGGCAGCACCGCCACGAGGAACTCCCAGCCCGGCCGCTGCAGACAACCAGCCGTTCATCGAGCCCGTGCCACACCACGCTGACTCAGCCCCGGCGACGACGAGCCCAGCTTCTGTCCCGTAAGCAGCATCGAGCCAGATGCTTTAATTAAATCACTTCAAAATCATTTTGGAGTCTGTGCATCAATCTCCTCATGCCCAGTGTGGATCCAGGGCCATTTTAAGAAACTGGTTCATCACACAATGTCAACTGTAATGGAAACATTTTACACAAAGGTACACCATCTGCCTAACTAAGTTGCTTCAGGATAAAGGCTACCAGTGTTATTTCTATTAACCCTGTCCAATGCCAGCTGTGGCCAGCTTATCCTGCTAACTTCCTAATCTCATTCACCCGGCTTTCTGCTGCCATCTGCTACACATGCCTTTGCGGTAGGTGATCCACATTTACTTGGGGTTCCGGTAGCTGCGGATGGTGAGCCGGCGGAGCGGGCTGTTGACGTTGCTGGCCAGGCCTGTAGCTGAAAGCGTTCTGTAGTGCGTGTGTCAGGTCGCGCTCTAAGCTTCGTCTTCATCAGCGCCGCTGTCGATACCAGCGCAGCTACACCTTCTCGTGGACCTCTTGCTGCTACAGCTGCTGCTGCTGCTGCTTTTAGTCTTGCTCCTCCTTCACTGTTTTGTTTGGTAATTTTTTTTTGTTATGCTGGATCTAGGTTCCTGATGGGCCCATGAAGACTGCCACAGATTCATGACATTTTGCTTTGGCTATGTTTGTCTTGTTTGTTTGTAGTTTTTTTGTCCTATGGGCTCTGGCTGTTCTATAAATGATGCTCTTTGCCTGCAGTTAATTTTTTCTAGTTTTAATGCTTGACTGACCTCCTAATTTATTGGTTTGGTCTCATGTATGTCGTTGTTTACTAGCATTACATACACGCACACAAGATGTGCCTCCTGCTCTGGCTGTCAGAAAGCTCAATTTTTTTCAACCCTCGTGCATTAAACGCACTTCTTTCTTTTGTGGCAGCTTATACTGATAGTGATTGCAAGCTAGCAGCCTTTTCTTGTGCATCATAAAGAAGCACGCAGTACATAAACATATCTCTCAAATGTCACAATGTTTTGGCCTGGCTTATGGGATGAATGGGCTCTAAGAATGTTTCGCGAGGGATATGAAAGCGCATGGATACCTTGGCTGGTCACAAATGATTTGCACTGTCAGTCTGCCGTTCGAAAGATTCTAGTGTCTGATGGCGGTTACGCTTCGCACTGCATTATGTAAAATGAGAGTAAATCCTAGTTGTGCCCACTTTTGACATTACTATATGGGCCACTATATTGGGAATAGGTTCTTAGAAAAAATTATTAATGAAGTCACAATCAAGAGAAGTTAGTGGCATGCATTCAGCAAGTTCCCTGCAGAAAAATTTAATGAAAGCTCTTTGAAAAAAGAGACATAATATATAAGTACTCAAGGACTTGTTTCGCATCGAAATTGAATCTAATATTAGAAACCAGCACACACATATATATTCCCTGATGTCAAAATTTGACTGCAATAATATAAATTTCTAAGACCAGCTTCCATGTTAAAAGTAATCTGTGACATCGAACAAGCAACTGAGTTGAATGGTGCGTTTCATTTCGTTTTAAAGGTGTGCCATATTGAATGAAGTATCTAGTTTACCTCTCTATATTAATGTGGCAGCGGTAAAGTCAGCATAAAAAAATCATGATCATGGTAGTTAACAAGTGGCATGGCCGGGCACTGATTGGTCAGCAGGTTGTGTGTCATCGTGAGACCACATGATATAACTGAGTTGACAGCTGCCTACTCGAGCAACTCCTTTGACATGAGGGTGCGAGATGGAAATTGAATCCAGGACTCTTGGATCCAGAGTCAGACACTCTGCCCCTTGGCCATGCATGCACATTCATACGGCTTGGTAGAAGCGGGGCTCTGTATCGACGGGTAATCTGCAAATAATGTGACAGGCTACGATTGTATTCTTATGAGTGTGTGAGATATAGAGGCGCAAGTTAAAGAATTAGTGGTTACGAGAGTAGCAAAGTGCATGTACACTAATGAGGATCTGCAAGAAGAGTCTGATGGGAGTCATTAAACACTCCCACATCATGCATGTAATTAGGATCTGCAAGAAGAGTCTGATGGGAGCCATTAAACACTGCTACATCATGCCCTTGAAGGCGACGAAGCTGAACAATCCCCAAATTTTTTGTTTTTGCTGTTGCAATTTTTTTTTGAATTTTTTTGTGCATAATGAATGCACTTCCCAATTTTGAGCTATTTTTTAAAATGTATTCTTCTTTTGAGTGAACATGATAAATGCTGCTCTGTGTGCTTAATTTGTTGATAGTGTATTATACTGGTATCTGTATGAATAGGAAGTTTTATCAAATTTTATGTGCTTATTTGATTTCCACTCCCCGGCCATGCTTCTTCGGTTCCAAGTCAGTGTGCCCATGGCAGCAGTGCTTCACAGGCTAAGCCCTCGTCGTCCTTGCCGCAGCTGGCTGCTACCAACTTTTAACACTCTTGAAATGTTCCCATGTTATCATCTTGATGCAAAATTAGCATAAACCGCTGCCTTTCTACAAGCACAAAAATTCGGAGCCTGGACTTTTAGCAGGGCTGTTCTATGTAGAGTGGCTTGCACATTATTTCATTCGAGACACTGTAATGATCGGATCAATCAAAGCCCAACACCTATCCCCAAAAGAGTTAAGTTCTCGTGACATAATGCTGCTATACAGTCCAGCTCACTTTATGAATATGACTACATATGGGGAGCTAATTGCCACAGCACTGCCGATTAGGCTTCTTGTTATGAACGATATGCCATGTCTAGTGGATAGAGCTTACTGGTAGCATGCAGTGGCAGAAATGCTTATCTTTTTCATTGATTTCGACAAGAACGGTAGTCACTAAAGTGTCAAGGGTTTTTGCGCAGTTGAATTTTGCCTGCAGTCGACCATTGAATGAGGAAGGAGTTCTTAGATGCATGCAGCATGCAGTAGACTACAGTCACTGAATAAAAAGTTAGAGTACCGGCACTTTTTTCTCTTATTGTTATGTGCCGCTGCTACGATCATTGGTCAGTTTGCATCACGTGATATTTGTTTACACTGCGATGGTTCATGGGGGTGGCCATTTTGTGGCTTATGCGTTTTCAGTCGGCCAACTGTGGTAGCCATAGTGCTGCGACGCTGCAAGTGCTGTCAGTGGCCGACGCATTGACCACGAGATCCCGCGCTTCGTAGCATTTCAGCTGCACAAGAGCATACGAGGATGCCGTTTTGCTGCGTTTTTGGCTGTTTCAACTCGAAAAATGACGGAAAACGCTTCATGCGCTTTCCTTTGGGGAAAAAGGACTGTGCTCGACTACGCGCATGGCTGCAACTCGTGAGCCGGAATGATTTCGATTATGCCATTCCCTGTAACGATTATGCCATTCTCTGTAGTCAGCCCCCAAAGTTTCACGGAATTATAGTGGTTACTGTACTCCGGAAGCGTGCTGACCATCCAGTTACACCGGCTACAAGTTGAAAATACACGCGCAGATGGCTCGCTGCCGTTAGCTTCAAGATTAAGCCGCTGTTTGAAGCAGTCGCCAGTGCGCCCAGCGTTATTTTACCTCCAGCGGGGTTACCCTTGCCTTAATCACCGTGAATTGCTCAGCCGGAGCGCTCGTATATTTCTCCTGTAAAAGTTTGGAGTAACCGCGAAGACACCCGTAGTAGCATTGCACTCGACCGCTGCCTACACTGAGCCATTAGCAGTACTCCCGCGGTGTTGGCACATTAGCTCCTACAAAATAAAAGCAAGTTTAAAAGGCAACGCATGAAGTGTTATAGCAACAGCTTCTACTGAGGAGGCGATCGCCTATCGCAATACATAATAAAGCATACGAACAGCGTAACGCCGATTGTGCAGAGTCTAGAAAAATTTGCCCAGAATAATCAACAATAACCTGGAATATTTAGGTTCATACTGCCAGGAGTGTCTCCCCACGACGAAAGCATAAACTGATGGTAACAGCTTTACCCTTTGCATCTGAGCGGTTCCAAGCCGCACGATTCCCGCCGCAGCTTCAGGGTGGCTAGCAGCATTGTTTATGAAATGGTTGGGATAAAGTTAACGGCGCGGTCACACAAGCGGCAATCTGATAACAAT
Organism: Amblyomma americanum; assembly: GCF_052857255.1. Taxonomy (NCBI): domain Eukaryota; kingdom Metazoa; phylum Arthropoda; class Arachnida; order Ixodida; family Ixodidae; genus Amblyomma; species Amblyomma americanum. The sequence continues at coordinate 91,983,875 of NC_135504.1, read as the reverse complement.
GATAAACACCAAAATGGCTGCCCCTGCTTAACGCTGTGCTACAGTGTCGGTACTCCGTTTTATTTAGTGACTCTACAGTAGACCAGCCTTAGTCTGCAGTTGTCAAAGAAGTTGTAATAATGCAATGACAAAGGTGCCATAGCACCTATGACATGAAGCATTTCATGAATTCTCTGCTGTGAGCATGCAATTTACATGGTAACAGCGCAAAAGCTGGTGAGCTGGTTGGGAATCCAGCGCAAGGCACATGACAGCTTCAGCCGGTGAGGCATACCATATTGAAATTTTCAGTTTGCTGGCAGCTGTAGATCACTGACTGTGTGCAGTAGTTTCAATTGCTCTGATGCCCACATATCGCACCTACTAGACCCAGGATTCTATTATCGGCGGTTTGCCCGTGTAAGACATATGGATCATTGGGTGCAAAAGTAACAACCCCCCCCCCCCCCCCCCAAGTTTAGACTCATGCCACTGTGCGTAGAGGCGTCACCTGAAAAAGCACTTCTGGTGTCGAAACAGGCCCTCTGCGCCGGTCTCGACACCAGAAGTGTTTCGTCAGGTAGCGTTCGCATGCACAGTGGCAAGGGCCAGAACTTAGACATGGGGTCTGTTACTTTTTCCCCGTAATGGTACACACCATGTAACTTTGTAAATGTATGGAATGCTGTTACACTTTCAGTGCAGTCTTTTTTGTAGCTTTTCTTGAGGCAGCACTTTGTTTTTAGGGCACCTCCTCTCAAAAGAAGGGGACTGGGATGTCTTTCGGTGTCCGGATGCTTCTGCTAAGACGCGAAAATGCTTCAACTAAAGGATGAATTGCAGTGCCTCCTTGTTTCGTCTGACTGAGGCATGGCTGCTGTTTGTTCTAGCTGAGGTGCTGTGACAATGGGCTAATGCACAATTTGACGGCAGGACTGCCCTCATTCATAATTAGTAAGCGTCAATTATAACTGGAGCTGGTATTGCGATTACAATTATAGCATGTGCAGGAGCTATGGACAGAAATGCGAACAGAGCGGAGCCTGGGTAAAAGCACGATGAATAGAAATGCGAACAGCGGAGCCTGGGTGCTCCACTGTTCGCTTTTGTTTTAATCTTACTTTCACTTCAGTGGACACGAGAGTCGTCTGTTATGCATTCATGGATGACTTTAACATCTTTTCCTTACCACCTTGGTAAAAGCGCGATCAAAAGAAATTCGAACAGCGGAGCGCATATGTGCCGTGTTCACATTTTTTTCTATTGGTATAGTACTTTATAATGAGAAGTACTGCCTACATTGATAGACATTCTTTGCTAGTGTTCATAGTGACACCATTTTTGTGGTGCCATTATTCTCATGTAAGGCACTGAATATTTCCTGTCAAGGGGTAGCCAGCTTGTCAAGCCGCCGCCTGGTCGCTTTTTGTGGCTGATCCTTGCCTGGAGTAAAGAAAAATAAATTAATTTCAGGGTATTTTGCGGCAATAAAAAGGGAAACACTGTTGTTGAGAATGGTGTGTTACGTTCGTTTCAAAAATTTTTCTGGGCAGGAATTTTGGATGCAAAACACAAAAGGGTCGTTTTTATTTCGTTAATAGTGGACCCTGCACCATTTCCTGACGTGAACCCCGCAGACGAAGCAAGGCTGCCAAAAGGTATGTTTCTGCTTGCACAAGCTGAAGGAAACTTGGCAAGAGGGCTCTTCATTGTGCGAATAGCAATTCTTTAATGATGTTCCCGGCATTTAACTTTTGTTTTACTGCGCTGAATACTGACTTCACCATTATCAATGCCTTGCAAGTGAAAACCCAGGTTTATTTTATTATGCCGAATGTAATCTGACCCAGCTTGGGCAGTCGGCTGCCAGTTGTTAAGCTCACTCCTGAAAAAAATTGTCTTGGGGCTGTGTACAACCTCACTTTCCGCCTTGTAGGTTGGCCTCCTCTGCAATTGCAGTACATGTCTGCTGCATTACATGCGGCTATCTCAATACTGTGCCCTTGTATTAGTGAAGCCATGCTTCTGGTTTTTCTTGGAGCACATTTACATCAAGAAACATGATTTACTCCATAGCCTTCAGTAATAGTGCCTTGCTGCACTGGAGAACTATGGTGTCTTGGGATTTTTGTGGTGTATTCTGAAGGAGTCAGCCTTTTCACAATCCAAGATATGGAAAGCAGCATGCATCTGTTGTTTAAAGCACTTGTGACTAGTTGGCATATACTCATGGAATGCATGCAATGCTGAAACCTCCGCCACTCCACTGAAAGACGTTATCTTTGTTCCGATTTTGGTGTAGCTCTAGTCTTCAAAAGTAAAACTGCCTGCTATGTTCCTAAGTACAGTTGAGATTTCAAACATAAGCAAAGGTCTGAAATTGTGTGAGGTGAAAGAGTAAAAAAACGGTGCTAAGTATCAATTACTCTGAGGGGAAAAGTATCTGCCTGCTGCATAACCTCAAATCAATAGAAAAAAACTCAAAATCAATGAAAATGAAAAAAAAACAATGAAAAAACTACCCAGGGCACTTAATTCTTTACATGCTATGAATGTGGAAGCTGTGTGGGTTAATGTTCATACGTGCAGAATTGGTCATTCTTTACCTAAGATTCATAGATGACAGATAGTTCTCGCACTACTACTGTAAGCTGCTTTTTACTTTATTCACCTGTCTTTCTTGTTTTCCCTCTTATTTTGCAGCTGCAGGTCCTACAGCACAAGTGGACAACACAATGGGGATCACAAATGAAGCTGGAGAGGTACGTGGTATTTCGCTAGTTTTTTGTTTACGTACTGTGTTAGTCAGAGGTGTGAAAAAAAGCATTTCTTGAGACTTCATAATGGCCGTGGACTCTGGACCTCTTCTGTTTACCATGCTCGGGCAGCTTGCTGGCCGCTAGAAAAGTCTAGACAGGAAGGTTCATCATACTCATAAGGGATGGTGGCCACGGATCACGGAAGCACGCTGCTTTGCGGGCTACTGCGTATCGTTGCTTGCACATGTACGGTAGATATTGGCTCCTTGGGAGCAGAAGAAACGGCGTGAAGTTATTGGGCGGCTGCAGGCTGTAGAGCAAACAGCTGATCGCGTTTCGCACACATATGGCTACGACGACACGAGTGTATGGCGTTGTGTGCTATCTTGAAACCTGAACTTAAGCTTCGAGAAATCCTCAAAAGCATGTGACGAGCAGTTGCACTGGCTGCTCGCTTCCGCCCGCGCATCTTGTCCCACACCTGTCCACCGCCCCTCCTCCAGGCAGTGGCTGAATCGCTGATGTAGAAGCTGCGGGACAAGACGCACCGGCGGAAGCAAGCGGCCCCCTTGACAAATGCCAGCTAGAGGTTATGCCCTATGTGCATAAAATGGCACATAACCTGAACAAGGTGGCGGCTTAGCAGGGAATCCGTCTTGTCTTCTCCGCCCCCTGCAAGTTGTCTCAACTTTGCAAGCATGTGGCGGACGGTCCGTGCAGCGCCGCCTGCACCATTGAGGTGGTTTACCAGTTTCCATTGCAGTGTGGCAGAGTTTACATTGGAAAACTGTCCAATGTATCAATGATAGACTGTGGCAGCATTTCTGCTCTCTGAAGAGTGAAATTGGTGCTAATCTCCCCAGACATTGCATGGAATGCAATGGTTGTTACCCCAAACTTAATCAAACAATATCGTAGGAAGGGGGAAAGTCTAGAATTGAGCGGGAGATTTTAGAAGCAGCACACATGCACACACTTGGCCTTGACACCCATCTAAGTGAGCCTTCTCTGGCTCTCCTAGAAAAATAGACCCGGTTTATTATCAACAAGGGATAGTTGCGTCACCGCTCTGCAGTCGTTTTTCCTTTGTTATTATGTGTTATTTTACCACATGTTATTCTTGAGTTTATTGTTTTTATTATTTCATGGCATTCCACGCACAGACGCAATGTTTTGCTTCTATGTGTTTTTTGGTACTCAATGTCATTTGATGTCTACTTCTGTAATTTTTTACGGTGAAACACATAAGTTACACTGTGCCACATGTAAGTGTTTTGTACAACAGTGGCAACTTCAGACATGATTGAGTCCTGTAATTTCGTAGTGTGTCAATCCTAATTGAATTGAATCAAAATATTAGTGCATCCACTAAGTTGCCAGTGTTCTTCACAGCATGCTTTGGGCAAGTCACAAGACCTGTAAAGCAGTTAAGTTTCCAAGCATGCCGGAGCAAACTTTTGCAGTCTTTCATTGTATTGTAGACAGCATGAACACAGCATCAGAGAAGTAAAACAGCAGATGCTGTGCTATATATTATATTTTTAGACCTTCGCTTACCACAAATAAATACCAACTTGACTAACTTGCCATAATTCTACGCCTCTTGCTGTGACTGGCTTCTTTGCCAAAGGGTTGCAAGTCACGAGGTGCGGTGCCCGCTTGGACCTGAGAACTGTTTTCGCTCTTGCTAGCTTGATATTAAATATTGAAGTACTGGCTATGTGTGTTAATATTTTAGAGGTGCCGGTACAGCGCATGTAATGAGTGCAGGCAGTGTAACATTCGGTGTGTCTTGACTGTTGGGGCCCATGAAACTAGTCCGGGTTGTTGTTCTGCAGTCCCGATGTAATTATGGAATATACAAGAACCCCCGGTGGTAGAAATTTCCGAAGCTCTCCACTGCGATGTTCCTTATAGCCTGAGTTACTTTCAGACGTCAAAGCCCATAAAGCCAAACCAAACCATTTTTTACCATACACATATGAGTACTGCAGCATGTATTATGCTTTTCGAAGCAACTAGTGTGCAGCATTTGATAGAAAATACATGCAAGCCAAAAATTTGTTGTCTCCACCCTGCAGTGTGTCTTGGTTACTTTGAGCGGAAATTGAAATGTGAAAGTGCTTCTCAGGAAACGCTGGTTCCTTAATATGTACATTTTTTAGTGGCTTTTAATGTTCAATCAGAAGTCGGATCACTAGCAAGTATGTTTATGTTGGCATTTAATGTCGGGTGAGTTCTCTATTTAAAACAGTATCAAAACCATCTGTGCTCTGTGTTCATCTTCAGGTTCATGTTGGGCATGGAAGTTATGTGCCAGTGGCTGCATGGAATCGCCTGCTGGCATTGGGCAGTGATTCCACATTCTGCAAACAGTTGGCAGTGTGCCTGTGGGGCAACGAAATCCTCGCCCAGAGGAGCTTCACAGGCGCGCTGTCAAATAACGCCATCTCTAAGGGGATGACGAAGATACATCCGCCGCTTTCCCCTCTAAAGGTGGCTTCAGTGTCAGGTAAACCACTCGTTCTTGTTGCATAGCTGCATGCATTTAGTCACTCTTACTGGTGAATGTGGAGAATGTTTTTAGAATGTGGCCCATTTGAGATGCTGTGAGTTTGTAAATAATTAATTGCATTGCTGTCATTGTTGTCAGACTAATGGGAACCAATTCACACTATAAAGAGGACTTTACAGTGAAAGCTCGTTAATTCGAACCTCAATAATTTGAATTTTCGGATAATTTGAACTACACTACTTGGTCCGGCCAAGCTCCATAGAGATCTCTGTATAAAAAAGCCCGTTAATTCGAAAGCGAGTCGGTTCCGCTACGGATAATTCGAACTACGCGCTGCCGCGTCTGGGCAGCTTGGCACACAGCACGTGACCAAAAAAAAAAATAGCACCTCCGCATAGTTAGAGGCTGCGCATGTTTTAAACAGGGACAGAAGATGGAACCAGATAAAACCGTGGAAGAGTGGGCAAAGCCTAAATAGCGCCATCACTGGCGCGGCGGCCGGCGGCGCCGACGGGTAGGGGTCGACGGCCGCAGTGACGGCTGCCTACCCTCATTTCCGCACAGCCTCCGAAACTCGCCACTAAATACTGGTTAATTCGAGCGCTATTAATTCGGAAATATGGATAAGTACTGTCGGCGCAGTCTCAGCCAACGACCATGAAAGGCTATGACTTCGGACGGGTGCTACGAATTACGTGCGAAAAACTTTTTTTCTTTCGCGAGTGTCGTCCACCTTTCCACCCATCAGTCGCGAATGGAAGCATGCGGTCAGCCGCGATCATAACGCCGGCTTTTAGCATCGCCTAGCGGTCAGCCGCTGGCCGGAAGCGGCCAACGTCGGCTATCAGCGCAGACCAATCAGGGCGTGACCGCGTCAGGCTCCCGCCCGCTTCTGCAACATGGCTGTGCCGGCCAAAGCGGCCTCTCACTTCACCACGAACTCGTCGTTGCCGCTACACTGTGCCTCATGTCCACGGCAAACAAAAGTCGCACGAAGCTTTCGCTTTGTCTGAAGATGTCCGCAGCACAAAATTTTAGCGATGAAACGCCCCAAATTTTCAGAATGCTTCTGGATTTTCAAGGCTGCTAGACTTAGCCACTACGTGTCGGTTGACGTCAGGAAGCGCAGGAGGTTCAAACAAGTTAATTATTTTGGTTCAGAATAGGGCCATGAAGAATAATTGGTCGTCTTTGTCGTCATTGAATAAATAATAGTTTAATTGTAAATGCACAGCTGTTCTTTTCATCATTTTACTAAGCATATGAAATCACGCAGTTTCTAAACCCTGGCGGCAGCCGGCCATTTTCCGCCGCTTGTGGTGCTGCACGGCGGCGGTGCGGGGAACGCCGTGCCGCTCAACGTCCGCAGCGCAAGTTCGCTCCTATGGGTCACCCTTAAGGCGAATGTACTGAAAATGAGGCTTGCATAACCGGACAAGCGCTGGCACTCTGCAAAGTTCGCTTCTCCCCTTTGCTAGAGCTAATGTCAAAAGGTAAACACACTGGGATGTTATCGCTGCGCAGCATCTTGGCGCACTGCCAAGAAATGCGTAGTGGACCGTGAAGGTACAAAATAAAGGGAAGTGTTAACGACTGACGCTTTTTTTTTCAAATTCTTAGGCAGAAATTGGGGGTGGGTGGGTTCGTTACACAAGTAAATACGGTACGTTTACTACAATAATGCAAATGGTTCTTGTCAGTTTTTTCGAGGCCATTCGTTATTCGAACATCCAATATTTCAAACTTTTTTTCCCGGTCCCATGAAGTTCAAATTAATGAGCTTTTACTCTATATGAAAGTCACTTGAGTGATGCTCTGCTCGTCTAGTGGCAGCTGAAAAGTGCACAGTGGGCTGTGGGATCAGGCGGCAGCTGTTGCAGCCGCTGCTTCCCAACCTTCTTGCGAGGAAGGTGGTTGGAGAGGTCAGAATAGAGGTTGTAAAGACATGACGTATGGTTCCCTGCAGTTTCTTTTGCGCTGGCTCATGATGGTAGCAAGATCTTTTGTGTCAGACTGATTCTGTCTGCTGTAAAAATAGACTCGGGGACTGAACGCATTCTGTTTGCATTGCTGTCACAGCAGTTACTGAAGGGGGTGTGTTGTTCAACAGGTACAAGGAAATATCAGTATCGTCAGCTGCCCCATTTTAGATGACCGTGTCCGGAATGAACATGGCAGCGCCAGTACAAAACAACAAAGATGCAGCGAAAAGTTGACACACAAGCACCCCTGTGCCAGGAAAAAGTGCTAAAGTTGCTATATTTAAACGCGGAGTAGGCTGCTGCTAAAACTTAGTGAAATGTATGTTTTTCAACATGCGCTGTCCATGGTTCAGGCATGATTCATACAGAGCAATGACATAGAATCGCATGATACGCAACCAGCTTTTGGAATAGTGATTCACTCCTGTGAATCGGGTGTTACACTTACTAGAGGGCAGAAGCCCCCTCTCCCATTGATCTTTAGTGAACTGTGCCTGTGCCACTTGCTGCCACCTTTTCAAAGTCGTGGGATAGAATTTGCTGGCGCCAGTTACAGTTGACGACCGATTTTTCGGACTTTCTAGGGACCACTAAAGGTCTGAAAAATCAGGCAGTTCGGACAATCAATTTTTACTGAAAAAATTACGAACTTATTACCAATATGCTGGAGAAAAGGGTCAGTTGTATTGCACACATTATAAAGCTCCTCATGACTAAATTTCTCCGCGTGACGTGCACAGACGACGGCGGTGACCGCTTTCACATGCTCGGCCTGGCTGTGCTGCCCTCAGCATGTCGCCGATAAATGCACGGTTGGGACAAAGCTTAAACGAGAAAGCAAACACGCTGCTGTGGGAACTGCGCTGCGCCCGCAATACGATGGGCCTGGAACGAGAGTGCGAAGATGGCGAGACAATAACAATCGAGAAACAGCCGAAGCAGGTGCTCCGTCGGCATTGGCCTCGTAATTAGGCCTAGCGACTGGAGCCAAAATCGGCATTGTATCCAGCGATATGCTCTTAGCGGTGGCTTGCATATAATGAGTCATCGAAACGCTAGTTGTTTACGGTTTTATGATAGAAAAGTCAGGTTTTCGGTGTGTTTTGCCGCGGGTACGCTGACGTCGCTTTGAAATGTACCACCATTTCCTCCTGCGCTGCGCTAGCCGTCTCCGTGAAGCCATATGCCTCCCACGCAGCTTTGCTGCTACCTGCTCTCGTATTCGAGACGAAAGACTCGGTACAGATGATTTCCGCGAACTCTGATTACTGTTCAAGTCCGTGTGGCGGAAGACATTCAAGAACAGTATAAATTCAAAACCACACGGGTGCAATGTGCCGACTTGCGTAGAACTTCAGCATCGCAAGTTAAGAGGTTCCCTTTAAGCTTGAATTTCGTTTTGTTTGATCAAGTTTTCGATCTCTCTTGCAGTTATGAATTATTGAGGTTCCACTGTTCACATTATATGGCAGCTTCAGTATTGGCGGCGAGTGCGAATGAGGTCAGAAAAATCAAGCAATCAGTTGCGGTGCGCCTGAAATTTCAGGCACTCTTGAACATTGGCTCTATGGGCCATATCGCGGTGCCACGGAAAAGTCCGAATAATCAAGCATGTCCGAAAATTGTCTCATTTTGTCTTCAGCAGCTCAGAGGTAGCTAATGATGAAGGTGAGCAGATGTCATGCGAGGTGCACTGAAACTACGGATCTCTTTGCTTGTTAATTTTTTTGTCAATTCAGCTTTGGGTAGGCTTGCATAAGAGTTGGCATGAAATAAAATGAAGAAAGCAGCAACCTTTCTGCAGTTTCTGTATGCCTAACATGTTTTAAGTCATCTTACCCATTCGCTGGCTGAACCCGCAACAAAAAAATGAAAAAGCTTGTTTTCAAATTATTTTCTGATTTGTTTATAAACCCACTGACATTACTCATTGTCCAAACTTTGCAGATTCGTTCCGGTACTATTTGATGCTGAAAGGGTGCTCTGCTGAGGAGCATTCAAAGCGGCACAAGCAGGTCGTGCAGTATTTAGCACAGAAGTGCTGTGACCTGCGACGGTAAATATCTGTGCCATATCTGTTTTCTGGTGTGCGAAAATACACTCTAATTTGCTTTTGTTTTCATTATCATCAGTGTAAGTCTGATAAACTGGCATGCACTGGCTCCACCGAAATGCAGCCGCAATGCCCTTGGTATCAGCAGTCGAGCGTCCTAACCACTAAGCCACCGCGGCAGTGTTCGTTGTGTAAGACGTTCGACAGCTCAAGAGTGTTCGCATTATGTGGCACTCGTAGGTTGCTGCTGCTGCCAACGCTTATAGTAGCAGTAGCAACCTTCACGTTTTTACAAAAATTACATTTTTAACTTTACAAAGTGATGAAATTTGCCCAAATTTTCTTGAAACTTTCGTATCAAAACTTTGGCATGAAACTGCTTCGTTAAATCGAGGGAAAAAATGGATTTCAGTGGAAACTAAAAACTAAAATTAAACTTTGTTGCGCAGTGAACTTCCTGATATTGAGGTTCTATATATTGAGGTTTAGCTGTAACTAGGGGTGTGCGAATATTCTAAATTTCGAATACGAATCGTATATGTTTCATATTGGGTTCATATTCGTATTCGAGAAATGATTTTCGTGAATTTTCGAAAATTCCCGAATACTCGGCAGCGATCGTATACCGCGCCGACTTTCGTAAATCTGATTGTTGCAAAAGCGCAATATATGGGCAGATTATCTGAATATAGAGTTTAAAGTTCCAGGAAAACAATAAAAAGGCCTTGTTCTCTTTCTTCTCCGTCGTTTATCGCGTCGACCGATCGCATTCCGATGCCGCTAGGCTTGACCTTGTGCACAATTCTGCAAGTGGGCTTTCCCACATACCACACGTGCTGCGAACAACATGGGGGACGAGCCGCTTCTAACGGTTGCAAAGCGAAAGCTCGTTTATTTTTCATTTTTCTGTAATGTGTTATCTAATTAATGCCCACACCCATGGCATTCGTTCTGTCACCTTAACTCTCCGAGCGTGACCACCGCCATCTTGTTTTGGTCAAATGCGCTATGCGGGAAAGCCTACTTGCGAAATTTCACGTGAGGCTCCCGAAGGGACGAGTCTAGGTGCCGCAACAGGGCAAGCAATCCTGTAAAAATCCCGCGTATTGCATGGTGCACTGTAACCCATGCACCTCTTACGTGGGCCTAACGGCAGTCGTGACAAAGTTCAGAGGGTCCCTGTCACTAGGTTAAAAAATAATTTGGCCGCGTGGTTTTGGTTTCTGAGCTTGGCCACTCGCCCATTGCAATGGCAACTGTCGGCCCGCGCATTCGCCAGTAGTCCAATCTCAGCACCGTGCCGCTTTCAGACGCTGACTGACACATCGCTCGTCATTTCTTTTCCTTTTTTAGAAGCAGTCTCGCCATTCCGACGTCAGTGTGTATTCCCATCTCGCTTACGTTCGCGCTGTCTTCCAGCAAGCCGTAACTCTGTGCTCGTCACAGGATTACCGTTGTTTGTACGATAGAGCCGCCTCACAAGACTACCGCATTTTTGGTATTTTTTTTCGGGGCCACGGGGCGTTTTGTAAATCGACCTACAAATAACCTGGGCATTTCTGTAGGTTCTTCGAAATCCGAATTAATGAGATTTTACTAGCCATCATGTTATTTTTGTTTCCAGTGTTGTCATGTTATGGATTGCATTTTGCCTGACCACATTACAGGTTGGATACTGTTATGCCGTTCAATTAAGTAGTATATATATACCTTTTTGCGCACATCATGTTTTTTTTTGTACGGTGCTCAGGCAGCCTAGTTTTGTTTATTTCAGTTGCAAAGGCCATATATTATTTTGAAAAAAATATGAGCAACAATTTTTGCTTGTTTATCTTTTCTGAATTTATTTTTTGTGCTGCTCAGATATTCGATTCGATATTCGAAGCCATTTTTTCTTCATATTCGTATTCGATTCGTATTCGAAAATTTCGATATTCGCACACCCCTAGCTGTAACCTATGCAAGATATACTAAGCAGTTCTTCATGGGAAAGTTTAGTGAAAAGTGCCTGAAAGTATGCATACTTTCAGGCAAGTAAGTTTTGTAACTGTCCTGTGTGCTTTCACGTACGAAAACTGGAGCAGCTTGCTTAAAATTATGCAGCCTCACTTTTGGACATTTAAACCCAATAAACCAAACCAATCATTTGTTTTGTCTAGTGACGCCAGCGCTGTTCAACCAAGGAGCAGGTGCCTTAACTTTTTAACTACCAACCTCGAGCTGCACTCGTAATCGTAAATTGTACCAATATCTCCAGTCACGACTGCGGCCAGATGTCATGCTGCTATCACTGACAGACCAGCTACAGTCGGCTATACAGCTTACAAATTATAACACTAGAAGGTGTTAGTTTTCTATAAAATTGTTTCATGCATGTAGAACATTTTAAGCCTGACAACAGTCATTTTGGACTTTCTGCATCACTGTGCCTAGAGATGTATCGCACAAAGTTTGACTTTACTAATGATGAAACCTTGTTTATGCTGGGACGGAGCAATGTCTATGCACTCTAGTGCATTACAGCGTATCGGATCGAATAGATATGGGGCTGTAACCCATTACTATATGGCATGCACTGAGGGAAAGGTGCCCGCAGGAGCAGCTTTTTCATTTTAAATTTTAATGGGAGACCATCTGGTTTCTCCTTTGGCCTGAAGTGCAAGGTTACGGATGTGGGGGCAGGTTTTCGGCACCTTGTTAGCTGTAACTGTGTGGTTTGGCCATGATGGTTAGTCGTTTTTTATATTGATGCAGTGTCATTTACCTAAAGCATAATTGGTTGATGCAAGCCCTCGTTTGTAAAAAAAATGAGCGTTCATTATAACTGCGGCCATAAGTCTACTTGACTGTCTAAAATTGGCGTCTGCTGACATTCAGTGATGCATTAATTTTTTTTTCAGCCAAGAAAAGACCGCTTTTGGGCCATAAGAGCCTGCAGCCAGGAGCCTGCAGCCAAGAGCCTGCATGCAGCCAGGGCAGCATGCATGAGCAAGTGCTAAAAAAGCTTAATTTATTACAATAAATATATTTATCATTTTCGTTTCAATTAAGCTATGTGGTTTTGTGCATGAATTACTCTGGAATGCACGAAGCTTTTGTTAATTGAGAGGCGACCGTTAACAAGCTTCGCATTTTTGTGCATGACTTCCAGAATGCACAAAGCCTGTGTTACTTGATAGGGGACCATTAAGTTCACAAGAATTGCACAGTAATGACTGCAACACAGCGTACGAGGCACTACACAAGACAATACAGACAACAAAAGACAAGACAGACTACAAAAAAGAAGACAGACTACAAAATACAAGACAGACTTTAAAAGACAAGACAGACTACAGTCTACAAAAGACAAGACAGACTACAAAAGTCAAGACAGACTACAGACTTCAAAAGACAAGACAGACTACACAAGACATGCCCAAAATACGACAAGACTACAGACTACAAACTTTTTATGTCTTAGAATCCTGTTGTACATTTTGACTGGGCTGTCCTGCGGTCAAATATACATTGGTCAAACAGGACGGTGTATTAACACGTCTGAGAGAACATCTAAACTCATTTGATTCGAACCGCTCCACGAATTTAGTTGATCATTGCCGAGACTCTAAATCATGTTTTCCTGCCTTGTATTACAGTGACATATTGTACAAACACCCCGATCAATTGACCAGAGAAATCGTAGAAGCATACAAGATGAGAAAAAAATCTAGATTATGCGTCAGCAAACCATCGCTGCTCCTGCGTGACAGTGAGGTTGCCTATCTTTATCCAACATAGTGCACGTGCGTCGAGCTTTTTATTGTTTGATTGTTGCCTGTTCGCTTATATTTGCCTGTTTGCTGTGATTAAACTTTAGTTGAGAGTCAGCGCTTGTCCTGTGTTTCCTACCCTAAAGTCCCCGTTTTCCGCGCTGTATATTTTCAAATATGTGTCACCAACCTGCCAGCCTTGCTATCGTAATGAATCAAGCGGCGGGAAAGTTTGAAATCCAGTTTTCTTAGTTACGAATGCCTCTTTCGCTGCCGGCCAAACATCAACGTAGTCAGAAAGGGGCACACGATAGGATTTTACTAACAACAAAAATCTGATCGATTTGTCTTCAGTGTTTATTTAATATTCCTGTATTCACGGTTCTGATCATCATAGCATGCCATGTAGATTTCTGGCATGTAATGCATAGTTGCTTGTCGCTTGTTCTAGTCACTCTCGTCGCCGAGAGATGTAAGGATGGAATAAAATGAAGGGTGTAGCGCATTGAAGAGAAGGAGCTCATAGATGGCCGTTGCCGCACTCGTACAAATTGGTTTGATCCTTCGGCTGTTGATTCGCTTGCTTGTGTTCTTCGATAGAGGAAGCGCTCATGGACTCAATTGGTGCTTTTAGGTTCGGCATGGTTTCCAGACTATGGTCATGTGATTTTGCCGACTACAGGGCCTGAAAGCGTTTCCTGCTTAAAATAATGACAAAAAACAGTTCGAATTTCTTGTTCTGCCCGGGTGCGAACACCTAACAGCAACAGCTTCAGTGGAAGTCTGCAGCAAAGTATATAATCTTTGGCACCGTATTCGGCAGAGGACCTTTTCGCGATTCATTCGCTCGCTTCTTCGCCATTGGCCAGATCAGCCTTCAATACCAGAACTGTCCAGTGAGGTTGGTTATTTAGCTGACAGTCATGACCTCACAGGTCGCCACTGTAAGAATGGTAGAAGATCCACAAGAATTGTTACAGATTACTACCCTTGAAAGGCCCAGTTAACAAGAGCTGACCGATGACACTAACTAGAAAGATCGGTAACCAACTATTTAATACGCTACCCGCTTAGTTCGGTACTTTCCGGGCTTTCTGCGCATATTATAGCGTTCCGATATACAGTTCTTGCCTACCGTCGCTGCATCAAGCTTGTCTTCACACTATCAGTAGTCGAGCCTGTTTGTCATGCCTGAAGTTTCTTTACCAAATTTCGAGTGGAGCCCTTAATGTGGACGACGTTCAATACCTATCCTATTGCTTAACAAGAAACACGCGCACAAAACATTCTAAAAATTTAACGGAATTTAAATTCGATCGCGACACATTTAGGTATTCTCATTTCCCACAAGCAGTCAGGGAATGGAACGCACTAAGAAATGACACATTCTGGAGCCCATAACTAAATGAATTTCTACAGAATATAAGTAAAGCTCGTCCTTCTTGACCCTTGTCATGTATTATTTCTCCCACTATTTACATTAGTGTAATTTTAATTGCTTGAATATTCGCTACAAACACCTCCTTTGTTTCTCAATTTGCGTCGAGCAATTGTGCCATTGTACCCTTTTATTTCAAACATCAATGCTCTCTTCAATATACTGTCGCCTTGGAACTCGAAGAGCTGTCTTGTTAGGTGGTGGCAATCTCTTTTATTAATTTATTTTCTTAATTCCTGCGCCTACATTTGTATATTCCTGTGCTTTTTGCTTGTCAATTTCGCCCTTTCCTGTAACAGCCTTTGACGAAGCTAACAATATGGTCGAAATAAAATAAGAAAATCGCCATGAGCAAATTACCATAATTTTACCGTAACAATATCTACCAAAACTTAGAAATAATTGCTGTGAAATTGTGAAAATATTTTTAGTAAACCATAGCCTCGCAACGAAAGCAAATTACAAAATTATATTGAAATCCACACCCCTGCTCATTTGAAATGGAAGAAACATGCATGTGCCTTTTCAGTTACATTTTACGTGCCTGCCAGCCAGTGGCTAAAACCTTTCTTTCTGAATAAACTTACTCATATATGTAGCATTATTTTATGCGCAAGGATATCGCCAAATTCTCGTAACCTAACAAAAAATTCATCAGGTTGTCTGACGTTGGGGCGTCATCCCATTTAAACACCCCATCCGGTCATGGTTTACAGAATTAAGAATTAAGTTTTCTTGCAGAATCTGAAATGTTTTAAGGCGCGAATTTTCAGACATATTAAACCTTGGCTTTACCTATGTTTTTGTTCACAGGATGAGTTTGAGCGTGAAGCGTAAATTTTCTGCTGACAAATGCCTCCTTTAATTCTTCTCATAATTTCTCACGGTGCTATATTAACAACCAGACGTGAAAAAAAAACGCTAAGCAGGAAAACTATGCAGGCATCTATTCTTGCAGAAACAGGTAACAGCGGACGAGGATATATCTCTTGTCTCCAACATCGCTGTCGCGCTTTCTTGTTTCTTCTGTGAGTCAGCCTCACCAAAGAGTACACCGTCGTATCCGGTTCATCGTGGAATTTGCCGAGCAGTTGAATACGGTGCTGAAGGCTTGCATGTTAGACATTGGCACGTTGACTCTAGAGCAAAATACGTTCTTTTTAGAACGTTTCAGACGTAATTGCATTGCGTGCTATCCACTAATGCCGTTTATGTTTGCATATCCACTCTTATTAAATATTAATTCATTGGTCACTCTTCTGTCTGATCTGAGGCTGACTCACTTTGCTTACGTAGTCGCATTGAAGGTCTAAACTTCTTGCACACATTAATAAACCTTACGCGATCTGAGTCATTTGGAAAGCGTTATAGACGATCACCATTAAGAGCCTATCACGCACTGAACGTCCACCTTCAGTCCTCGCAATGACTCATTCAGACACAGTTTTTGTTGTGCTCTAAAGAAGTTCGGAAATCCTACTCTGGTCCTACTCGTGCTTTGCGTCTGAAGGTTTTTTTAGATGCTGCGATTTTTATCGGCCATCTTTTTATTGAGCGTTTATTTGTGCTTTCGTATTACAGTCGAAGCTCGGTAAAACGAAACGATTTATAACGAAGTATTGGATATAATGAAGGAATGCCGATTCCCCTTGCGAGCTTGGTCAACGCAGGCTAAAACGAAGTTACGGCTACAACGAAGTAATCGTCCGGCCTCCTTCAAACTCGTTACAATGAGATTCACCAGTATCTCTTATTCTGAGAATTGTTTTGATTTGTTTCCACATTTCTGTCTTCTCCTATAGCTTAGTTCGAGGCTGTATGTGAGAGCAAGCAAATAAATAAATAAATTTGTGCAGCTATGCCATCGAATGGTGTCCTCGCTTTGCTATCATTTTGGCTTTCCAGCAGAGCTAGTTTAGCCATTCATAAAAGACTAAGCAATGGAAAGGATGGTCGAGAAGCAAGAAGAGTATAGGGGCTTTAGAATAGGAGCAAGGAAAGCGTTATTGAGCATCTTCGTCAGCACCAGAAACGGTTTGAACAGCGTCTCAAGCTTAGAAATTTATTTGGGCGTGTAAGCGGAATGGCGCGAAAGACTTCAAATGATCGCGATATCAGAAGATGCAGCGTTTATAGGAAAAATAACGGCAGGCAAAAAAGATATTTTTTGTGGTCGGTTAAGCTTTTGTCTTGTCTTGCATTGATATAACTTGGGAGGATAAATGAAGCAAGAGCAAGAAATATTTTGAATATACACCTACGTCCATTCCACATCCTTTAATAACAAAGATCAGTAGCCAAGTGTACGTGGGACCAAAATAAAAATAAATGTTTCGTTTTTTTTTATTTGGGGCACCTAATGGATATTTAAAGATTATCTATTCTACTAAGTTCTACTGACGAATCAAGAGTACCAAAGAGAGGAAAGCTCGCTGTGAGCGACCACATATCATCACGAGCACTTGAATAAAAGGATAATTAGTGTTTATCCTGTTGACCAGGTTGGTGACCGTAGTTTCATGGCTGAAAAAGTATCTCTTGACATGGCTTATCAATAATGGCTAACGCTTTCTTCCCGCTCAGTCTTAACTACTGTCTAGCTTTTCTTCATCAATCCTTTTTCGTTTCCCTATCTCTAATTTCTGAGAAGTTTCGTCTTCCACTCTCACCTTCCTCCCTTCCCTTAAGACGCGGTTCCGGTGTCCACCAATATATGTGACACACTGTGCCACTCGATTTCCTCAAAACTAATTATTTCAACTCACTACACCGTGACTATTTGTGAGCTGAGAGGCCTTACACTGGATAACATTATTTTCAATCGCTTTCCTGCTTTGAATACAACAGCCCCAAATGTTGGTTGGCTGGTATAATTCAGCTTTGTTACCGAATTGAATACGAACAGTTTTATAATATCCAAACGTAACAGGGAGGAGGAAGTTTTGCGAACATTCACTGCTTGTGCGAAAATCGTGCAAAACAAACAAGTGAAGCAGTGAGGCACTCAGCACAGGGGCTGCGGTACGCGCCTAACGGAGTTACAGCGGTGGCTGTGAAAAGACCCGACACTGATCGTCTACAGGGAGTACATAGCAAGTGAGTGTAGTAAATTTATGACCGCTATGCTATACATACAAGGAATTTACTTTTACTAAAAGGTTAGGGTTCGTGTTGTTGGGTAATCGACAGGCGGTTCCATAGCGCACTTTATATTTCCTTTACTTGTTACTTTATAAATCTGCACACGCCACATAAAAATTGTTTAGTGGAAGTTTAGCGCTCGTGTTGTTATTGTAGTAGTAGTAGTAGTAGTAGTAGTAGTAGTAGTAGTAGTAGTAGTAGTAGTAGTAAGTAGTAAGTAGTAAGTAGTAAGAAGTAGTATTAGTAAGTAGTAAGTGGTAAGTAGTAATAGTAGTAGTAGTAGCATTAGTAGTAGTGGTGGTCGTAGTAGTAGTAGCAGTAGTAGCTGCAGCAGCAGCAGCAGTAGCAACAGTAGCAGCTGCAGTGGTAGCAGTAGCACTATCAGTAGTAGTCGTAGCAGTAGCAGTAGCAGTAATAGTGTGAACAGGGCGTCCATAACAGACGGAGACGTGGCAGGCAGAGCGCAGGGATGAATGCCTGGTCTGGAATTTACAAATGCATCCGCAAATTCCTCTGCCAAGCACACGAGATGTTTCTGCGTGCGCAACGCAAGCGCCTCGAAAGGTTTACTCGGACGAGAGCCACCAGCAAGACTGCCAACGACACGCCAAATTCTCTTTATCGGTGAGAAAACAGTCAAACTAGCGCAAAAGGATGCCCACTGGGACCTACAGAGCTTGTTCGCATGACGTCTAATCGCAGAGTTGAGCCTGTTGAAAGTTGTCTTCAAGGCTCTGTCGTCTTTCTTCAGCAACAATTGTCGCTCCGCCCTTCTGCGCGCTGCGCAGAGGTTCCTGAGTTTTAAATCCGGAGTCGGAAAATTATCAGGTAGCTTGAGCGCCGTGGTAGCAGCCATCTACAGACAGCCCTCCGCAGCCTGCGGCGTCGCTGTCCACCAGGTCCTGACGGCATTACCAATCAAATGTTACAGAACCTGCCTCTGGAACACCGGAAGATGCTCCTAACCTATCTCAATCGAGTGTGGGAGTCTGGTGGCGTTCCCCCTTCATGGAAGATGGCTTGTGTAGTCCCACTGCTGAAGGCCAGCAAAAAGATGACAGACGCGTCCTCGTATCGTCCTGTATCGCTGACGTCGTGTGTGGCTAAGCTCATGGAGAAAATGGCAAGTAAGCGTTTGTCTTGGTGGCTTGAGGATAGAAGGGCACTACCAACATGCATGACTGGATTCCGCACAGGCTTAAGCGCTCAAGATAGCGTCCTCGACTTGATAAGCCACATTGAACATCAGAGTGCTTTTCGACTTTCAACACTAGCTATTTTCCTAGACGTATCAAAGGCTTATGATAGCGTCCTCCAGAGCTCAATACTGAATAGTCTGCAGGTCATAGACGTACAGGGCTATCTTCTGCGATTCATTCACTCATTTCTCAGTGATCGTAAATTTAGAGTGCGGTTAGGCAGTACAATGAGCTCCTAAAGGGCGGTATCGCGAGGGGTACCTCAGGGTAGTGTCCTGTCCCCAACGCTCTTTAATGTTGTCATGGCTGGTCTTCCCGCAAAAGTGCAAAAACATTGTAGGCATGTCCATATGTCGATATATGCAGACGACATTTGTCTTTGGTTAACCGGATATTAACACAAACGCTTAGCTCTATTAGCGCGACAGGCCGTGCTTTCAGTTAAAAGTTACCTTCAAGGTGTTGGGTTGACTCTCTCGGTGGAAAAATCTGGCTTCGTCCTGTTTCCAGGTAGGGGACGACGGTATGCGCGGCTGATCATAGACTGATGCTTGGGCGAGTTGGTATGCCATGTTCAAGAAGAACAGCGCGAAAAGACATCCTGTGGTCCTTGTCTTTTCGCGCTGTACTTCTTGAACATGATCATAGACCTTGATCAGTCTTGCCTTCGTCAGGTTAACCACATACGTTTTTTGGGCGTCACTATTGACTCATGTCTGCAGTGGCGACGAGCTGTGGACTCGATTGTGGCTTCACTATCTTCGCGTCTCAATGTGCTTCGTAGAGTTGCTAGTGAGCAATGGGGAAGCCATCCTGCTTCAATGATCAGGCTTCACGATGCCCTGGTGACAAGTCGCATAATGTACCAGCTCCCTTTAATTTCCCCCTCGGTATCGCAGCGGGAACGCCTTGACGTTTTGCACAGAATGGGGCTAAGGAAGGCTCTCGGCGTTCCGCAGGCTGCTCCAAACAATGCAGTACTGTATGAGTCTCAATCGAAGCCTCTTAGGCTAGCCGCTTCACAAAGACTTTTGCTGCAAATTGGCCGCCTCAGAGAGACTGTTGCCGGGAGAGCGCTTCTACAACGCCTTCGAAAGAGATCTGAGTCCCGGGCATACTTGGCTTTAAATACTCTTCGTTCTCTGGGTCTCGACCTTCGAGATCGACCTAAGACGTTGAAGCCACCTTGGTCCTTTCCGAGCCTCGATTGTTCCTTGACAATTCCCCACGTTCGCGCTAAGCGGAATTCTCCTTTAGCGGCAATGCGCTCGCTTGTACTGGAACATCTTGTGACCGAATATGCCAGTCATCTTCAAAGTTTTACAGACGGCTCTGTGGACAAGGTCAGATGATCTAGTGCAGCTGCTTTTCATGTTCCGTCTTTGAAGTATGATTGATCTGTTCGTTTTACTAAAGTCGTGTCCTCCACAATGGCCGAAAGCATTGCCATTGAGCAGCTATAAAGAAGCTACGGTGTTTTACGCCTCAACCTACTGTCATAATTACGGATTCAATATCTACCCTTCAAAGGTTAGAGTACGGGTTCCCCACTGATGCCTTGAGTCTTGGATCCCTACGTTTGGTGCAGAATCTACATAGCAAAGGCTTCTCTATACGCTTTCAATGGGTGCCCTCGCACATAGGTGTCTAACGCAACGAGATAGCAGACAACCTCGCCCATACAGCTCTCTCCGGGATTCCAGTACATGAAGTCCCTCATGAAGTCAAGCAAATGCTCAGAGATGTGGTGTTGTGCTACTTCAGTTCTTTGTGGAGCTCTCCTCATCAGCCATGTGTGACCAAGGGTCTCAAAAGGTACCAAGCCACTTTGCTGCACCACGTTCGCACAGATTCTGCTCGTACGCCGGCGTGGATGTATAAGACTGGCCTAGCGTTATCACCATTGTGTTAAACGTGTGGTGTGTGTGGTGACATAGAACATTACCTCTTGTGCTGTACTTTGTACAACGCGGAACGGGCTGTGTTATTCGGATCCCTCAAGAAGGCAGGAGTTCCTCACAGTTCTCTTCAGGACATTGTTTTCCCGCGCGTGAGCCAGTCGAGTAGAAGGGATGCTTCTCGCCTTCTTCTACTTTACCTGCAGGGCACGGAATTGGCCTCCACATGGTGACCTCAGGAGTGTCTATTTGGGTTTTTGCGGACAGTGTTTCTGTGATTTCTTTTTAAGTGTCGCTACGGTGGAGCAATTGCCAGCAGCAACTGCAAGGCTAATCCCACCGGTAGTTTACAACCACTCAAGTAAACTCAACTCAGCAGTAACAGTAGCAGCAGTAGTAGTAGTAGTAATACTAGTAGTTGTCAGCGTAAATAACCACTGAGGGTGCTTACTATGGAAAGCGGAGGGTATGGTGTGAGCGAAAAATTAAGTTGTCCGTGCGTAGCTGCTACCCGTGGTTACCGTACAAGGAGGATTATATTTGAGAGCGCGCTTTACTCCAAAAAGCATTCTTGCATGTGTAATCGGTTATCCTGTTCAGGGCGCAGTTGTCGGCTCGTTGTATTTTTATTTTTATTAGTGCTCATGAAATCTTGGCAATTGTTTCGAAGTTACTGTGCCCTATCTACGTCACAAGCTACCGTTGAAAGGATCCGCCTGGTTGTAGTCATTTGTGTTTGTGGGTTTATCAGCGAATGCAGAGCTCTTGTCGCGCACTGGTACACGGTTATGATGAAAATAATTTTGATCTAAGACGAATTGTGCTGGTTGATTAACGGCAACCAAATAAAGTCTTTACAACCACCGCTTCGCGCGGATCTGCTGCACTACGCGACTTACTTGAATGCCGTTCGTTTAGGTGACTGTCATCTTGCATCAGAACGAGCAATATCGGCTGATAAAAGGACATTGGTTCTGCCATGTAATTACCATGCATAGCGAGCAGCAGCCTGGACCTCTGCAATATATAAAGTAAGATTTGGTATGGCACAGCCTTATTAGGAATCATGCGAGGCACGAAAAAAACACAGTTATTACTTTCAGAAATTTGAAAATCTCGCGCAACTGTTAATATCTCGGTATGCCTTACGCATGGCCATAACAGTTTTGACAACGACTAACGTTGAAAATCGTCTGGGTGATTGTACGCACCCCGGTGTTAATGATTCCTTTCTTCCTCCTATTAAAAGCTACAAAGGTTCCAAGCAGCCATATTCGCACGTTTATTCGGTGGCTGCGACGATGGTCGTGAAGACATTTGCAACTACATTTAACGGCGATCCTCGCTTGCAAACAAAAATATGCACGCATGTGTGGAGTACTCAAGAGATTGCTGCCGGTACACTGCCTATAGGCTGAGCAAAGGTTAAATTTCATATCCCCTACCCAGAACAAATACATTCTAGCCTCACTAAAGTCTGTCCCAGGATATGAGATATAGCTCAGACTGTAAAAGATCTTAAGAGTTATTTCACAGTGCCCAGAAGGCAGTTAAGCTCGTCCATTCTTTTTCTTCTGTTCACCCCTACCCATTTTCATTGGAAATAAAAAAATGATGACGATATTAATGGACAAGTAATAACTTGGTGTGAACTGTTACTATAGCCAACAAAACGTATGACAGAATTATCTGTCGTTTTTCAGTCGCGCGACAAAGCTCTGTGTCATGCGACAAGCGATCTTGTCGTGCGTTGTGTAGTGCGGCAGCGCCTCGTGTCTTGAGTTCTGTCGCACGATAAAGTGGTCAGTAGTGGGTATGCTGATTGACATAGAAATTAATGCGATTGGCCCCAAAAAGTTTCGTTTCTGACACGAAACGTTATTTTGAAGTGTCGCAGCCGGTTCTTACCTGTACTGGATAGGGCCGTGTTGGTCGTACTGGATCAGCTGCCTGAGATACCCTGGCAGAATTTTGCTGCACCATACCTGCACGGACAGCAACGCCCATCGTTCATATGCATCCTCGATACATCAGAGAGAGAGGATTCAATCATGCAAAAGGGTGCCTACCGGAAAAGCGACAGTCCGGGAATGCATATTCCATTGCGTTTGAGAGGAAGAACAGCTTTTTTCCCGACAGGTGTTCCAGGCCAGGTAAGCGAGTGTCAGTGTTTCCACATTCGTCTTTTAGCAGTCTGTTGTATGCCTGCAAAATTAGGCAATTGTTTATATATGCGATCGCCTTGTACATGTCCCGCTGACTTAACTCACTGGCTAGGGAACGCACACTCGCACGCTTCCTCTCCCCCCACACACAGACAGCACGCACGATATCTCTGCAATGCGATGCGGGCTGTTGGTTTTAAACTGAAGTATTAGTTCTGGAGATATGAAGCCAGGATTCCCTGAATTGAAAGAAAGTATAAGGAAATGCTTCTCTTCCTTTAATTTGAGGCGTTAATATCTCGCGAAATAATAGCGCAATTATTTAATGGCCGAAGGATAATTGATTCAAAAGTAGAAGAAAAAGACCACATGCTGACGGTGGGATCCTAATCCTCGACCTCTTCCCGTACTGTGCACTACAGTGTGCAAACGACTTCTACCCTGCCTTCCCAAAGCAAAAATATACAAGTTATTACAAATATTTGTATTTCCACTACCACTAACGTTCGAGGGAAAAGTATTATGTCATAATGAACAGAGGGTAAAAACGAGTTTCAGCATCGTATATTGCTACTTTTTTTATATAAATTTACACTACACGACGCGGGTGAACACAGTCAAACTTACTTGAAGGCCATTCGAAGGCCGCCATTGTTGGTTATATTTTCGTCCAATGTGTTTTTCCCATTAAGCGGAACGAGGTGAGAGAAAATGCATCGTTTACTTTTTGTGGGCATTGATTGGAAGAATTAACCTAGGCACGCAAAGAGAACTGCGGCACAAGCTCCTGCTCTCTAGCGTCCTAACTAGAAGTGGTTCCTACGTTGTTCGGTGCATAGTAAATAAGAGTAGAGAATCTGTCTTCTGCAATAATTCCACGTCGGCCAGGAAATACTAACTATGCATACTGTCTAAGCTTGCACTACAAAATATTGTACGGCAAAACGTGTTTGAGTAAAAATAACTGATATAGTTATATGATTGGGTCGATGCGAGAAGACAAACTAAACTAAGCCTTAGAGTACACGCACGCATGCCATGTTTACTCGTGTATACAAATCGCTAATGTACTAGACGACGCAAGAAGGGGTTGAGGTGCTCCGTGTTGTATTTTACAATGCATTCTTTCTTTACCTGAGGCTTTTGCATCGCGAAAAAAAAAAACAGAGGAATGGGCCCACCCAGTCACACGCATGCAGTTTCCTCAGAATGCTCGTGCAGTGCATAGGTCATGAACGTGTAGGGACAGCAAACGTTGCGAACTTTCACCGTAATGTTGGACGCTTGATCTGTGATGTTTCCGTACTGGAATTCGAAGCATTTATTTAGCCTTCTCCTCAAAATGTGTGCGGGTAGAGTTCATCCACCACTCAAGAAAGTGCACCGTCAGCATCGAACTGGCACGTCTTCAATGGCGGGTGTCACATAAATGACGTTAACGACGCTCAAATGATCATAACTGAATTTACTTCTAATACATGGTGGATAACTTTGCTGTGTTGGTCAAATGTTTAGGGGAACCCTCGAAGGTGGAATGGATTTGTAAAAATAGAGTAATTATTCTTTGGCACCCACCCAAGCGCTGTGATGTGCCTAGAATGGAAAGCCATACAGCTTTCTGGGAACCTTCGCAGTTAAACAAAAATTCTCCTGGTCTGGGGTCGAACCCAGGACCACCGCTTCATCGGAGCAGCCGCACTACCAACTGAGCTAACGGGGATGGTTTGCTGCGTGTTTTGCTTAAAATCACATGCCATGTTTTGGTCAAACCCTTCATTAAACACCTTTAGCCTACCGTGTACCGTGTTACCGTTACCGCATCACCGAGAGCCCGCCCACCGCCGCTGAACACGCGCTGATTGGTCCCGATGCTGCAAGCGCGCGAGAGGAGCCTTACAGCTGCCTAGGGTGCCTCGATGCCAGCGCCGCCGTCCAGGGTGGTGACACGCTTTGGCATGCGCCGCGCCGCCGTCTTCTCCGCGCTCGCCATCTTGGGGCAAGTCGCTTTTCGTGCCGCTGCTGTGGAGGGTTCGATACCGTGTTTTGAGCTGGATTCTGAGCTGATGAACTGCTTTAATTCACGAAAAATAGCATGCCAGGGTGTTGTGTTCCATTGTGTGCCGGCTCGGCGAAGAAAGGAGCGCGATGTTTTCGTTTTCTACGGGATGAGGGACGGAGAAAAATATGGGAGGCGAAAGTGAAGCGTGAGAACTGGAAGGCGAATGACAACGCGAAGATCTGCGAGGTAAGCCACAATGTCTGTGCTCTTTTTATGCATCATTAAAACTTCTTTTTTTGGCTAGTTTGTTCATATGGATAATGTAAAAAAATTTAGCGCGAACAGACACAGACCACGAGGAAGATGAGAGACGCACACACACACAAACACACACACACAAGCGCTTGTGTTTGTGTGCCGTCTTTCTCGTGGTCGTTGTCTGCGCTAAAGCTTTTAGATCTTTTTCTAAATGTCGCTCACAGTTATGTGCTTTCAGTAGGAATAACAATATACCACACCGCTTCGCCCATCCGCTCGTAAGCACTGACTCTGTGCGGTTTGAATATATGTTTTTGCCTTGTTCACCAATCTCGCACTGTGCGCAACAGGAATTTTTGTGTGCCTTCAAAGCTGCAGCTCGAAGCCTAGTTAGAAACGTGAGTACAGCACGGGTTGCATCGCATTGCCTGGCATTGGAAGTAGCGCGCTTTGTTCTTGAGGCGGAGCATTTTGAATTACCAGTTATGTGAAGGCTTACAAGCTAAATATATGAATCATTGCGTCTTTTCACTTTCAGTGAGCTACACTGAACTTCCGTATCATTCACGGAGTGTCTCACGATGATCTTTACTCTCTCGCGATCGCACATTTTTTTTTGTTCAGAGCCGCGGTGAAAACACGTGAAGCAGGTGGACCCCGGTATTTGTCGAAGGAATGCGCCATTGTACTCTTTCAACAGCTGCCCTTTACACTCGATCTTGAAAGCTGGTAGCAGCCGTCGAGGCTTCCGGTTCACGCAGATTAAGGAGCATTCCCCTCTCTCCTTTTCAAAAAAGAATATAATAGAGGCTGACGGGTGAACCTCCCACCTGCTACCTACCCACTTTTGTGGCCAGAGTAGGAAGTGAAAATGCAGTCTATGAACAGGCAGTTTCGGTTGCAAAAACCTGCCTACGAGTCAGCCGTTCTGGAATTTTGCAAGTGGTCTTTTCGCAAGTGCTAAATTCTGCGCAGCACAAATAATAGGCGCCTTCACCTTCCTTTTCTCAAATTATTCACGGGAATAATTTTTCGAGGTATTTGCGATTCGCAACGAACCCAAAGTTAGGCCCTCGCGAAAATTAAGTCGTTTACAGTATATGGCTGGCAATTCGACTAGTCGCGAAGAAACTTCTATTGTGAACTTTCCGTCGCTTTAAGAAAGCGGTCGCGAGGAAGCAAGGTGCCTGCGCAGTACAGAAGTTCATACCGAATACAGCTCTTTCTTCTCCATGTAATGACACATCAAGAGGCGAAGTGCACCGTTGTGAAACGCGCAAATACAGGTCCGAGGTTAAGCCAAATTTAAGTGAAGTTAAATTTGCCCGTCCGACACCCGAATTAGTGCTGTCGCTTGGTTGGCGTCCACAGAAATACGTTGTGATCCTGTGCTTGTAATATCGCACCGCTTCCTTAACGCTTTTTTATTATCTCATTTGTTTGCGTGCACACGACCAGAGGCGCGAAATGACAGTTTCATCGTCTCACTCGTTTTAGCGCCACATCGAGGAAGATCAGTTTGAGGGCAACAGAATGGATGGACGGCGGCTCCTCAAGTCAACGGCTGTCCCGACGTAGTTTGATTTTAGACGTAAGTGTTTGCCCCCATTCGGTTTGCTAGCCTAGTATCCGCATCAGATAATCTGAGGAGCACTAGAGCCTCGGATATGTTTAGGTACTGATGAATTAATTTCTTTCTTGCGCGAACAGCTGAGCCGAAGCGAAGAAAGCCGCCTGCACCGCGGCTTTTTTCCTGGTAGTTCTACACCTGACGCTACAAAAGGCTCTTCGCCAACCCCTGAGACGACACCTGACCAGGAAGAGACCCTAGCGATGCCTGAAAACACGCGTGAAGATTCAGGAGAACAAATCGACATTTTCTCGCTGTCCACAAGTGAGCTGCGAAAAGAGCTGCAAGACGAAAAAAGAAAACGCAGCCAGTTAGAAGAAAGTTTGTTGCAGGCAAACAAAAAGCTGAAAAAAGCTGCAAAAAGAACAAAGGAGCTCGAAGAAAACCTTACAACGTTGACGGCAAATTTGAGCTTCCTAAACCAGGACCAAATGCTGCCTTGGAAAAGAAAAACCGGAAGAATTGCTCCTGGGGTGCCGACAGGATCAAGAAGGCGCTACAGCTTAAGTTTGCATGTGGTTCGGCCGGCTACGACATTTTATTGGAACAAGGGCAGCCGCCTCCATCTAGAAGGACTCTGTGCCGGAGACTGCAACACTTAACCTTCCTACCTGGTGTGCTAACAGAAATTCTAACTTTAATGGAAGCCAAAGTGGCTGCAATGTCTGAGATTGAAAGGGACTGCGTCCTTTTCCTAGATGAGCTGGAAATTCGGAGAGGTGTGGAGCTGGACCGTAGCAGTGACTGCTTTCATGGCAAGATCACGCTCCCCGAAAGTGACCAGCCTGCCAACCATGCCCTTGTTTTCATGGTAGGTGGTTTGAATACCAGATGGAAGGAAGTAATAGCCTACCACTACACAGGTGCGTTTGTCAGTGGAGATAAGCTCAAAGACTTTGTCTTTCATTTAATACAGTTGTTCACCCAGATATCACTGCGCGTGGTATGTGTCACTTGCGACATGGGTAGTTCAAATCGTTCCGTGTGGAGGTCACTAAACCTGTCGAGTTCTAGCAGTTCTGTAACTGTTTGTTCTGTGCCACATCCATGTGACAGCGAAAATGTTTTGTATTTCATGCCAGACCCTGCGCATGTGCTAAAAAATTTGAGAGGGCATTTGGTGCGAAAAGATGTGATGCATCTTAACGATGCCATCGTCGCAAGGTTCAAGTTGCCCAGCAATGAAGTGTCGATCGCGCATGTGGAGGCTGTTCTAAAACTCGACATAGACCAGTTGCAGGTCGCATCGAACTTGAGCAACATCCACATATCGAACGGTCATTTTACAAAAAATGAAGGTAGGGATAGCGGTTCAGCTGTTTCGTGAAGCCCCAACAGCGATTAGAAATTACATCGAAATCGGGAAGCTGTCACCTGAAGCAGAAACAACTGCGTGGTTTTTTGGAGTAATTTTTAAATGGTTCACAATAATGACTGCTCGCCATCCCTCTGTCGCTCTCAGTTTGAAGAATGAGAGTAAATATGAGGAAGCCATTGCACATCTCAAACTCACAATGGAAGTCATCGAAGGCTTGGGAATAGGAGTAAGAAAAGTGTGGAAGCCAAGCCAGGCAGGGGTGCTCATGTCAACAACAGTAGTCCTGCAGCTGCACATCTTTCTGCGGAAAGAACGCCGGTACAGTTTTGTTTTTGACTGGGAGGATGGTCCAAGATTGTTTGGAAAACCTTTTTTCGGTCATCAGAATGATTTCACCTGTGCCGAGCTCATACGACCTAAAAAATGCACTCAAGATTGTAACTGTCAGCCAGTTCCTCAAAGTTCCGAAAACTTCAGACTACGACATAGATGACAGCACTTACCTGGTTGATTTTTTGGGGCCGAAATCAAAGAAGTTCAGCACGAAGCTGAAGTGCATGAAGGACTTTCAGCATGTGATGAAATTGAAGCAATAGAGTCATTGACAAGAGCTGAAATCGACATCGTCGCTCACCTGGCCGGGTTCTTGGTAAGGCCCCTTGCGCTTTCCGCAAGGTCCTGCGCCCCGTGCACACGAATGCTTCTTTCTGAAGAGGTACGAGAGGAGCATACCCTAGTGCAGTTGAAAGAATATAATGCTGGAGCCCGTAACCTTGTATATGTGAGCGAGCAAGTTCTTTGTTTCTTCGTGCGAAAGTCTCTTTAAAAACCTATCGGAACAAAAAGACATCTGTCGTTTGAAGAGTCCAATGACGACCATTAAATGCCTTATCGAACAAACCGTTCCCATTCCGGCGGTTGATTGCGCGGAACACCCAAATCTTATGAACAGACTGTTAGAGCGATTTGTGACGATGCGCCTGCGCATTTACTTGCGTTGGCTAAGCCAGCCAGAAGAATCGGATGATGGGTACGGCAGCAAAACTGTCGCTAGCACAAACCTTGAATAAACTGTTTAAGAGATGTCTCCTCCTAGGCATGCAGCCAGAGGCAGCTTCAAGCGGTTGATGATTATTTTGAAATAAAATGCTGTGTACATCATGGTGTGGCAGGAGTCAAAGTTTGGTCTACTCATCACGGATAATCTTTTTCTGCTGTGTCTATTTTACTGTCTACAATAGACGACTGCGATGCAAAATATTTTTGATATGCGCGGCTGACTAAAACGTCAACTAGTTGTTCATCTGCATCAACAGACGCAGTTAAAGCCTTTTGCATGTCATGCACCTTATAAACTCCGTCATGTTCTGGCAGTACAAAAGGCATTGCTCTATAAAACAGTCACTTCAGTTAAAATAACCGCTTTGAGCATCTGAGACGGCCAAAAAGTAAGTGCTGTCCTAGCTGCACAGTGGTCATTTGCTCTAAAAGCTGCGCTTGCAAGCAAACGCAAGCTCTTTTTTCATTTATATCACTAAGCAAAAAGTGCTCAGAACTGTGAGCATATATGCAGAAACCTTATACAGCTCAGCCTGCTAGCGAAAGCGCGTTCTAAACAAGGATACCGGCCGACGCTCCGTAGCCCCGCATTTCAGCGCTTGCCCCAAGATGGCGCCCACGAAGGTCGTGTCTCCACCCTGTACGGCGCAGCGCTGGCATCGAGACATCACGAAGTGGTGTCTGATTGTGTGCAGGTTGACGCATCGAGGACCACAAACATAGTCATGAAAGAACGACTCCAAACTGAATGTAAAGACATCAACAACCTTTAATGTCATCCCATTGACAGCACCTAATGTAATATGCTTCTTTCAGATCACGAATGGCAGTTTATCAATATCCTCCAAGACAAAAGTGTACAACAGATGTATATTACCTGTACTCACCTATGGGGCAGAAATATGGAGGCTCAAGAAAATGGTTCAGCTTAAGTTAAGCGCAATGGAAAAAAATGAAAAGAAAAATGATAGGTATGACGTTAAGAGACGGAAAGTGGGGGAGAAGGAACAAACAAGTGTTAATGACATCCCAGTCGAAATCAAGAGGAAAAAATGGGCTTGGACAGGGCATCTAAATTTTGAAGACAAGGTAACCGCTGGTCTTTAAGGGTAACAGAGTGGATTACAATTAAGGCAAGCGTAGCAGGAGAAGAGGGGGGGGGGGCATAAGGTTAGGTGGGCGGATTAGAGCAGGAAGTTTGCAGACATAGGGTGGGCGCAGCTTGCAAAGGACAGGGATAATTGGAGAGACATGGGAAAGGACTTTGCCCTGCAGTGTGCGAAGTCATGTTGAGGATGATTATGAATGTTATTAGGTGTCCCAGTACATTTTTCTTTCGTGAACTGTCGGGGTTACAAGGCTTGGAACTATGAGGAAAAAGCTGGAGATTAAGCGTAGCTTACTCAACAGCTAGGTAAAACGGCTTTGCTGTCGCCTGACACATGTCAAAGTTGTAACAGGAAATTTCGGATATTCTAGAAATGAATGTAGAATTGATTGCGAATTGCACTTAAGTGCGGATTAAACTGGCATTAATAAAAGATATGAGGACCGCTAGGCTTCCCCTCAGAGCTTCTACGCATGTCAGTGATGTCTTCCATTAACAGACATTCGGGAAAACTGGGACCTTTCATAAGTTGTCGTTTTTTAGGTTGACTCGAAAACATTTGACGACTGCCGGTCACTTTTATACCGAGTTTGTTTCAGAAAAAATATAAAAATTAAAAGAACTATTATATGTTGACATCAATTTTTGCTGCGGCCTGCTCACCCCAATGACGTTAGAATTAAGATTCTTGACATCTCTGTCAACATGAACTGAAAGGACAGTGAAGATTCCAGTCTTGTTCAGCACTTCGGTGCAATTTTTGAACATATCCTCGGTGTCGTTGGTTATCGGCCAGTGGGCGAGGCCAGACATGTTCATTATTTCCCTCATCACATCGGGCTGGTCTCCTAACTCTGGAACAGCTGAAAAGAAAAAAAAACATGCGTGCACACACGTCCACTCAGATGCATTACTAGGTGTACGCGCTGCGTATACAGTCCCGGACAAGTTAACTTGCAACGACCGAGCGATGACCTGAAAGTAGTGGTGGCGCCGTGCAGCGGCACACCGAGTGCAGACAAGCTGACCTTAATGAGCATATTTGGCGTTGGATGAGCCCTGGAGAGCTCCCTTCTTGCGTTTAGCTGTATACCGCACTTACTCGCATAATGAACAAGCTCACTTAATGAGCGCATCTCACACTTTGGCTGTTAAAAAGTTGTCAACCCCCTCCCTCGCGTTTTCAACGCACCCATACATTTTGTGAGCAGCCTACTGATGAGGATAGTGGATGAATGTATCGATGCATACGGCTGAACCCTTTAAATCGGGCGGTGGCTCAAGCCACCTAGCCATGACTTATGAAATTTTACTCTTCTCTTCATTTTAGCCACCAATCAGATAACGTTCGTTTGGTTATTTCTACCCGGTTAAAATCAACATTCCCTTCACTGTCCTTAAATCCCAATGCCTTCGATAAATCAGCCCCGCTGCTTTCCACTGCAGGGTGAAGCCCTTTACAGAAAAAGTACCAAGTTTTCAGCCGTTTCCTCCTCCTCTCTGCCCGCAACACACAACGTGTCTATCTCGTCGTACCTGACTTTATATGTCCTAGTCCGCAAAACTCCTGTCCTGGCCTCAAACAGCAGAGCTTCCCCTACAATTATCATAGATATTTTCTTTAGCAATTTCCAGCTTAAAAATCCTGTATGTTCCCTGTGCTGTTTCGTCAGTATTCCTGTTTTCCACAGAACTCCCTCTGTTTCTTTAACTTTTTTTCTTAATCGATATTTGCTGATTTGTGCCCTACTGCTTTCCAGACATTTGCTTGTCAATTTTATAGTTCGCTTTCACCATTTCGTGTCAACATTCCTTATTTTCAGGTATCTGAAAACTTTCCTAGCCCACTCCTGTCCCTCATTTTTCTGAATCGCTCTTCAAATGCTACTTTATTGCTAGCTTCTCTGCTCTCGAACGACGCCCATCCCATATCACCCTGTACCCCCTGATTTGGTGTATTGCCATGTGCTCCCAAAGCTAGCCTCCCAACGCCACGTTGTTTAATTTCTAACGTTGCTTGAACATCTGGTCTCATGCACAGGGCCGCATTACCGAAAGTCAGGCTAGGTACCATCACCCCTTTTAAGATCCCTCTTACCACTTCATACCTATTGTAATTCCACAGTGCCCTATTTTTCATGACAGCGGCATTCCTACTAGCTTTATTCATTACATAATTTGCAAGCTCTGTCAGATACTCAGCACCCCAAGATACTTGTACTCATCCACTACTTCTAGGGTGAACTCCTGTATTCAATGCTCGCTGACCACATCTTTAAATATCATGACCGCAGATTTTTCCTTACTAAATTTGAAACCTAATCTATCTCCCTCTGTACCACATATGTCTATCAACTTCTGTAAATCTTCTTTGTTGTCAGCCATTAGCACTATATCATCGGCGTATATTAGTCCCTGTAATGAATGTTTAATCAATTCTCCTTGCTAGAAAAAAGAAAGCTTGAAGCCTAGTCTGCTCCTCTCTAGCTTGTCCTCCAACCCTTGCAGATACAACATGAAGAACAAAGGAGACAGAGGACATCCTTGCCTAAGCCCCCGCTGTATCTCTATAGGCTCTGATACATTTTTCTCTCATTTTATAAGCACTCTGGTATCTTTATATATATATTTTAAAATATTAATTACTCCCTCTTCCACATCCAATGTGCCCCGTATGTCTCACAGATACTCTTGATTAACGTTGTCGTAGGCTCCCTTAATATCCAGAAATACTAGCCATAGGAACCTGTGTTCCTTTTCAGCAATCTCTATGCACTGCGTCAATGAAAACAGATTGTCCTCCAACCTCATTCGTTTTCGGAACCAATTTTGTAGCTCCCCTAGCACCCCCTCGTTCTCCACCCAAGCCTGCAAACGGTCCTTTATAATCTGCATCACCACCCTGTAAACCACAGATGTCACTGTTGGAGTTACGTCAGCTTTGTCCCCCTTTTCCTTATATATCATGTTCCTTCTACTTAATCGCCATTCGTCGGGGACTTTCCCATCCACTATCATTTTATTCACTACCTATATTATTCTATTATTTTTTGCTTGGATTTTGGTCGTAGCTTCTTTATTAATGTAATAGGAATACCATCTGGTTCTGTTGAGGTGCCACTAGGAACCTTCTTCTCTGCCCTTTCCTACTCTCTTTGCTCAAGTGAAGCTATTGCTGTAACCGGTCTATCCTCCTTCGATAAGTTATGTGCAACATTTCTTTTTTTAAATTTTCTGTCATCCTTGTTTCTATGTATTTTATCGCTTCATCCACTTGTGGTCGAATACCCTGATCTGTAACAATAAGCCTTGGCCCTGGCCTAGTCTTATTACTCATTGCATTTAGATGTTTCCAGAATTTTTTAGCCGCTTTTCTCTGCTTTTTATATACTTTTGACATCTATTGAACACCTTTTCTTCAAAATTTCTCAATAATCAAATAGGATGCTTCTCTTCTACACGTTATTAGGTATCATGGTTTCTGTTCACTTCAGCTTCAGGTTCCGTCTCTTCTTGAAATATTTGTGTTCCCTGGACATTTCCTGACGTTTCTCTATCGCCCTCCTGACCTGCTCATCCCACCAACTCTTGGGTTCGCGTCTTTTCCGTTTTAGCTTTACTCGCACCTTAGCTAGCTCAAGTAATCGAGTTAATTTGGTAAAAGTCCATTCTGTTTCACTATCCTCAAAATATACTTTCTCAATTTGTTTGGCTGCCGCTTCTAATTGCTTTTCTGAGTAAAAATTCCCCCTGACTGTTCATCTCGCTTCAGTCCTACATTGGTTTCTCTCTGAAACTCAACTTGATACACTTGTGGTAGCTACCTAGACTTCTGTAACCATGTTCATCTATGCTCATTACACCTAATCTATTATACATCCTCTGTGAGATTAGTGCATAATCTATCGTCGAGAGCAGACTTCCTGCCTCCCATGTTATGAGCCCTTCACACTTTTGGGTACTGTTGCATAAAACTGAATCATGCCTGTCACACATGTCCTGCAGCATGTTTCCTGTCGAATCTGTGTACCCATCCAGGTCTTCTATATGTGCGTTCATGTCGACTAATATATTTATCTCGCCCTGTCCTCCTAGCTGATCAATGTCGCTTGCAAAACATTCTAACATTTTCCTGTTTTCTCCTTTGGCATTAGCTCCTATCCACAGGTATACAAAGCCAAGGAGTGTTTGCTCACCTGCCACTTTTCCTTTTATCCATAAATGTTCCTTGCATCTCAGTTTAACCCTTTGGAAATTCTCACTTTTATGAATGAATGCCCCTATTACACCTTCCTTTCTGCTGCCCTCTGTTCTATTGAAATATTCCCATGCGTATTCTGGGTTACAGGGTGGTTGCTCCACGTCTCTAAGATGCGTTTCCACTAAACCATATACCATTAATTCCTCCTGCCTTAGCTCTTCTTCAATTTCCTCCCATTTCAGTCTATTCCTGCCACCTTGCATGTTAATGAAACATATATCTGAATTAACTTGGCCCTGGCGTTTTTGTTTATTTCTTCTCCTATGATCCCATCGTCCCTTTGATCTTGCTTCTTTCTTCTCTACACTGGTTCCCTCAGCCTCTCTAAGCCTACGCATCCCCAGTTCTAACTGCTTCTCGAGATTCTGGCTCCTACCCTTCAACACATCGTTAAGACCAGCATGGATAACGCAAGGTGTTCGCCATCCATGCTGCCCGCCACCACCTCCTGGGCTTTGGCCATTGCATCTACCATGCACTTCCCTGACTGGACCTCCACCTGCACCCGCCTGTCCGCCTTCACTGTCGTCAAAACACCTCCCTCAACCCTCGCCACGTTCGAGTCACCGACTACCAGAACCCTCCTCCGCTCTTACCGTTCGCTTCCTGACTGCGACTGTTGCCCTCCGGATCGCACTATCTGTCTCTCCCTCCGCCTTACGCTACTGTCACGAGTTTTCACCTCTCTCTCTTCCCATCTCAAAGCCTGCTGCGCTACAGCACTGTAAGATCGACGAGCATCGTCTCCCACCTGACACTGCCCTGAACAGGGGTGCCCTGCAGGCCGCGATCTGAGCTCTTCTACCTGTTCTTCTAGCTGGACCCGCTTTTCCCGCTCCTCCTTCAACTTGCCCACAATCCGCTCCAACTGGTCGCCATTAGCCTCCTTCCTCTTAAGTGACTCGGCGACCTGAGTTTCTAATTTAATCCGTTTCCCTCGTTCCACCTTCAGGTCCCATTTGAGTTTCTTAATCGTAGCTGCCCATTCGCCTTTCAACATCTGAAACGGCCTCCTCAAAACGCTTACATATCTTGCACACGAAGCTAGCCCCATCTGCGTCGGCTAAGCTCCTGAACTTGGTCTCATCTAAATAGCACCAACGGTCGCACTCCTGCACTGCACTAACTCCCCGTCCCCGTCCAGCTTGACTTTCCTAGCTTGCCGACCCATCGTCCGGCCGTCTACTAAACGAAAAAGTCCGCCAAAATTCCTATACAAAAACCTTCGGCACTATGCAACGTAAAAGCCCGCCGAAATTCTTACAGAAAATACCTTCGGTACTACGCAACGTAAAACCCCGCCAAAATTCCTACACAAAAAACCTTCAGCACTACCCGACTAAAAGCGCGCCAAAATTCATACACAAAAACCTTCGGCACTACGCGACGTAAAAGCCCGCCAAAATCCCGCAGAAAAAACCTTCGGCACTACGCAACGTAAAAGACCGCCAAAATTCCTACATAAAAACCTTCGGCACTACACAACGTAAAAGCGCGCCAAGATTCCAACACAAAAATCTTCGGCACTACACGACGTAAATGCGCGCCAAGATATCCTACTCAAAAACCTTCGGCACTACGCGACGTAAAAGCCCGCCAAAATTCCTACACCAAAAACCATCAGCACTACGCAACGTAAAAGCCTGTCAAAATTCCTACACAAAAACTTTCGGCTCACACACTTCCGCTAGCCTTCCTACCCTTAACTCGGTTTAAAACCACCGCCCGACAGCATGTACAAGCGCAAACACCAAAAAGCATTTAGCTTCGGGCATATTCGCTGGAGCTCCGAAAAAAAGCGTCCTCCCCCGACGGCGTCACGAGCCAAAAACCAGACACGCACAGACAAGCACAGCGATAGCCATTAACAAAAATTCGAGACAGCACCCATTTGGCGTCGGAAAGGCTAATGGTCTATAGAGCTTCAACGGAACGTGAATCAAACATTCCAACGTAGCGAACAGCGCACTGACGTCACGGATTATGTCAGTGCGGTATTTTTGAATGCTCGGAGCCATGCGCCACGTGGTGGCAGGCAAGGAAAATAGAAATGGTTGTCCCGAGCTGCTGGAAATGAATGCCGCTGGATGAAATGCTCATCTTCGTAATCATAAAGGAAATAAATAATTTAAATAAATAAATAATACTTGAGTTTGTGGTCTCATGGGTACGCCAGTGTTCGGACTGAAAAACAACTGGTCTTTTAATCTTGCCTTCTGTCATTCTGGGAACTCTATAAATTTGCATACTACAGATTTGTAAACGTAACCGATGGCGGTCAAGAAATGAATGGAGGGAAGCCATACGGAAATTAAATGACGCTGTCACTGTAGGGCATACACAGGAGTAACTGAAGGTCATTGTGAGAGTCTTTTGCCATATAATAGACTCGGCTGATGATCACGTGCCTGGACGCTCTTTTCAATAGCTGCTATGTCGCGGTAGTATTTCCCCGCCACCACCATTACCACCACCATTACCACCACCGTCACTATCATCAACACCACCATTATCATCAACATCATCATCGTCAGCCTGATTACGCCCACTGCAGGGCAAAGGCAACTAAATACTCTGTTGCGTAACAATGTCGTTTTCGTTATTGTTGCTTTTTTGCTGAATGGAAACGTCGCAGCGGCTAAATAAGTGAATTACTGGAAAAAGAGAGAAGCGGGAAGGTGAAGGAGGAGACCATAGGATCGAGTGCCCGTCCAATTCGTCCCCCCATTCCTTACGTCCTCGTCTTCAGTGGCATTCTCTTTTTTTTGCCGGAACTAATGGAACAATAAGCTTAACAGCATACTTTTTGAAAAATTGTCTTCCTAGCTTGTGTTTGACATGACGGAAAGCTCACATACCCATGAAGTAGTTGTTAGCAACAGCAGCTTTGTCTGTGACGTTCTGGCACTCGTAAATCACTCATTTTCCAGTATGCCTAAACGAGTGGCGGAAAAAAGAGTGACGACGTTATCAGACGAATGAACAAGAGATAAAGTTTCCATTCCTAGGCGGCGGCAGCTTCCAACGACACCCCATACATAAGCGTGGACAAATGGGGCACGGTGATGACACCGTATCTGACAGTCAGATTTTCCGTACCCGGATGTTCGGTACCAGATATTCCGTCGTGCCCAGATATTCGGTAGGAGGGCGTTTTTTCAAATGGGATGCTGTTTACGACCGCAGTTTTTTCGAATATCGTAAGATTGCACCACAACCGTGAAATGAGCCGCAGATCCCTCCGCGGGACGCTGGTACTTCCCTGTTACATACTGACATTGGTTTTTAATGCAGTCTTAACTATTCGGTGCAAGCGCGAGACAAACTTAAGTAGCAATATGTTTCTATGCACAGAAAGATTAGACCATTCCAGTTAATTTGTTCTTAACATTATCTTACGATACTCCACAGTTACCCCACATTTAAAAGTGGTGCCCAAGAAAGCCGGACTCGTCTCAGAAAGCAGTCACGAGCGGAAGGTCGTGCTGAGTTTCTCTTCTATTAAGTTCAGTTTCAATTCTAAAGCCTGGTTCGATTTATGTATGCGGATCATTTCACCTTTATAGCGTCGAAAACTGCTCACTCAAGTTGAACATTCAAGAACTGAAGTGACCACGCAGAGAACAGGACACCATTACAAAAGATCAAATAGCACATACGAGAAAATAATAACGGAGTAATTACTCATTAGCATCCAGCAAAGCGCAGAGATGAAGGAAAGCTATGCGGCTTAAACAGAATTTTCGTAGTAAACGAAAAATTCGTCCTGGTCCGGGTTCGAACCAGGGACCTCCGCTTCACCGGAGCAGTCGCTCTACCAAATAAGCCAACTGGGACGGCAAGCTTATAATAGGGCGAGAGCGAATTGACCAATAACTCGAAGTTGGAACAGTGCGGGTTAAATGTTTAGGGGAAGCCCCCAGGGTGGAGAAAAATGCAAACCTTCTGTACATCTGCAGATTGGCCCTGCTCTTGCTGGTGACGCAAAGCAGGGGAGATCGTGTGCCCAGTGTAGTTTGTACTAGGCCACCGGACAGTAAAATATTATTTTATATGGCACAAGGGCTCATTTGTAGAGAATATGTACTGATGATTAAGAAGCTCTCATCTCAGGGCAACAAGATTAGTAAATAAAGGCTAAGAACGCTTTTGTTTCGTCTCCTCTTAAGAAAACCGTCGCAGTTGTATCATTCTTTTGTTCTTCTTGAAAAACAAAGCGGATGGATATAACATGTCTAACTTTTAGGCGTCGCCTGCAGTTGGTCAGTCAGGTGGTCGAAAGTGACCGTTGAAGACTTGCTCTCTGATATGTTGTCTCTTTTTATCAACCCGCTGCACGCGTAAGAGTAGAAATCCTCGCACGGGTTGACGCATTCGTCTATGGACTCTTTGATAAGTTTGGCTGGTTGAAGAAATAAATCAATGAAAAGCGTCTGTTTAACGTTCTTAGTGGAGTAATTTTTACGTAACATACTTCTCATCGCTCTGCTTTCGTCTTAGGGCTATAAACTGAATTACGCAGTTGTCACGGCTCGTTCTGCGCAACTCGAATGCGTGTCTAATTTGAATCCACCCTTTTATAATGAGCTGCGTGGCGTCCTAATAGCTCAGGTAGCTGCAGAGGGTGCATGCGCGCATTGTGTAGAAGTGTCATACGCATTATGAGGTATGCCCAAAATATAGGTTCATGCATGCAAGATATTGTGCAATTGCAATGCATTTACTGTCTACTCTTATCAATCTATCTGCTCGTAGAGAGTAAAAGAATACGCATCGGAGGGCTGCAATTAAAAAATTGCCCTAGAGTCCTGTTTGGGATAAGTCATATCGGTACTCCTTCATTTGCTCCAGATAGGAAAAACACACTTGCGTGCGAAATAAAGATACTGCAGTTCACAGGGGCAGTGACATCCAAGCGAAGTAAGTCGAATAATGAAAGAGACAGCACGAAAATTCTTAGCTTTAGCAAACGACGGAATGGTGCTTAATTTAAGAGATGCTCTTAACTGGGCACTAAAGGCATACACCAAGTGTACCTTGATAAGCAAAATATAAATGCGCTGCGTCTTTTCGTAGCTTAGCCTTCATCTAGGGCGTACACAAACACAAACTTGATATTCGAGCGACTTCCGCCAAATGTCGCATATTTTCTTCATACGGGGGCGTATCGCATTGTTATGTTTTTTTAAAACAAAAAGAAACTCTAAGCTTATGCTACATTTGTTTCGTTCTATGCTCTCGACGAAGATTGCAACGCTTTTATGGTCAGCATTTACACAGCCCGCCCTTAGCACTTTTCCCCTGGATATCATATGTAAAGTGCGGTCTCGATTGAGGAGTCCGAGCAAAAATCAGCCCAGGGAAACTGCAGGGCTGCCTTTCAACAAGGTGGAGAGGGGGGCTGGTTGGTGCGTGGCCAAGGGTGAGAAGCGGTGTCGCATCTTATGAGTGGACGTAATACTACGCCGTCTCGGGTTGCCTCTTCTGATCCGTCATTTTTTAATTCTGTTTTTGGCCGGTTACATTTTCGAATATACCACTAAAATATGATGTGGAAAAAAATGTGTACGCTCAGTTTTCTCTTGATTCTGGAATTTTATGACAAGCTGTTTCGCGGAATACGCTCTTCGCGGGTAAGGCGAAGCAGGAGTAAGACTCACAGCTGTCGGTAACTCTAACGGCTCCGGAAAAGTTTGTGCGTGGTTTGAATTTAACGGAGCTTTTTTATGGCATTTTATGGTGACAGGATAAGAACGTTAGCCCGAATAAATCGATATTTTTAAGTGATATTGACATATTAAGAGTTGCAGCTCATGTCGAAAGAAACGCCAGGCGACTGTTTTGAGCGACGGAACACAATTCTAAATCGAATTTTTTTTCTTCAGCAATAAAGGCGTATTTTGCAACTGGGCAAACATCAGCATGCGTGGTAATAGCCTTGGAATTTTACTAAAGAAATACTGGATGAATGAATATTCAGTGCTCCTTTAAGTGCTGTGAAAGTCTGAATGAATTAGTAAGGCGTAAAATAAAAAAATAGCCCCGAATAGTTTACCTCACTGCTTGCAAACCTCGCTGTTGCGCACTGTGTAGTCTCCTTGTAAAAAGCGTAAGAAGGAAACTTCCGATCAGATATAATGAATTAGAACGAATTGTCAACCGTTATCAAGGTTATCAAAATTAAGACAGCTATATATTTCTCTTTTATAATGTAGAGGTGGTGGGAGTGAGGGCCTTAGATGAATAACAATATTTCCGGCCAAGTGACCGGGCGGGAAGATGCTTTTTTTTTCTAAACACAGCCTTGCAACTCTTAACGCTTCGCACTGTGGTTGTAGATGCGCCTAATCCATTACTCGTAGTCCTCTGAGGTGTCTGGCTTTCGGGATGGGGGAAGAGGAAGCTGTGCTCCTCCTATGGGTTCAAGAAAAATTATTTCCTACGCCCGCTTAGCCGCTACTACGTTACTTCCCTGACCTCTGCCACTGCGTCCCATATGACGTCCGTCGCCGTTAGAAAGCCAGGGGATGATTTCAAGCTCCGATGATAATACAATCCTAAACGAGCCTGTATCACGGTAGAACATCGCTAATTGTCTCAGGCATTCCTGTGTCACATCTGCATATTCTTCTGTAGACGAGAGTGGTTTCCAATAGCTCCGGCGTGCCAGTTCCCAAAACAGCATTCAGTCACAATGATTTTGACGCACAAAGTTTTCGTTGCGGTGTTTGGCGCATCTGCAAAAAGGGGGGCCGCCATTCTACGGGATCGCATCGGCAGCACTATCGTCGCTTGCGAGGAGCGCCTGGGGCTAGTTTTACGCTTGCTTTTGTACAAAGGTACCAAAAAGTTCACGCTCTCCTCCACGAAGAAAAATAACAACAGCCGTGCCGGTCTGCTATCCCCCCCTCCCTTGCATCTGTAATGCACTCATTCCTATCCCCACGTGACTCCATATAATCCATTGCGATAACGCAAGAGCTGTCAAATGGAGCCCAAACGGACTACGAAGAACTGATGACGTAGTCAACGGGTCCCGTAAACCCAAGAGAATGGCTCGCATACAAGTTGCACTGCACAACATTTCGGCCTCTAACTAAAACACTCACAGCTGGAGATGACGTCAGATATAGTTTTACATGGTCAGTTGCTAGAACACATATGTGGATGTATACACGTTTCAAGAGCTGATGAAATCTGTCGCTATCTCTGCTTTTCTTAAATTGATTGAGGGAGATGTCCGATAAAAATCGTCGTTCGTATGGGAAGCATGACACTGCGAGGCTGATCTTGCAACCACGGCATAGCCAAGGAGAAAAATCATCGTACGCAAAGTGGGGTCCGTAAATTTGGGGAAGTGGAAAAAATATACAGTAGCTTGCCTTCTGTTTCCCCGATCTCCGTTGGCGCCTAAGTTGCCAAGGTTGCCCACGTTGACAGGAACGCTATCAAGGCGAGATTTGTGGCCGGCATAACTTATAAGAAGATTATAGACGAAAAATAAACAAAACAATAATTCGAAGCCGGAGTGGAACTGCAGAAGCGCGGCTACACGTAGGTTGTCCTTTTACTGGTTTGAGTGTCATGGCACTGTTGTCCTTCCGTGACGGTAACCATCTGCAGGGCAGCAGGACACATGTGTCCCACTTACCTCAAATGTAAGAAAATGGAGAACGGTGCACCTACGTGCCCTATTCACCCTATTTTTGCACGCAAAAAACAAACGACTTATAAACAAGCAATTTAATGTGTTTTTATCTTTCGCTAATAGGCCTCTTAGGTGTTCTGTGTTTTTAAAACCACGTGTGCACAGTTCAGAGAGGTGCGTCTTGGAAAGAAAAAAAGTTTTTCGAGAAATTGTTGAGCTGTTGTGCTTTTTCCACCAGTAAACTGCCTGAAAATTCTTCTTGGAGTAATTTTCAGTTCTACTGCAAATTGCCATACACGCCCACAAGACTGTAGTAGGAGACCATTGGAGCAACCGTATATTTCTTTTTTTATAAAGCAACTGCTTGAGACAGCTTGGAAGTGATTCCAATCAATTACTAGGTTCGCTCTGAGTGCAGTTTTGCCATTTGCATGAATGTGAGAGATGCACATAAGTTCCGATTTATAAAGGGTTAACGACGCCTTTTTGGAATGGGCGGGTTATTGAAATGACTATTTCTAATTATACCTATATATTGAAAGGATATTCGTATACAAGGGGGAGCTGCGGAGGTAATACACTCAAATACAAGTGAGATGAAGCGGACAGTACTGTAAGATCCAGCATGGCACCATGGCGGCACTTCATCGTTCTGATCTTTATTTTCACGGAGAACTCAAAGTTCCACCGCCATAGATCTGGTGTGGCTGTGTATACTTTTTGCCTGCTCTCCGTTGAACCCGAAATAATCGATCATTTCTTGTTGTCTTGCCGCTGCTTCTCTTTACAGAGGCGCCTGCTAAAACACCTGTTACGACTGCTCGGTCTACGTTTGTCGGCTATGGTTGTTCTCTCTCTTGATGCTTCTACCCTTAGGCACAGCAACCGGAATGTGCTCTCCGCCATTCGAAGTTTTCTTTTAGGCACGGAACTGCTACCACGCTAAAATGCTTCAAAATTCTATGTTCTGGCTACTCATGCTCAAAATTATACTGAAATCAAAACATCCTAAACAGTGCACGCATAGCCACGTTCCCATTTTTAGTCACCAATTTCACAGCCGCCAATTTGTTCTGATTTTAAGTAACACAATTTGCACCCCTTTTATTTTACCTGAAAAACATTGTTGACCATTGGCCCGACCCCGAAGTGGGTACGTGCCATTACCTCCTTGAGGACAACAACATTAGGCGCGTCCATCATAGTTCGATATACAATTGCTAGGAAATGAAGAGGAGCCACTCTGGCAACATCTGGCGACGGCAAAAGGAGCGGCTCATAGTACACCTTGAGGGGGCACCTGCTGGGTGGTGCGATAAGAACCGTGATATTCTGTGCAGAATTTCGACGGCAATACCGCCGGTTAGATTGGGATTCAGAGCCAGATTAGTAATTAAACACAGGAAATTTAGCATCAGGTTCGTCGTG
The DNA here is from genome assembly GCF_052857255.1 of Amblyomma americanum. Taxonomy (NCBI): domain Eukaryota; kingdom Metazoa; phylum Arthropoda; class Arachnida; order Ixodida; family Ixodidae; genus Amblyomma; species Amblyomma americanum. The sequence goes on along the minus strand of NC_135504.1, from coordinate 91,940,285 downwards.
TTGATGCTTTTGGCGGCCTCTAGATTCGGAGGTAAAGAAACGGGACAGCTGAAGACATTTTTTAGCATGCTTTGCCACTTCTGGTTGGATAGTGTACGTAATGCAGGGTGGCTCACGCCTATACAGTAGGAAGAAAGACAAAAACCTATCGTTTGACTGCGTGGCAGTGCAGCAAGCATACGTCACGAAAGGTAACGTAGGGTTGTAGCTCACCTTGGTAGGATAAACGATGCGGCATCCGACGAGGTGTGTTTCAATGACGTGGAATAGAAAGACACGTCCACTGTCACTAAACTACTCGCTGGGCGGGCCTTCTCGCTGCACAAAACGATGCAGCGAGAAGATAACAACTTAGCGGGAAGTACCAACGGGAAAGGGCAGTGGTCTCGGTATACCAGATGAGATGGCTGACGCTCATCAAGCGGCTCCTAGAGACCGTGTAGGTCAGTGGCCCGTAAAGGTGAACGCCAACAAGACCGAACGGGAGTGAAGGGTATGGAAGTTGCTGCAAGTGGTGGTCGGTCAGCTGTCGCGCGGCGGGAGACTTAGGGAGTTGACAGGCGAGGCAGGATGGGACGTACTGGCGAATATACCCGTACATTCCACGTTAGTAGTACCGCCGAGAAATCCTTTTGTATGTTTTGAGAACCCTGGCATGTGCACACTGGGCATCGGCATAGAATGAAGCACAAATGTCAAACTGCAAATGGTGAGGAATCCCTAGGAGTCACCGACGAACATCAAACATGTAGGTGGACCTTGGAGATGACCGTTCCGGAGTGCGAAATTTGGAACTTCGCGGCGCAAATACTTACGCGAGAATGTTCAACCGCTGGTGATGTGGAGACAACATTGATGACGAACGCATGCCATCAGTCTTTCCGATGCTCGTTAGGTGTACCAGCGACGATAAGGGGTTCGAGAACGTGATTTGCGGCCGAGGAGCTTGCAGCAATACTGAGAAGTGGAGTGAAAGAGAGAGCACCGGCGCTCCTGTGCTTGCGACCAAGTTCGTAGATTACGGATGTCAAACTCTTGAATGCAGAGAGCCCAGTGTGTGAGGTGGCCGGACGGGTCTTTAAAAGTGCCATCAAAGCGCGACATGTCTCATGTCGACATCAAACTAGAGGCCGTGTAGATATATGGCCGAACTATCTTTAGCGCCAAAACGACAGCTAAACACTTCGCCCTAACGTTGAAGTTACATTCACTTTGTTTAGCGCCCGACTGGAGTACGAACCGACGTATTCTTGAGATCCACGTTTAAGCTGAGACAGGGCAACTCCGGAGGCCGAAGCCATTCGCGAGTCTGGGTCTGGGTGCTGGAGTACTGACGGTGAAGTGAGTCAACGCTAGCTCGCGTTCGGCGGGCAGGTCACGTGGTGCGGCCAAGCAGCTTCATCAAGGGCGCAGTGATAGACGCAGAATTGCGGACGAAGCGCTGAAAATGGGAACACGGAGCTGACAAGTTTCGAAGATGGTTGATTGAAGTCGGTCTGGAAACTACGCAACAGTATGAAGCTTGGGCGAACCATGCAAATGGTCTGGCTTAGAGACTATGTGGCCCAAGATTATCAACTGCCTGGCTCCGCTGTGGCATTTCTCAGACTTATCTGCAGGTCGTCGTCGGATAGGGATGCAAAAATTGCTGTAGGCACGCCAGTTGGAACCGGAAATGGCTGGAAAAGACAAGGATGCTGTCTGGGTAGCGGAGGAACGCGGGACTCTTGAGCTTGCGTGAGATGTTTTCCTTCATCCTTTGGAAAGTGCCTAACGATTTACACAGGCGAGTGACATTACAGTAAACCCGTAAACACCATCGGATGTAACGAATGTCTCCTTCCGTCGGTCAGAGGTGTCATCGGCACATGCGCCGCCGCGGTGGCTCACTGCCTATGGCGCTCGGCTGCTGGCACGAAAGACGCGGGTTCGATCCAGGCCGCGGCGGTCGAATTTCGATGGAGGCGAAACTATAGAGGCCTGTGTACTGTGCAGGATATCAGTGCACGTTAAAGAACCCCCATATCGCAATTTCCGGAGCCCATCACTACGGCGTCCCTCATAGCTTGAGTCGCTTTGGGAAGTTAAACCCCCATAATCCACAAACCATATACTATCGACACATGCCAGTAGCCAGCATTTAAGTCAAATGACGGAAAATACTCTATGCTTTGAAGACAATCAAGATAAACACGAAAGGGAGTTCTTGTCTCTATGCCTAACATTGTTGAGGCGGCGCTAATGAAGACGTGATCTGATAAAACCACCTTTCTTCTTACCGGTGCCACTAGAGAATATCAAGGGTTCCATGGGGGTGTCGACGCCACGGTTCACAACGTTCCATTTTGCTCAGTAATCACGTGACGCTCGACATCAGCGGCAAGGCTTGGGAGAACCGGTCTCGGTGTGAGGGGGCCAGTTGACGTCTGGCCTAAGGGCATCTGGGGAGCTGCTCACGGTGGGTCGATGGAAGCTTGCTGTCAGGCAACGTATCAGACACGGAATCTGAATGCAGAGGTTTCACCGCGGGACTGTAGGCAGTCTAGCGAGCATCGATAATGGATGTTAAATGGATTCAAGCGACCAACCAGGCATAAAGGTAAGTGGACACGGAGGCGGATTGTAAATCACGATCTTCGTAAGACTTCTTGTGAACATCAATGACAGCATACAGCAGCGGTAGGTTCTTGCGGCGCGCAAAGAAAGCATATGACGTAAAGAAACCGGTGACTGCAGACGTGGCAGGATACGAGAGAGTAACAAACGTTTAAAGTTCCGGTAAAAATTCGGCTTCCTCAGCGACGGCGAGCTTCTGCCTCCCGGTGGAATGGGTTTGAAGGCGCCAGTGTGCTGTGCGATGTCACTGCACATTAAAGATCCCCAGGTGGTTGAAATTAATCCGGAGCCCACCACTTGGTGTGCTTAACAGGTTCCGTCTGCTATTACCTCGTTATTTACGACGTGAGCTCTACTTCAATACCGTTCACTCGCGGCTTCATTACTGTTTGCTCGTATGGGGCACTACAGGTAGGTCAAACATGAAAAGCCTATATTTATTACAGAAAAAAGGTGTCCGTTTCATTGAAAACTTACCTGTCCGCGACTCAACAACGTTATATTTCATGCAAAATAGAATCTTGGATATTGAATCATTGTAGAAGATGCGTTTGTCTAAGACTGCCTTTTTAGATTTTAAAAGTGATCCACAACTATTCATATCAAAGTATATGAAGCATGACCCGCAATACGAATTTAGGAAAACTGATTTCATAAAATCTAAATCTAGGACTAACTATGGAAATCAAATATTCAGTTGGCTTATTCCTAACCTGCTGAACCTCCACCCTGAATTGCTGGGCATCATGGAAAACTGTTCTTCTCTGCTTGCTTTCCGAAAGCAGGCAAGAGATTTTTTCTTGACTTGCGTATAATCCCAACCATGTTTGCAGGAACTGCAGTACCAGTATATTACTGCTGTGTTCCAGGCGATCCCCTCCATTCCGGTTATCTTTCTTTGTTTTGTCTAAGAAACACATTTTCGGTTATTCTTTTTTTTAAGTGCTTTGCCTTGTAACTAGGGTGTGTTGTTAAACCATATGGTATTCCTGTAGAATTTTGTCGTATTTTTTTCTTTTTTTGCTGAACGTGATATCTTACGATATTCTTGCACAATTTTGTTGTGATGCCTTTCATGTCCACACTATGCTGTATGAATTCAGGGTGTTTTGGGCCTAGTCAGGTGACCTCTCGTGTCACCTTTAGCCCTCTCCACCCAGACAAATTGTATTTTGTCTGAATTTCAATAAATTTCAATTTCAATTTCAATAAACCCTCACGACATGCAGGCATTCCCGATCAAAACGCACGACAGAATTTTTTGTCGCGCATCTGTCCTGCGACACAATTTTGTGTCGCAAGACAAGCTGTGTTGTCGTGCCTTGTGTCGTGCGACAAGGTTCGTGTCGTGGGTTTTTTCGCGCGACAGACATCTTTCCTGCATTTTGTCGTGCGAAGAAGGTCCCTGTCGCAGCCTTTGTCGCGCGACAGGTTTCTGTCGCAGGTACTGTCGTGCGACAGAGATTGCGTGCTTCAGCAAAGTTGCCTGTCGTGGGTTCAGTCGCTCGACAGACTTCTAGCGCTCCTCTTTTCACGCGACAAAAGTACCTGTCGCTCGGCCTGTCGCGTGACACAACAGCTTGTCGTGGGATATGCCGCGCGACAGATACCTGTCGTGGATTGTGCCGCGCGATAGATACCAATCGTGGGATGTGTCGTACTACAGATTCCTGGTGAGGGTAATTGTTTTACTGCAGAATTCTAGAAATACTGTCGTGCTGTCGTGTGACAGCGATAGGATCAAATTGACCAAAGATGCTTCAAAGCGCGTTGACTGTGGCGAGTCGCGAAGAGGATGCGAGGTGCTCTGGTCTGTTGGTGACGGGCACCGAGCGAAATGAAGTGCTCATTAACATTAATAATAATTGTTTTTTTGGGGGGGGAAATAAATGGCGCAGTATCTGTCTCATATATCTTTGGACACCTGAACCGCGCCGTAAGGGAAGGGATAAAGGAGGGAGTGAAAGAAAGGAAGAATAGGTGCCGTAGTGGAGGGCTCCGAAATAATTTCGACCACCTGGGGATCTTTACCGTGCACTGACATCGCACAGCACACGGGCGCCTTAGCGTTTTTCCTCCATAAAAACGCAGCCGCCGCGGTCAGGTTCGAACCCGGGAACTCCGGATGAGTAGTCGAGTGCCCTAACCAGTGAGCCACCGCGGCGGGGCTCATTCACATTGGCGAATCGGCGAATCCGAGTTTTCAACTCGCTTTAAGCGACCTGTCTCTGTCACCGAACGAGAATTGGCTTAGAGGAGAGGCACTGCTCGAGCACCCACTAAATTTCCTTCTGTTCCCACATGACAGCGTGACGAAAGTAGTGCATGCTCAAGAGTATAACGCGACTTTGAAAGCCCAGGAAGCTGCGTATGAGCACGTGCTTGCGGTGGCGGCATGTATAGCCAGCCACGACCGCGCCTGCACACAAATCGGCGCGCGCAAGTCGAATGGCGCTACTGAAATCCAGTGTCGTCCTGGATTCTGTAACGTGTTCAAACCATGTAAAATAATATACCGCTACTACTACATGCGCAGAAAAGGCCAAGGCCACTTATACGCGCGTCGCGGAAAAGAATGTCGTTAGTCTTCAATCAGGGAAAATTACTCGCCATAATCATCCGGCTACACAAAGGCAGCATGTATGTACATGCACGCAGTTCTCTGCACAAATGTTCAAAGCAACCGCGATATCATTTTTCCGCGTTTCAGTTTTAAGAGCGTCAGCTTTTACTACTTACTTTTATCAAGGACACGTCCGTCTGCAGGGAAGGTCAAATTGGCCAAGACAGTTACTACACTATATCACATAGCAACAGCGGGCGCGTAGTCTCAGTTGTCACAAATACATTCGATCCGTTTTACATATGCCAGTAAAGCGGCTATCGAAATAATACCGCCCGTTTGACACAGAATGATCGAAGTGGTGTCATTTGACTTGCCATGTTCCTGAGGATAAAATAAATATTAAGATGAAGCCCAAAATATGTGCGTGATTTGCACTGACGACCTTTCATCCCCCAAATCATGCAGTTCAGGAACTTCCAGACAGCCATATGGCCTAATAGTTTATCGCAGAGGGTACCAGATGCGGTCAAACGATTCGTCTTGTTGCAATGCACACGTTTATACAATTCGTTAACTGATATATAAGGAGGAAACATACCGGATATAGCGAAATAGTAGTGCAAAATCTTTGAAGAAGATGGCGATGCTTGTATCTTAGAAGGAATGTTTCCGAAAGGAAACGCCCTGAGATGTTTGTATTTTGTCTTCTGCACATTTGCTGAGCACCCCGATCTAAACGCTTGAAGCTCTGGTAGCTAACGCTCTTAAGTCCAACACTGCGACAGTGTTGACGGAGAATTTCATTAGTGCAGTGACGTGCTGCTTATCATAAAATAGCAAAAAAAATACTTTACGACGTCGTTCATTGCCTTCACTGAAAATTTCATGACGGTGACACGAAAATGTCGCTAAATATAGTGAACCGCGTACGCAGCCGAATGTGAAATGCGGCGGCCGGCGAGTTTGAACCGATTTGATTCTCGGTCGAAATGAGAATAAAGTCTTTGGCCTGACGTCAATCGCGTGCTTTCAAGAGTTTTGCCTGCTTTGGCACAGTCTAGCTCCTGCGCCCCCGCGCTCGGTCCTCTAAAGTGCTCTGGTCCCAATGTGACTGTGTGCTACGACAATCTGAGCGAACAGGAGTGTGTCTGGCGGTTTTGATAGGCACCACGGCTATACAGTTAAGAGCCATAATAACGTACGGGCGCCCTTCTCGGGGCCGGCATGCCAGCCTGGATGCCGGCCGCCAGCGTTAGAAAATGCAACAGTAATGTTTGTTCAAGTTCATACTAAGCCGTCGGATGGAGTATCGTTGGCCATTATCGAGTTGCTGGTAGAAGCGATAACAGGAATACAAACAAATGTCTTCCCATGGCGCCTTCAATTGCTGCTGCTCAATCGCGGCTCTCCTGGCCTCAGCTGGCTCCGCTGCTGAAGGTGTCGCGGAAACCGAGCATATTTTTGTTTTACTATGAGGTGAGGTTCACAGTAAAACGATGACGAGAGCAGCACCTCAGTGCTAGCCAATTTCATTGCACTCAGCTGCTGCATCGGTGTCCAACCGGCTAGGCTTGGCGACTACTAGGGCAGCCAGAGGGTAGCGCGTAGTTCATTGCCCGGCGCGACCGCGGGGGGCATCGTTCCCGAAAGCTCGACTCGCTCACTCCGGCTCGTTCAGTGATTGGCTCAACAGCTTGCGACTTTCACTCGGAAGGCTGGAAAATCGAGCAGCGAGCGACTGGCCTGCGACAGAGCGATACTTTATGCCCATGTTTGCAGTGCTGTTGAACAACTTTTAACGCCCTTATGCTTGGGTTATCGGCTGCGTTGCGGCGAGTCTTAGTCAAGATCGCAAGCGATGCCATCGCCACCGTTCGTGACGTACAGGCTGAGAACTTCAATTCCAGTACGTGCCAAAACAGCTCGTATTTATCGTAACGATTCGAACTCGAAAACACGGCTGCTTCGATGCGCTAGTGAGCTGTTGCTTGTGAAACTACACGCGATCATGATGCAGCGAGTGCTAGCCGCTGTTGCATAATAGCTAAAGGGTGCCGCAAGTATCGATGTAGTTTCGTAATGCAGTTGATATCAAAGCAATCCGCTTGTACTGGTCACTGATTAAGTTGTTAAGTTTCATGATCTCCGGTGACAGTGCCAGTGTCGCGCAAATTAATGCATCACAGCTGCTCTTCATCGTACCAATTGCGTTCAACTTATCCACGATAATCGCCGGCTTGAGATACGGCAAATTCCTCGCTGTTTTTGTCTCAACTTAGTGATTTTATCTGGTATCAGACGAAATTTCATTCCGTCAACAGCATCGTCTGCTCCGTCGTCTGCTAGGGAATCCGGGTCACTTCTGGGGATCACATGGTCGCAGCTTCTACAAACGACATGCCAGAAAAAGTAAATGAAAGCGCTTTAATGTTCATAAAAATTGTAAAACGAATTTTAAAAAATTCAATGTCTTTGTTGTGAGGATAATTAAATATTTGTGATTTAAAAAACAGACTTCTGTGTCGGTTGCAATTTTTCAAGGACGCGAATGCGCAGCCGTCGGCGCCATTGCAGCGCAAACGACGCGTCGCGTTTTGTATTATTTGCCTCTTTGAGGCATTGCTCGAGTGCTTGTACGGCGAACACGTGTGAAGAACTCATTCAATAGGAAGGTGAGCAGGAGTGTGTTTTAGAAGCCAACGATCAGATTTACGGCCTGTAAACATTGGCGAGTTTCAACGGGTAAGCAACGAAGAAAGACAGTGCTGCGACGTCTTGTCATCTGTAAAGGCATCCAAGACTTCTGCGCGGTATTGCTAAGCCTGGATGAATCGCATAACCGGTGAGTACCTCTCTGTGTTTCTTTGCTAATAATCTGTATTCACACGCGCTATTTTTATGCGGCTATATAGGGATGTGAGTGGAGGCAGTCTGCATGCGGTAGCCGCAGCTCTAATGCGGCGCCCAAAAAGCAGGGCCTATATCCTGCATGACAGGTGTTGTTCTCATTGTCTTTAAGTGCGTTTAGTACTCGCGTGCCGTTGGAAATAAAAATGGCACAAGATATCACAACAGAGTTACGCTTTCGCTTGCAATCGCATCGACACTAAGTGCAAAAGCATGGATTTGCACTGCATAGAAGACGATAAGCGAGAAGTGCCGCGCGACGGAGCGCTCGCGCTAGGCCAGCTGCGATCAGACAGCGCACTATTTTGTTCAGGGTTGGTTCTTTTCGAATTAGCGCTTTTGTCTTAATCTTCGTAATACTAAATTATTCTGACAGTGATCGCATGCGAAAAGCTGGAGCATATTCCTCGCTTTGTCATTTGTAAACTTATCTGTGCTTCCCCAATGAAACAGGATTTGAGGCAGTGTTATGTCCAATTTAGATCAATCTTGCGTCTCCTGAGCTGTAAGCGTCGATGCTACCTCCTCCAGAGCATTGCGAGCTGTCGGGGTTGCAACTGCACAGTTATTTAGGATTTCTACCTTTTTGCTATATCCCTCGCTTCTGCGGCCCGCATTCAAGTCGTTCGCCATGGTCGATTAATTTTTTGTTACTTATTTTCAGTTTGTTACTTATTCTTGGTTGCGTGCCATCAGCAGTGGTGATGGGGGCGTCCAGACTCTCATTTGGGCCTCCCGTGTACGAGATTGTGCTGTGAGGATGGGTGCGCCGATGTATTTGGTTTTGAGGGCGGTGAGGAGGGCCGCGTCGTCTCCGGGGTGCAGATGGGCGATTTTCTTGAGTGTACGGTTAGTGGCAGACCGCGATGTTCGCGGATCCACGAGGCTGCGGAGGATCGCCCAGGTGCGGGAGGTCCCCAGCGTGCCGCGTAGTGACTCGCAAAATTCCTGCCAATTTTGTTGAGAGAGGTGTTGTGCATACTGTTGTGCTTCTGCCGTTATCTGTGATATTCGGAGTATCAGGGGATGATTGAAGCGCTGGCTTTTCCATCTGCGAACCAGAATCCGTCAGGTCTGCCACAACTTCAGAAGGTGACGATCGGCCGCCGGATTATCGGGTGTGCATTGTACTTCGGTGGTGGCCTCCTTGTGTGCTTTCCGAATCTATTCACTCCATTGGGTGTTGGGTTTTATGGCACATAGGCAGCTAAGGCCATCATGCGCCAAACTCAAGGTGTAGAATTGGCTTTCTGTAGAATGTTTACGAATATCAAAAAATGCCGATGGCGTAGATGACCTAAAAACATTGTGCTGCCTAGTAAAAGAAGAGAAGAAATTTGGAAATCGCTAATGGTAAAAGCGTTAAAGAAGGTCAGGCAGCCTTAGCGGCTATCCTTGGCTAGGCAAGGATCCTGAGGCTCCCAACCAATCAAATAAAAAGCCTCAGCCTACTTCTCAGGAATGAGAAAGTGGCTGAGGTGTATCATGTAATAAAGGGAACCAGTGGTTCAAAAATTACAGTTTTTCGAGGACGCCCGCTGCTTTTAAAAAGCTAAAAACGGAGGGTATGTTAACAATGGCATTATCAGCTAAGAGCAATGTTGGGTGAAAAGGAATGTATTCATGATAAAATTGAGTGAAGTACTTTTTTTCTTAGTTTTTCTAGTTTCACACATGAGAATAAAATGTGGTTAACAGTAAGTTCTTCTCCGCATTCCTCACAACCAGGTTTATCTTGTTTTGTTAGCAGGAAGTTGTGCGTGAGGTGCGTGTGGCCAATTCGCAGACGGCATAAAACCACTTCTTTAAAACGTTCCTGGTGCACACATGACTTAAATTCACCCAAAACTGGTTTTACAAAGTACAGTTTAATATTCACTTCGCTGTTCCAACGCGACTGCCATTTTTGTCTTAATTTCTGTTGAACTAATTTCATACAGTCATTAAAGGGTATATCTACTTCTTTTATTTCCTTGCCCCGAGCTTGACCGGCACGCAAATCTGCTCTCTCATTTCCTTTTATTCCGACGTGGCTCGGGACCCAGCAGAGTTTAATGTTCTGTCCTCGAGCTGTTGCTGTTACAATGTTGTGTATGATGTCCCCAAGTATGGGAGTGGTTGCGTTTCTAGAGTGGAGGGCTGTAAGTACACTTAAAGAGTCTGTGTAAATAATAGTGTTTTTGAGGTTCTCGTTTAGTATTTTTTTTGTTGCCACACATACTGCGTAACATTCTGCGCTGAAGATGGATGCGCACTGTGGAAGTCGCATTGCTGTCTCCGAATTTCCTCGCACCACTGCGCTTCCTACGTAAACATTCGTTTTTGAACCGTCAGTGTAAAAGTCCGTAAAACTACTGTATTTTTCTTCGAGTGCAAGGAATTCCTGTTCTATATGTTGTTTTGGAGTTTGTTTCTTTTGGAACTGCGTAAGGGTAAAATCACAGATTGCCGGAAAATTGTGCCATGGAGGCAGTGGAGCTCGTCTTCGAGCAATGGCAGGTAATGTGTCCAGTACTCCGAGGTTTTGACACATCTCTTCAAAACGCAGGAGGAGTGGCCTGATAGCTTGTGGTTTGTTGTTAAAAAGTGTTCTTGATGGGCACTTTGTGACTATGGGGTAACATAGGTGTTTGGGAAGCGAACGGATTTTTAAAACGTACGAGCACGTGAGCATGGTTCTTCGGTCCTCGAGTGACGGTTCGTTGGTTTCTACATAAAGACTGTTAATTGGTGATGTCCTGTAAGCACCAGTGGAGAGACGCAAACCCAAGTTATGCACTGTATCTAGTTGTTTAAGGTATGATGGTCTCGCTGACCCATACACTATACATCCATAATCAAGGGTAGAGCGTACTACAGAGCGGTAAATTTTTAGAAGGCATGTCCTGTCGGCACCCCAATGTTTTTGTGACAGTACTTTGAGTATGTTTAGGGATCGGGAGGCTTTCTTTTTCAGTGCATTTATATGAGGCAGGAAAGTGAGCTTTTTGTCAAAGGTTACGCCTAGGAATTTGTGCTCATTTTTCACCGGTAGCTGTGTTTTGTTCAGGTGTATAAATGGGTCAGCCTGTAAGCCTCGCTTAATAGAGAAAAGAATGGCCACGGTTTTCTGTGTGGAAAACCGGAAACCGTTCTCGTCTGCCCAGGTCACCAGTTTATCCATTGTCAGCTGTATTTGTCTCTCGCATGTTACCAGGTTTGAAGATGTGCAGGCTATTTGCAGATCGTCAACATAGACGGAATACATAATGGCCTTCGGTATTACTTTGGCTATGGAATTTACTTTAATAACAAACAATGTCGTGCTCAAAATACACCCTTGAGGAACCCCGTTCTCTTGAACGAAGCCCCTGGACACGGTTGATCTTAGGGGCACTTGAAATGAGCGGTCGGAAAGAAAGTCCTTCAGGCAGTTCAACATCCTGCCACGGATGCCAAGATCTGCTAAGTCACGAAGGATGCCGAACCTCCAGGTGGTGTCGTATGCTTTCTCGAGGTCAAAAAAGACGGCAAGACAGTGCTGTCTGTGTATAAAAGCCTCTCGGACAGTATTTTCCAGGCGAGTTAAGTGGTCTGTTGTTGAGCATGCTTTCTTAAAACCGCACTGACGGATGTCAATAAGCTCAAGAGATTCAATCAGAAAAGTTAGTCTTTTATTCAGCACAATTTCGAATGATTTGGCAAGGCAGCTGGTAAGGGCTATCGGCCTGTAACTAGTAGGGGATGTTGGTTGTTTTCCAGATTTCAGGAATGGAACAATAACTGCTTTCTTCCAGGCTTTCGGCAATCTTCCGAGCACCCACACTTGGTTAAAAAACTTCAAGAGCGCCTCCACAGATTGCTGGGAAAGATGTGCTAGCATTTCGTAATGTATATTGTCAGGGCCAGGTGCTGTCTTTTTTCCGGCCGAGAGAACTTCGTTTATTTCTTGGAGAGTTATTAAACCATTGTACGGTTCTTTTGTGCAGCCCGTTGTTGGAAGTCTATGTTTCTGCACTGCATGTTTATGCTTTAAAAATGTTTCTGTGTAGTGTGAAGAACTAGAAATGTTTGAGAAATGTTCTCCCAAGATGTTTGCCTGTTCCTCTATATTTGTCTGTGTACCTGGAGCTGTTAAGAAAGGAATTGTGTAAGGAGAAAAGCTTCTGTTAAACTTGTGGACTTGTTCCCACATTTTTTTGGACGTAACTGAACTATTTATGCATGATACGTAGCTTCTCCATGATGTTCTTTCGGCATTTCGGCGGATGTACCGAGCTTTTGCTCTCGTCTTTTTAAAGTTGATGAGGTTATCTTGAGTTGGGTATCTTCGAAAAACTCCCCAAGCTTTATTTTGCTTCTTTTTTGCTTCCCGGCATTCCTGCGTGTACCATACCTTGTTGTTTTGTCGTACTATTCCTGACGATTGCGGAATAGCTTGGCACGCAGCATCAATAATGCAGCTTGTAAAAATTTCATTCAGTTCGTCAACGTTAAGACTGTTTGAAAATAATTTCTCCAGGCTAGCCTTTTCTCTAAATAGTTGCCAGTCGGCTAGGTGTAGTTTCCAACGGCGTGGTTTACTAGGGATGACTGATGGTGGTGATGAAAAGTTAATCACTACCGGAAGATGATCGCTTCCGTACGGGTTATCGAGAACATCCCACTTAAAATCGGTAAAAACGGAAGAGGAGCTAAAAGATAAATCTATGCAACTCATTTTTCCTGAGGCTGGAGAGCAATATGTGGGTTTGCCTGTATTGAGTAGGCAAACATTATTGCACAGAATAAAATCTTCTAATATACGGCCCCTAGTGTCTGTCTGTTCACTCCCCCAGAAAGGGGAGTGTGCATTAAAATCCCCAACTACCAGATATGGCTCTGGTAGCTGATTAAAAAGTGATTCTAGGTCATGAAGTGTTACTGTGAGGTGTGGCTGAAGGTATACTGAACATAAGGTAATTGTTTTAAAGCTAATGACGGTGACTGCAATGGCTTCATAATTCGTCTGCAGCTGGATTTCACGTGTTGCAACACCGCTCTTAACAACGACAGCAACACCTCCAGAGAGCCTATCTGCCTGCTCACGGTCACGGCGAAAGACTTTATAATTCTTAAAAATATTTTTTTGTAAAGGTCCCAACTTGGTCTCCTGAAGGCACAGTGCTACAGGCGACATAGAGCGTAGGAGATCTGTTGCATCGCTGTAGTTATTTAAAATTCCACGGCAGTTCCAGTGGATAAGGAACGCCATGATTATTTTAAGGAGGAGTGTTTTGAGACCTCAGGTCCCTCCTTGTTGAGGGCCTGTTATCGTGGTTTTTTCTTTTTTCCGGTCAAGAGAGCCCCGTCGCCGTTGCGACCGAGGCGAGCTTTGACTTGTATCCATCGCCTCCATGGAGGCGCTGGAGTTCCGCGGGGAACCCGCGGTCAGGGGGGTGGTAGACTTCTCCCGAACGGGGGAAGCCTTGCGGGCTGCCGACTTGGAGGACGGCCGGCCCGTTGTTGGGGGTGGCATAGCAGCTCTCGCTGCATCTGCCAGGGGCGCGGATGGCCCTGCCTCAGCCTCACTAGGTGTGAACTGGGCAGGTGCCTGAGACCGGTGTGATGCGCCGCGCCAGCGCACCACATCGGCGAAGTTTGTGTGGGGTGTTAAGGAGAAAGTGCCTTGCGACATTGCATAACGCTTCCTTGCCTCTTTAAAAGTGATATTGTCACGGGTGGTACAGCTCGGTTGGAGTAGGTGACTGCAGCGGACGTCAGTAGCAGTCCCAAAAGCGGAGCATTCGCAGCCAGACACTTCGGCTTCTTTTTTTAAGGCCAGCTCGCGCGCGTATTCCGCGCTCTCGTGGTTCTAGTAAAACGACGACGATGAATTGGCGGTGTCATTACTCCCCGGCAAAAAGAAGCATCGTCCCGATGCTGGGAGTGAGTGTAGAGGTCGGAAGGACTGAACGGGGTTAGTGGGCGAGGCTACCGATCGTGATAAGGCTTCAGGCGGACCACGTGAACCACTTCAGGGCACGGGGACCGTCGGGACTTCTGAAATCCATCGGGAATGACCTCGTAGTTGAGGTCGCCCAATGACCTTACCACGCGGTATGGTCCGAAGTATCGATGGAGGAGTTTTTCGCTCAGTCCTCGTCGCCGAATGGGGAACCACACCCACACACGGTCGCCAGGCGCATAATGGACGTCGTGACGGCGCCGATTGTAGCGATCGGCATCTCGAAGTTGTTGGTCCTGAATTAGAACTTTGGCCAGTTGGCGAGCAGCTTCGGCGCGTTCCAGGAACGTGTAGGTATCAGTGTGAAGGCTAGAGTCGTCCAGATGTGGTAACATTGCGTCGAGCATCGTCGTCACTGCACGGCCGTAGACGAGTTGGAATGGAGACATCTGCGTTGTTTCTTGCATGGCCGTATTGTAGGCGAAGGTGACATAAGGAAGCACTTCGTCCCACGTTTTGTGTTCAATATCGACGTACATGGAAATCATGTCAGAAAGGGTTCGGTTCAGTCTTTCAGTCAACCCGTTCGTTTGAGGGTGGTACGACGTTGTTCGGCGGTGGTCGGTATGACTGTAAACCAAGATCTCCTGCAGCAGCTCAGCCATGAACGCAGGGCCTCTGTCAGTGATCAGCACTTCAGGTGCCCCATGGCGGAGTACGATCTGATGCACGAAGAACTTAGCGACTTCTAAAGCGGTGCCGCTGGGTAGAGCTGACGTTTCTGCATAGCGGGTAAGGTAGTCCGTCGCGACAATTATCCATTTGTTGCCAGAGTTCGAACGTGGGAACGGACCCAGCATGTCCATTCCTATTCGTTGGAAGGGCCTTGTGGGTGGTCTAATGGGCATCAAGAACCCAGCTTGTTTGGTTGACGGTACCTTGCGACGCTGACAGGCTCGGCACGTTCTGACGTAGTGAGTGACATCAGCACGGAGACGAGGCCAGTAGTAATTCTCTTGGATTCGGGCTAGCGTACGGGCTATGCCCAAATGTCCAGAAGTGGGTTCGTCATGGGAGGCTTGGAGGATTTCATTGCGCAGGCTAGGCGGTACGACGATTAGGTATTGCGTATTGTTTGGAGCGAAATTTTTCTTGGCCAGAAGACCATTGCGGATGCATAAAGATGGCAACACGCGCCTGAAAGCGCGTGGGGCGGTCGTGTTGCTGCCGTTGAGAAATTCCATTACGTCTCGAAGTTCGAGGTCGGCGCATTGTTGGTCAGCGAGGCAGGAGGCGCTGAGAGCAGTCAGTAAGATGTCGTCATCATTACAGGCGTCGGTAGAAGGATCTACTGGGGCGCGGGACAGACAATCGGCGTCAGAGTGCTTGCGCCCGGATTTGTACACGACAGTCATGTCGTATTCCTGGAGCCGCAGACTCCATCGGACGAGGCGAGCGGACGGGTCTTTAAGGCTTGCGAGCCAGCATAAGGCATGATGATCGGTCACCACCTTAAAATTTTTGCCGTAAAGGTACGGTCGGAATTTCGAAGTGGCCCATACAATGGCAAGGCATTCTTTCTCGGTAGCGGAATAGTTTGATTCGGCTGGTGACAAACATCGACTTGCGTAAGCGATGACCCGTTCTTGACCTGCTTGGATCTGGACCAGGACAGCACCTAAGCCGATGTTGCTGGCATCAGTATGGAGCTCCGTGTCGGCGTTTACGTCGAAGTGAGCCAGAACGGGAGGCGCCTGCAGGAAACTTTGAAGGCTGCGGAATGCATTTTCTTGCGCTGCTTCCCATGTGAAAGGTGTGTCCGACCTTGTTAGGCGCATCAGCGGCTCGGCAATGCGAGCAAAATCTTTCACGAAGCGACGGTAATGCGCGCACAATCCAAGAAAACGGCGGACAGCTTTCAGGTCTTGCGGCGGCGGAAAATGTGCAATAGCTGTTGTTTTTTCAGGATCAGGCTGAACACCGGCTTGATTCACAACGTGCCCTAAGAACTTCAGCTCTGTATACGCAAAGTGGCATTTCTCATTTTTGAGCGTGAGTCCAGAAGACCTTATTGCTTGTAGGACCAATTCGAGGCGGTGAAGATGCTCCTGGAAAGTCGGGGCGAAGACGACAACATCGTCAAGATAGACGAGACACGTCTGCCATTTTAAATCGGCAAGGACGGTATCCATGAGGCGTTGGAAAGTTGCCGGTGCAGAGCACAGTCCAAAGGGCATGGCCGTAAATTCATACAGGCCATCTGGAGTAATAAAAGCTGTTTTTTCACGGTCCCGCTCATCGACCTCAATTTGCCAGTAACCTGACTTGAGGTCCATCGAAGAAAAGTATTTAGCGCTACAAAGGCGATCCAGAGTGTCGTCGATCCGGGGGAGAGGATAGACATCCTTTTTGGTGATTTTGTTTAAGAGACGGTAGTCTACACAGAACCGCAATGTTCCGTCTTTCTTCTTCACAAGGACGACTGGCGCTGCCCAGGGACTCCGGGAAGGACGAATTACGTCGTCGCGGAGCATTTCCTTGACTTGGCGGCCAATAGCGTCGCGTTCAGCGGGAGACACTCGGTAGGGGGACTGTCGGAGAGGGTGCACGTTATCGTCCGTAATAATGCGATGCTTCGCTAGGTGAGTTCGTCCAACACGCGATGATACCGAGAAGATGTCGCCGTAGCGCAGAAGAAGATCTTTAACTTGTTGTTGCTGCGTCGGGAAGAGTGCTGGATTGACGTCGAACGTGAAACCAGTGACTGGGCTCTGCTCTTGCGACAACGACATTGTGGAAATACTGGGTGTGCTGCTGACATGGGCGATGGCATCAACGTGAGCCACAACGGTTCCCGCGTTCAGATGTTGGTGTGCACCACCGAAATTGGTTATCAGCACTTCTGTTTCTCCGTCGACGAGATTAACGACTCCTCTGGCGACAGCAAGGCTCCTGGCAAAAAGCAAGATCTGGTTGCCTTCCGCGACGCCTTCGAAATTCCGCACAGTCTTGGCGCCGACAGAAACCATAATACTCGAACGAGGTGGGATGGTGACGTGGTCATCCAGGATGCAAAGTGCGGTCGGATGGTGTGGATCTCTGTGTATTGCGTTCTCTGTGGAGAAACACACGGCCTTTGACTGGAGGTCGATGACCGCTCCATTCTCGGTCAAGAAATCCATCCCGAGAATGACGTCACGTGAACAATGTTCGAGTATAACGAACGTTGCCAGGTAGGTTGCGCCTTGAACTGCTACTCTTGATGTGCAAGTCCCGGTCGGTGTAACTAAGTGACCCCCGGCTGTACGAATCTGTGGGCCCATCCACGGAGTGGTGACCTTTTTCAAAGTGGCGGCAAAATTTCCACTGAGGATAGAGTAATCCGCCCCTGTGTCGACGAGTGCAGTGACGTCAGTTCCGTCGAGTGAAATGCTCAGGTTTGCTGTCGTAGACGGCGTGTGAGCGGTACGGCGCGGTGTTCGGTCACGGCTGCGGTGCGGCGCGGGTTCATTTCGATACGTCAGGTGGCATTCCCGTTGAGTCGGCGTTTCACGGTGTTGGACGGCATTCGGTCGTGGCATCGGGTGGCCACCTAGTTGCGGCGTAGGAGGGTCTGTTACATTTCGTCGGTGAGCAACCTCCCCCTCAAAGGTTGCTGCTTTTAGTTTTCCTGGCGGGGGCTTGGCGACCTTCCCCGAGGAAAGTCACCGTAAGACCGACGACGTGGGGATGGCGACCTGCGGGTCCCACCGGCAGATTCGGCCAGATAATCGTTGATTTCTCTGGGTCGCTGCCCAGGCTGCGGACGTGGTGCATCTGCAGGGAACCCCGGCAGGCCCATCTGACGATACCTGCAGTTGCGGTACAGGTGGCCCGGCTCACCGCAGTGATAGCAGAGAGGACGGTAGTTGGGAGTGCGCCAGATGTCACTTTTACGGGGATACGATGGAGCAGGACGAGCAGGTGGTGGCGGCCGAAAAAAGGCTGGGGTTTCCTGAAGACGAGTCGGTGGCGGTTGTGCGCGACGAGCAACAGCGGCGTATGTCATTTGTGGTGGGGCTGTGGACGGCTGAAAGGGAGCTGGTGTTGTAAGCGCCTGTTGCACCTCTTCCCGAATAACCTCGGATAGAGCAGTAACCGTTGGCGCAGGCGGCGTAGCCGGGAACAGCTTCTGGAGCTCCTCGCGAACGATAGCTCGTACGGTTTCGCGAAGCATGTGGGTGTTACTTATGTCCGTGGTTGCCGCAGTCATGGCCAAAGGTTGACGCTCGTATTGCCGCAACCGCATATCGAGTGTCTTTTCCATGGTGGTTACCTCCGACAGAAACTCTGCGACCGTGCTCGGTGGATTGCGAACCAGTCCGGCAAAGATTTGCTCCTTGACACCTCGCATAAGGTACCGGAGTTTCTTCTGCTCTGTCATGTCCGGGTCAGCTCGACGAAATAACTTTGCCATCTCTTCGAAGTATACCAGTATGTTTTCATTTGGTAGCTGGGTTCGGGACTGAAGGAGCAGATCGGCCCGTTCTCTTCGAATCACCGTGGTGAAATCCTTCAGGAACTGGTCTTTAAATACGTTCCACGTCGTTATGGACGACTCCCGGTTCTCGAACCACGTACGAGCTGCGCCCTCCAGCGAAAAGAACGCGTGTTGAAGCTTGGAGTCTTCCGCCCATCTGTTGTACCGGGCCACGCGTTCAAATTTCTCCAGCCAGTCTTCCGGGTCTTCGCCTGGAGAACCTTGGAAGATCGGTGGCTCCCGAGGCTGCTGCAGCACAACAGAAGGTGAACTAATCGTCGTCTGCATGCCTATTTCGGGCTGGACGGTCGTCGACGATGGCGCTGAACGAACCGCTTGGGTTGAGCGAGACTCTAGAAGCCCAAACTCGGGTTGAAGGCCTTGGAGCCGGCGGCTGCCGTGGTGTACAGGCGTCACCTCGATGGCAGATGACCCTCGAGCACTTGAATCCCTGCTTGCTGGGGGAGTCCGAGACATGGAATGCGTTACCCAGCGCCCTCCACCAGATGTCACGGGTGGTACAGCTCGGTTGGAGTAGGTGACTGCAGCGGACGTCAGTAGCAGTCCCAAAAGCGGAGCATTCGCAGCCAGACACTTCGGCTTCTTTTTTAAGGCCAGCTCGCGCGCGCATTCTGCGCTCTCGTGGTTCTAGTAAAACGACGACGATGAATTGGCGGTGTCAATATTATCTTTTGTCTTTAATGTAATGATTTCCTTTTCTTTTTTCCAGGCAGGACAAGACCTTGAGTAAGCAGCGTGCTCGCCTTCGCAGTTTGCACAGCGTGGCGCGGCGTCGCAGCCGTCTGATTGGTGGTCATTGGAGGCACATTTAGCACAGGTGTTGCGGCCGCGGCAGCTCTGGGAGCCGTGACCGAACTTCTGGCATTTGAAACAGCGTCTAGGGTTGGGGATATAAGGGCGAACGGAGATTTTTGCATAGCCTACCTCGATTGACTCGGGTAGGGTGCATGAGGCAAACGTCAGGACCAGGTGTTTTGTCGGAATCTCTTTGTTGTCTTTGCGGATTGTAATTCTGTGGACGTTGGTAACATTCTGAGGGTTCATTCCTTCAAGCATCTCTTCCTCTGTTAGGTGCAGGAAATCATTATCTGAGATGACACCACGTACTGTGTTCAATGATCTGTGCGGTGTAACAGAGACAGGAATATCGCCAAAAGTTTCAATGCTTGCAAGCTTTGAAATCTGAGTTATGTCGAGCAGTTCGAGGAGGAGGTCACCACAAGCCAACTTTGTGACTTTGTACTGAGGGCCCAGGGATTCTGTAAGAACTCTTGAAACAAGGAACGGGGATATTTTTCTGGCTGGCTTTTCTGTTTCTTTACTGTGGACGATGTGGTACTTCGGAAAAGTTGTCTTCTTTTTGCTGAAAAACTGTTGTGACATCGGTCCGTCCTCTTTTCAGAGGGCGATCATTATTAAGCAGGGAGGAAGCCATAAAAAATTTTGTTCTTCGGCCTTGGTGCCAGCCGCCCACCATGGAGCACAACTAGGGGACAGGAGAGGAACTTGAAAACAAGTCCTGCCCACGCCAGCTGTACACCATTGCTATAACCGAATATGACGAAACCCAGGATAGTTCGCCACACAGGGTTAACCCTCGCCGCCAGGAAAAAGGAAAAAAAACCAAGGAAGGAGGAGGAGACAGGAGAGTTGTAAGAAAGATGATAGGAAAGTAAAAGATGGAGGGGAGGATAAGGAAAAGACGACTGCCGATTTCCCCCGGTCGGGTCAGGCCGGAGGTGCCGTCTACAGGAAGCTGGGGCCAAAGTGGTGTGTTGCCTCCGCCGAGGGGCCTTAAGGGTCCAAACGCTCGGCATCGGCTCAACCACCAGGATCCCCTTTTCCCCGGACACGGCGATGTCACGCACGGCGAGGCGCGGGTGCTCGGGTCCGTGGTGATGCACAGTTCACCATCATCCCCTTGCGGGGATGTCCCTGCGGATGCTCGGGAACCCGCGGTGTCGCCACTCACCGTCGCGACGCCTGCAAGCTGCAGGCACCCCCCTGCGGGGGTGTTCACTCCATTCACTGATTGATTGAATGGTGTCTTCCGGAACGGGCTGTGCACGGTATTTAGTCCAGTCCGTGATTTTGCAGCTCCCAGGGTGCGCCTAATGTTTGTGGAGGTGTTAGACGTGCTTACGATGTAGTGGTCGCTACCTAAGCTCTCTCCGAGATTTGTACACATAGCGTTATGGACTTTCTTGACGATTGTAAGGTCAGGGCATGAATCGCACGTGACGGTGTTTCCTTCGCGGGTTGGGTATAAAGGATCAGTAAGTATTTTCAGGCCCAGGGCATCCGAGCTCGTACCACGCTCAGACCACGCAGCGAGTTCGTTTTGTATCCCCATTCCGTGTGGTGGGCGTTAAAATCACCGATTGTGATAAGCTGATGCGAAACAGCTAGCTGATCCGCCTCTTGAAGTTCACAGACGGCGACATATTACTAGCGTTAATAAACACAAAGGACAGAGAGCAGAAACACGCAGGACAGACGCTAGACTTCAACTGCCGTTTATTACACATGCATGAGAACATATACTATGCGCTTCTGCGCATGCTCGCAATACAAGACAAATCTGATTGACAAGAATGCTGGCTATCGCTGACATATAGAGTACTAAAAAAGAGAGAGAGAGAAAAAACAATGTAAATTCTCAATAGATTGAATCGCGTGCTTTTTGCCAGGTATGCAATTTCTTTACTCGTGAGGGCTATTGAAGGGGTGCTCACGCATTTATCTCCTGCCTTATCAATACAAAAGGCCTCAAATATTTCCCTATCAACCTGCTTGTCGAACCGCATCAACACGCGAGTGCTGCGAAAAAGAGGGGTGCACTCTTCCTCCTCAATTTCGCCGTGTTTCTTTGTCTTGCACTTGCGGCAATGGGTCGCCAAATGGTCACCTCCCTTTAGCGCTGCGACAGTTCTGCGATGCTTCCGCAATCTTTCGTTGAGGCACTGGCCCGTCTGGCCTATGTAGCACTTGCCACAAGACAGTGGTATCATGTAGACCACCCCAATGATGCAGTTAACAAACTGCGTGGCGTGCTTGGTTCCACAGGCTATGGGTTCCCTGGTGGTGTTCACCATGCGGCACATCCTGGATATTTTGAGCGGCGCCGAGAAAACAACGTGTACGCCGCACTTTCCCGCCACCTTTTTGAGGCGATAGGACAGGCCATGCATGTATGGCACACACACAGGACGCCCCTGTGGACCATCAATGCTTAAGTGCGCTGGCTTACGTCCATGCCTTACCTCTTTGACAAGGTTCGCGGTGATGGACGTGAGAGGGCTGTCTGGGAAGCCGGCACTGCTCAGACGAAGAGCCTGTTGTTGAACACTCAAGTTCACCTTGTGTGCGCATGATTTTTGAAGGGCGGCACTCAAGCAGTTCAAAGCTATTCCTCTCTTAACAATTTTTGAATGGGCCGAATTATAGCTTAGGATTGGCTTTTTTGACCGAGGACAATATGTCCAACATACCGAATGATCTTTAAAACTGATGTTTAAATCTAGGTACTGCAGGCAACCCTCAATCGGAACCTCACGAGTTAGTCTCAGTCCCTTCGCACATTCTTTAAAAACGCTAAAAACGCCCTCCACGATGACATCTCTTTCCTCAGGCGGCACTTCTTTCAACAGAACAAGATAATCGTCAACATATCTACAATTTTTTGCGACAAAGGTCTTGTCAGTGCGCGAAAAAATTTCTTTGTCAACACAGGCTAAAATAGGTCACTTAAAACTGGTGCAATGCACGAACCAATGCATATACCTTGTTTCTGAACGTAGGAGTCAGCATTAAAATCGACAAGAGTTGAAGAAAGATAAAAACTCAGCAGTTCCAAGAAGTTGTCAACTGACAAACCTGAAGAATTCTGGAAGGAGACTGTGCCATGGGACTCGATGCTCTCCCTAACAGCGGTACAGAGCTCAGCCTGAGGTATGGAGTAGAAAAGTTCCTCCACGTCAATAGAAAACTCATAACGCACATCTGCGCTGTCTTCGTGTGTCGAGAGAAAACGAACAACCTCATTCGAGTCCCTTGCAAGGAAAGGATCATTCAATTGCAGTAGGTTAAGGCTCTTTGAAGGAACTTCGAGAGTTCACCCTGCCAGCAGCCTTGCTCAGTGACAATAGCTCTCAGAGGTATCCCTTCCTTGTGCGTCTTGGCTGAGAAAAACAAGCTTAGCTTGTCCCTTTTTGCACCCATCATACTTCTGGCAAGGCAATCAAGGCTTATTTCATGGCACAGAGCCAAGGCTATTTTCTTCATCTTAGCCGGGACACTCTTGGAACACACAAAATTTTTTTCCACAGCTCTGCATGCTTTTTCACTGAACATTGATGTAGGCATAACTACAAATCCCCCTTCTTTATCGGAAACGAGTAACTTCAGATCTTTTTCATTTAGATATTCTACCGTATCTTTTACCGCCAATCTTAAGGATGATTTGTGTGGTTTTGAGGGGAGACATTGCACAGCCTCTGCGACACACCTGCTCTTATCATCGCTGCTAGCACGGCTCGCTATGTGCCTGACCATGCCTAAAAGAGAAACAGGCGATTCTTCAGGTTCAATGCAAAATTTAGGCCCGAGTTTTAACACTTCCTCGACTTCAGCAGGTAGCTGTTCCAGTAAAATGCAAGTTATCTGCGCGGACCTGGCAGGCACTTTTCTACTACAATTCTTCCAGGCAATCAGGGTTGGTAGGCATTGCTTCCACAGAAATCCACAAACATGTGAAGCCTCGCGAGTTCTTGTCCTAAGCACAACTTCCCAGTCCTGCTGGGCACTCACTTGGGATGACGAGACGACGCGCAGGCAATCGTGCAAGTGCCTTACTTGCCGCCACAGCTCTGACCGCATAATCTTGACGATGCGTCTTGCATGTTGGACTGAAGGACCGCAGGGGGCGAACAAGGCTTGAACTTTGAACGGAACCAAGCGGTTGTTCAGCGCGAAGGTGAGAATCCTGGCACGGCACGTTGTGATGGCTAGCAAATTCACATATGTAGTTGGAAGGTCACATAAAAGAAAGTGGGGAAGGACAGGGCCCAATGTACTAGAAAGGAGCGTTATTAAAGAATTAAGTTGGGCTAGTTGGTGCTTTTGATTCACAGACGGCGACATATTACTAGCGTTAATAAACACAAAGGACAGAGAGCAGAAACACACAGGACAGACGCTAGACTTCAACTGCCGTTTATTACACACGCATGAGAAGATATACTATGCGCTTCTGCGCATGCTCGCAGTACAAGACAGCTCTGATTGAGAAGAATGCTGGCTATCGCTTACATATAGAGTACTAAAAAGAGAGAGAGAGAAAAAACAATGTAAATTCACAATAGATTGAATTGCGTGCTTTTTGCCAGGTATGCAATTTCTTTACTCGTGAGGGCTATTGAAGGGGTGCTCGTGAGGGCTATTGAAGGGGGCTATTGATAGGGAAATATTTGAGGCCTTTTGTATTGATAAGACAGGAGATAAATGCGTGAGCACCCCTTCAATAGCCCTCACGAGTAAAGAAATTGCATACCTGGCAAAAAGCACGCGATTCAATCTATTGTGAATTTACATTGTTTATTTTCTCTCTCTCTCTTTTAGTACTCTATATGTCAGCGATAGCCAGCATTCTTCTCAATCAGATTTGTCTTGTATTGCGAGCATGCGCAGAAGCGCATAGTATATCTTCTCATGCGTGTGTAATAAACGGCAGTTGAAGTCTAGCGTCTGTCCTGTGTGTTTCTGCTCTCTGTCCTTTGTGTTTATTAACGCTAGTAATATGTCGCCGTCTGTGAATCAAAAGCACCAACTAGCCCAACTTAACTTTTTAATAACGCTCCTTTCTAGTACATTGGGCCCTGTCCTTCCCAACTTTCTTTTATGTGACCTTCCAACTACATATGTGAATTTGCTAGCCATCACAACGTGCCGTGCCAGGATTCTCACCTTCGCGCTGAACTACCGCTTTGTTCCGTTGGAATTTCAAGCCTTGTTCGCCCCCTGCGCTCCTTCAGTCCAACATGCAAGACGCATCGTCAAGATTCTGAGGTCAGAGGTGTGGCGGCAAGTAAGGCACTTGCACGATTGCCTGCGCGTCGTATCGTCATCGCAAGTGAGTGCCGAGCAGTACTGGGAAGTTGTCATACTTGGTTATAGTAGAGGTGTACAGCTGGCCTGAGCAGGGACTGGCTTTCAATATCATGTCCCGTCCGCTTGTTGGACTCCGTGGTGGGTGGCTTGTACCATGACCGAATAGCTACTTTTTTTATGGCTCCCCCCGTTTCAAAACCAGATCGCTCTCTAAAAAGAGGGCGGAACGAGGCAGACGACTTCTTGCAAAGAAGAAATGTAACTTTTCCAAAATATCACGTGGTCCATAGTAAAGAACAACATAAGCGGGCAAGAATAACATCCCCCTTCCTTGTGTCGAAGTGCTTGACAGAAGCAGGCATTGGCTATAAGCTCTCAAGAATGGCCAGTGGCGATTTATTGCTCGAACTGTGCGACAATGTCCAACACTAAAGCTCTCGAACCTAACGTCCATAGGTCATAGGGGAAATCCCTGTCTCCGTAACATTCTGTCGATCACTTAACACTGTCCGAGGCGTATTATCCGAAAATGATTTTTTTCACATCAACGAAAAAGAAATGCTCGAAGGCCTCACCGTTCAAGACGTCATAGATGTCCACCATAATCAAGATCCGGAAGGACAATAAGGAAATAGACACCAACACTTGATCTTTACGTTCAACACCAGCACACATTGCCCGACACAATCGACGTGGGACATTTGAAAGCTAATGTTAGACCATACATACCCAACCCTCGCAGATATTTCAATTGTCAAAGGTTCGACCACGGCTCACAGAGTTGCCGCGGTTCCAAACTTGCGCAAAGTGTGCTTCGATTGATCACCAGTCTGACGGATGTGACGGAGCCCCGCGCTGTGCAAACTGTGAAGGAGACCATGCTGCATACTCCAGGGCGTGTCCGTCCTGGAAGAAAGAGAAAGAGATAATAACCGTAAAGAGAAAGGAAAACATTTCATTTAGAGAATCGAAAAGGCGTTTCGGACTTACAAGCATATTCTCCTTCACAGCAAAACAAAACATCGCTGATGTGGTGCGCAGGGGCGTAGCACCACACAGCAATCCGGCACCTGCCAAGGCCGCTTTCACAGAGCCTATGGCAGGGTCATCCACGCCCAGGCAGGGTCAGTGAAAGCTGCCCGGTCATTGTCAAAGCAGGGAGCGCCGGTCCATGGGTCTGCATCCCGCAGAACATCCCCCACCCTGTCGAGAGAGGCCTGAAACTAACACAACCGCGGCTGCTTGGTCCTCCAGCACCTCTGGCGAGGTGACGGTTATAACTCCCAGTCCGCCCTCTTTGCAGCGGCGGAACTGCTCTCTTGAGCGGAAAAAAAACAGGACCCTCATATTGGGCCCACCATGTAAATAAATCGCCTTCCATTTCCTTTCAACAACATAATCATGGCTTTTTTATTTCAGTGGAATTGTAGAGGACTTAGGCGAAATTACAGTGACATGAGAATATTTTAGGGTCTGTTACCCATAGTTTTATGTCTTCAGGAGACCAATCTTGGTACACAACATGTGCATATCCTGAAACATTATAAAACTTTTATACGCGATCGAGTGCAGGCAAATTGATTGTAGGGAGGTGTCGCGATTGTCGTTCAAAGCGGTATCTGTGCTCATGAAATCAAGCTCAATGCAATACTTGAGGCGGTTTCAGTCAGCATCGCCAGCTATAAAACACCAGCAATGTGTTCCGTGTACATTCCTGCAAATTTCACTGTAACATTCCATACCTACAAGAACTGACAGATGAACTTCTAGAGCCATATCCAGTAGTTGAGGATTTTAACAATCACTCCTCTTTTTGGGAAGTAAGAGCTGCGACTCTATGGGAAAAACAGTCGAAGATTTTATTCTCACTAACAATATATCAATATATGTGTCTTAAAAACGGAAAAGGCCACATACTGCTCTCCAACCTCGGGAAATATGAGCTGCTTAGAATTGTCTTTTAGATCACTGTCTGTTTTTAACTATTTTAAATGGGATGTTATCGACAACCCATACGACAGCGAATGCCTTCCAGTATTAATAAGTTTGACATCTGCACCAGAAATCATACCAACTAAACCGCGACGTTCGAAGCTGCATTTAGCAGACTGGGAAATTTTAGAGCACAAGCCAATTTAGAAGATATAGTTTTAGAAAACCTCAGCATCAATCAGGCAAACGAAATGTTCACGAATTGAATAACTGCTGCCGAAGACTTAGCTATTCCTCAGTCTTCAGGAGTGGTGCGGCAAAATTACAAAGTGTGGTAGACAAAGGAATTTAGGGAAGCCAAAAAACAAAAAAATAGAGCTTAGGGCAAATTTCGCAGGTACCTTACAGACGAGAACCTCGTACGTTTTAAAAGGCAAGAG
The DNA here is from genome assembly GCF_052857255.1 of Amblyomma americanum. Classification (NCBI taxonomy): domain Eukaryota; kingdom Metazoa; phylum Arthropoda; class Arachnida; order Ixodida; family Ixodidae; genus Amblyomma; species Amblyomma americanum. The sequence goes on along the minus strand of NC_135504.1, from coordinate 91,913,250 downwards.
CAAAAGCTCGGTACCTCCGTCGCAGTGCCGAGAAAACTTCATGGCAGAGTTACATTTCGTCTATAAGCTGTCAAAATAACTTCAAAGAAAATGTGGGAACAGGTTCGGAAATTAAATGGCAACATCTCACCGTTCACGATTCCTCTTTTGACAACACCTGGCATACAAACAAGCACAAGAGAACAGGCAGACATTTTGGGGGAACACTTCGCTGCAGTTTCGAGTTCATCTCACTATACGCAGTCATCCCTGAAATACAAAAGTGTTGCCGTAAAAACAGACCTCCAATCAGTGGTGGTGCAAACCAAGAATCCAACAATGTAATCACTCACCAAAAAATCAATACTGTACTGTCTGCCGGTAAAAAAAAAACTGCTCCAGGACCCGACCGGATACACTATCAAATGCTTGCATATCTTTCGTAGCCTGCCATAGAGGCTCTCTTGGATTGCTTTAACAAAAAATATTCACAAAGGAAAAATACCTAAAGAGTGGAATAAAGCCATCATAGTTCCATTCCTGAAACCTGGAAAACCACCAAGCAGCTATGGGCTGATAGGCCTCACAAGTTGTCTCGCGAAAAGTTTTAAAGTATCCATATTATAAGATTAACATTTGTCTTTGAATCCGCCCCTCACAGAAGTGCACAACTAAAATATCTCTTTCTCTCGAGAGTGGTCCCATACGCGAAAGTGATGAGATACGGGTACTCGGACTCTACATCCCCAAACACAGGCGGCCAGACACTACATTGGCCAAACTCCGTAAGGTGGGGGACCAGGTGGGCCGCATGGTCCGCCGGGTTTCCAACATACGCGGAGGCTTACGGAGTTAGGATGCCTTGCGGCTGGCAAACGCCTTCGTAACTAGTCGAATTCTCTATTCGACTCCTTATCTCCACCTACGGAAACAAGAGGAGGACGCCCTTGAGGTCATCCTTCGCAAAATTGTTAAACGTGCCCTTGACCTCCCCGTCACTACTTAAAACAGCCGGCTTATTGCCCTTGGGGTGGTGAATACTTTCCGGGAGCTCCGGGAGCCGCACCTTACAAATCAGTACACGCGCTTGTCGCTAACGGAGTCGGGTCGCCGCCTTCTTGCTCGACTCCATATCCAACACACCCCTCCAATGGAAGACAGGTTTCACATCCCGGAACTGTGGAGACGTGCCCTCCACGTGCTGCTTCTTCCAGCAAACATGTCACATGAAGACCATAATGGTCGGCGCCTGGCACGAGCGGAAGCGCTTGCCCGATATTATGGCAACAAAACAGGTGTATACTACGCGGGCGCCTCCGGCCCTCACCACGGGGGATGGTACACGGCCGCGGTAGTTCACAACAGCAACACAGTTAACGGCCTCACTTTCAGAGCCCGCAGTGCAACACAAGCAGAAGAGGTCGCGATTGCTCTCGCGGCCTCACATTCCAATAAAAAATACATAATCACCGACTCGCGAGGGGCCTGTCGGAACGTCGAACAAGGCTACACTCCCTTCCTAGCCTGTCGAATATACCAAAATTGAATACGGGATACGGACCCCGCACACCGTCACCTCATATGGGCCACTGCTCATCAGGGATTGGCAGGAAACGAGGCAGCAGACGCAGCCGCCCGCGCGCTCTCTCACCGGGCTATTTTCTCCTCCCCACCTGATCAGGAACCCGATGTTAATCCGGTCTATACGTTCAAAAATATCGCAACCTACTATCAAGATAACCATCGCCTTTACCATGGCCCATGTAAAGGCCTCAAGAAGGCGGATGAACGGCTCCTTCTCCGCCTCTTCACCAATACATTGTTGTGCCCGGCAGCCCTAAAACATTTCCACCCCTCCTTTAGCGGCAACTGCCCGCACTGTAGCGCGGTGTCTTCGGACACCTATCACATGGTGTGGGCCTGCCCCTCCAACCCGGCCATTCCCCCCATCCCCAACCCAACCCGGGAGGACTGGGAGGCGACCCTGCTCGGCTGCCACGACTTACAGGCTCAACAAACCTTAGTCGGGCGCGCCCGGGCGGCGGTTACCGCCACTGGGGTCCCAAACTAGGGACCTCCACCTAGTGTTTGTAAGGATCGGTCCCTTACGGGCTGATCCAAACACCTCCTGTCCGTTCTGAATAAATGTTTTCACCACCACCACCGCCAGCAGTGACATTAATGCTCCCAGAAATGTAGGAAATTACAATCTAGAATGACCAATTCCGCATATAATAGCGTATTAGCGCATTCGCGTCCTACCCTTAAAGGGGAGCTTATGTGTCCCCTACATTTTCTTTAAAGCGAATGCTTTAGTACTCCTTTCCGTAGCTCTTTTGGCATATGTTAACGCGAGAGCGTTAAGGAGCTCGTCTCGCAGAAAAGTCGGTGTCGGCGGCGTTTTGGCCGTGAGCGAAAAATGCGCATCACGGTGAACACCTTGAACCGCGCCGTAAGGGAAGAGATTTTAACGCGATAGCGTTAAGGATTGGTTGACCCATTGATCGATTGATCGATTCTTCCAACGATTTATTGATTAATAGATTGATCGATTCCATTATTGATTGACTGACTGACTGACTGACTGACTGACTGACTGACTGACTGACTGACTGACTGACTGACTGACTGACTGACTGACTGATCGATCGATCGATCGATCGATCGATTGATCGATCGATGAATTTTTCTTTCCTTTACTGCGCGATATCCAGCGAGAAATGTGAGACAGGTGTCACTTCTTTTCCTTGAAAGCAATTGTTCATTTCATTTTCCTTTCCTTACTGCCCGGTTCCGGTGTCCGCCGAGATATGTGAGGCAGGCGTCTTTTCCTTAAATTCTCCAACGGGCAAGGCATGGCGCCGAACGGGCGATGGCGTTCCGTGTACACCTCGGCAACGCTGCGACACGCAGTCACGTCTCACTATTAAAGATGAAGCTTAGGCGTCCTCCAATGTTTTTCATTTGGCTTTGAACCGAGGAGAACCACGTGACATCGCCGAGTCGCAGCTGCGCCGTCTCATCAATCTTCAATTTTCTTCAAAAGCAAAGGAAATGCGCATTACTGGCCCCTTGGAACAGTGGACACCTCAGACGCACTTTAAAGGAGCTTTGAAACACCTCCCGAGGAGAACTCAAATCACTCAGTCACTGCATTGGGTTGTCATGAACACTTGAGCGGTATAAAAATTAGCCGTGGTTTAACTACTGCTGAACTAGGTTAGAGATCGAAAGCTGTGCTGTATAGGGCAAGTAGACGCGGCTAGGCGTCTGTAACGTTGAGTGCGTTCATCACGGCCGGTAAGCAGTGCGCCCACACTACCACCGTGGCAGGGGGCGGTTAAAATAATGGTTGATGGCGAGAAGTTGGTCACCCAATGAACGCTGCGGCCTAATGCTGCAGTGCCGGTCTCTGCCACAACGTTGTCAGCGTTAATGCATGCAGCCCGTATTTCTCTCTCTCACCACCGCAACATACCTGAAACCGCGATGGAGGCGTCCACTGACCAACAGAGGTAGTTATGCGCCCTTCCTTTCGTCAAAATCATCAGAGCCTAGAACTCTAACGCATACATACATTGCCCGCCGTGGTGGCTGAGTAGTTAAGGCGCTCGTCTATTGAGCCGGGCTACCCGGATTCGAACCCGACCTCGGAAGCCGCGTTTCGATGAAGGTGAAACACAAAAGGCGCCTCTGTGCTGCGCATTGTTAGGTCACGTTAAAGATCCCCAGGTGGTCTAAATTATCCCGGAGACCTGCACTACGGCACCTGTTTCTTCCTTTCTTCTCTGAGTCAGCCCGCCGCGGTGGCTCAGTGGTTAGGGCGCTCTACTACTGTTCCGGAGTTCCCGGGTTCGAACCCGACCGCGGCGGCTGCGTTTTTATGGAGGAAAAACGCCAAGGCGCCCGTGTGCTGTGCGATGTCAGTGCACGTTAAAGATCCCCAGGTGGTCGAATTTATTCCGGAGCCCCCCACTACGGCACCTCCTTCATCCTTTCTTCTTTCACTCCCTCCTTTATCTCTTCCCTTACGGCGCTGCTCAGGTGTCCAACGATATGAGACAGATACTGCGCCATTTCCTTTTCCAAAAAAACAAATTATAATTAAATTCTCTGAGTCACTCCTTTATCACTTTCCTTACGGCGCGGTTCAAGTGTCGGCCGGTATGTGAGAGAGTTACTGCGTCTTTTCCTTTCCTAAAAACAAATTCTCAATTTTCTCAACGTTACAGACGCTAAGCCGCATTTACTTGACCGATTCACCACAGCTTTCGCGCTCTAACCAGGTTCAGCAGTAGTTAAAAAGCAGTTAATGTTTGTAGGAAGGAACTGGTGCAGTAATGGCCCTACATCATGGTGGACACACGAACCGCGCCGTAAGGCAAGGGAAGATGGATTGAAAGAAATTGAGAAGAGGTGCCGTAGTTGGCAGATGCCTTCGTAATAATTTTGACCACTTGAGAATCTTTTACGTGCACTGACATCGCACAGCACACAGATGACTTTTCGTTTCGCCTGCATCGAAAACGTTCCCATACAAAAACTTTTGGCTGGTGTACATAGATTATATTGTATTCGGTGAAGAATGCGAGCTTCAGGAATCGATAGGGACGGGTGGGGCAGTTGTAAATCATAATTATAATTGGTTTTTGGGGAAAGGAAATGGCGCAGTATCTGTCTCATATATCGTTGCACACCTGAACCGCGCCGTATGGGAAAGGACAAGGGAGGGAGTGAAAGAAGAAAGGAAGAAATAGGTGCCATTGTGGAGGGCTCCGGAATAATTTCGACCACCTGGGGATCTTTAACGTGCACTGACATCGCACAGCACACGGGCGCCTTAGCGTTTTTCCTCCATAAAAACGCAGCCGCCGCGGTCGGTTTCGAACCCGGGAACTCCGGATCAGTAGTCGAGCGCCCTAACCACTGAGCCACCGCGGCGGGTAAATCACCCAAGTCCAATTTTTCTGTGCGTGCAGTGTTCGTCGACAGTGAGATTGTAAGCCCTGACGGCGTGCACCGTCGGCGGACTCGTCCATGGAATCCCCGGCGCCCGGTTTATAATATGATGTTACGTAGGCGCATCATTTCCCTTCGGCCGGCACTTGAAACTGTGGGGCGCATGTCTTGCTGCTGCACAAAATTTTAAGGTGCAAGCATTTGTGCGCTCTGTGCAAGCATATGTGCGCTGCAGCAATAGTAGATGAGCATGTAATTTTGAAATTCAAACAGGTATACGATTGTCTTAAGTCTTTATTATCTGTATTTGACATAAAAAGCTTGCTCGACCAGCGGTGTGCAAGGTCTGGTAGCTCGGAAATAAGAAGCACTGATATAAGCTCACAATCAGCGCCACAAACCTAGCAAAGCAACTAGTGTACTATAGGGTGCTCAATATAAAAAAAAAATGAATGACTGTCAACGAGAACCGAACAACTCCGTTTCCAGTAATAGCTCGGTATACTCCTGAAGCCAATTTTGAGGCCCCGATAGAGTAATTTGGCGATAGGCATCTTCCGACAGCAAACGATTCTGCGGTGGTTAAGCGTACATCCAAATATAAAATTTGCAGCATTTTTCAGAGCACTGACACACCCCTGTACGTGTAAAGATCTCCAGGCGTTCGCTACTGATCCGCCTCTCTACACTGTGCTCCCCTTCCCATTCCTTCAATGCATCCTTTATAAATGCGCCTTTTGAATTTCGCCTCCAACGAAATTCGACTCATCCCTGCCGCGGCGGTCGAAATTCGATGGAGGCGAAATTCTAGAGGCCAGTGTACCATGCAATGTCAGTGCACGTTAAAGAATCTCAGGTGATCAAAAATCCTGGAGCCCTTCGTCACGGAATCCCTCATAGCCTGAGAGAGCCAACGAATGAACGCCGTGAGCGGACGCACTTCATGTCGGCTCAGTGGATTTTCACTCGGGACGGCGAATTTTCGACCTGGAATGGACTGAAACTACCCATAATCGGTCCGTGAAGGTGTTAGGCACCCGTTCCCACCATTTTCCGTGCACTTCCGACCACTTTTGCTCGAAAAAGACTCTAACGCTCTGAGCCAAGCGCGGAACGCTAGGCCTCGCGTTGTGCCTAGCCCAACCACGGCGGTCCTCCAGCCCACGCCTCGCCCCGCGCCACGCTGCGCGGCGCTGAAAATGAGCTCGGAGGCGTCCCTGCCACCCACAACAAATGAAGTCTTGGATTCCGACATCGACTTAACCGACTCTCAAGACCGAACGGAAAACGGTCCGAAGAACAGTTCGTCACCGGCCTCGCCACCGCCTACTACCCCTCTGCCCAACGGCTGGAAGATAGCCTTGAGCAGACATCAAGAAAGGAAGCTTCGCAAAGCAGCCCGGAGTGAAACCATCAGCCAAGTGCAGGGCAGCACCGACTCCCAGGACACCCCACCAAATCACAAACATCCTACGCCAAAGGAACGCGGCCTTCGAGTCCAGCTCCCGCCTCTACCGCAAACGGACATCAAAATCGTGATTAGACCTCGGCGAGGACTCGCTTTAAAGAACTTCTCAAATCTCGATCTTGCCCAAGCAGTAAGTAACGCCTGTCCAGAACCGCAGCAGGTGGAAGGAAGGTACCAGCTCAGCCCCCACTACGGATCAAATATCCTCGTAGCGAGCACTCCGCACGCCAACGAACTTCGACAAATCAAGACACTGTCCCTTGGAGACCTCACTCACGACGTGAACGCTTACATACCTTTCACAGAGCACGAATACGGGGCGTAATCCACGGAATTCCGGACCACGTGACACCGGAAGCTCTCCAGACGGGCCTATACATCCGCTCACGCGGGGCCACCGTACTCGACGAACGACGCATGAGCAAAACATCGTCAATGCTGATCACTTTCAACGGTCCGACCACCCCCAAAGCTGTGTACTTCAAGAGCGCGGAGTTTCGTTGCCATCTGTACCGCCCTGCATGACAATTCTGCTATGTGTGCATGCAGCCGAGTCATTGCTCAGATGTGTGCCCCACACCGAACCTGGCGGCCTGCAGGAAATGCGGGGTCCAAGATCCTCCTCACGTACATCAGTGCCTACCGAAGTGTGCTCTGTGCGGAGGAACACACGACACCGGCAGCAAACAGTGCCCCAATCGGTTCAAACCACTCAAGCAAAAGCCACCATCCTTCCGATCCTCCACTACACCCATCAAGGAACAACACCGGTCCAGGAAAGACAACCAGGCCCGTACTCGGACGCCGCGCTGGTTCAACACGGACGACGAGCCATCCAGCCAAAGCTGCAGCAGTAGGAGCAGATCGAGATCCGTCTCCACCAACCGGTCAACCCCTCCTCCCCCTGAACCCAAGCAAAAAAAGGAAATCAGCCGGCCACACAAGGGGCAAGACAAGGCCACGGACAAAAAGGTGAGCTGGGCAGAGCTCGTTAAGAACTCTCCCACTGTTCCTTCGAACATACCCACTCCACCCAAATGCTCAGACTGCGCAAAAATGGCACACACTATCGACAAGCTATGATCCCAGGTAGCGGAGCTAGCCCGCAAGTGCACTCCTCTCACCACCCCCCACGTCCAACCTCCCCTACCTCCCACACCCCGGGACGTTGAGACTTCCCCCAAACCACTGCTACCACCAGTGGCGACACCCACTCCCACACCTCGCCAACCGACAACCACCCTCCTCCCCAATACATATGAAGAAATAGAGGGACGTCTCTTGAGCAGCATTATGAACAACATAAACCCCCTTCTGACAACGTTCACCTCCCAGCTCTCAGCCCAAATCGCACAAATAGGCGCGCGCCTGGACGCACATGAATCCCAATTTGTTACCCTACAAGCACTGATAAACACCAAAGCCCCTAGCAGAAAACCTGTTACCAGCTCTGACAAAACTCGAGCAAAAACCTACCGGTCCGCGACCGCGGCGGTCGGTATGAGTAGCGACAACGAATTTGTCAGGAGCTTTACTAGCCACCAGGATGGCTCCGCTCTCCAAATCAGGCACTCCTGACCGCCTAGAGATCTGGCAACGGAATTGCCTGTTTCAGGAGAAAACAAAGCCTCTTGAAACAATACATCAATGTCACCCCAATTCGACCCGGTATAATCTGCGCCGACTCTCCCAGGATATTACACAGTCCACAACGCGAGCTCGCCAAAAGTTTCCACCCTTGTTTCTAAGGACATCACGGTGGTCGAACACTCCTTGAGAGAACAGGGGATCAACTGCAATATGATCGAGGTCATTCCCAACAAGAGGGGCCGCAAGCGCACCTTCGTTCTAAACGTGTATCACCCCCCATGAGCAACCAAGGCCGATTTCTCTGACATACTTCAAGAGGCGTTATTAAAGAATTAAGTTGGGCTAGTTGGTGCTTTTGATTCACAGACGGCGACATATTACTAGCGTTAATAAACACAAAGGACAGAGAGCAGAAACACGCAGGACAGACGCTAGACTTCAACTGCCGTTTATTACACACGCATGAGAAGATACACTATGCGCTTCTGCGCATGCTCGCAATACAACACAAATCTGATTGACAAGAATGCTGGCTATCGCTGACATATAGAGTACTAAAAAAGAGAGAGAAAGAAAAAACAATGTAAATTCACAATAGATTGAATCGCGTGCTTTTTGCCTGGTATACAATTTCTTTACTCATGAGGGCTATTGAAGGGGTGCTCACGCATTTATCTCCTGCCTTATCAATACAAAAGCCCTCAAATATTTCCCTATCAACCTGCTTGTCGAACCGCATCAACACGCGAGTGCTGCGAAAAAGAGGGGTGCACTCTTCCTCCTCAATTTCGCCGTGTTTCTTTGTCTTGCACTTGCGGCAATGGGTCGCCAAATGGCCACCTCCTATTAGCGCTGCGACAGTTGTGCGATGCTTCCGCAATCTTTCGTTGAGGCACTGGCCCGTCTGGCCTATGTAGCACTTGCCACAAGACAGTGGTATCATGTAGACCACCCCAATGATGCAGTTAACAAACTGCGTGGCGTGCTTGGTTCCACAGGCTATGGGTTCCCTGGTGGTGTTCACCATGCGGCACATCCTGGACACTTTGAGGGTGGTGGTGGTGAAAACATTTATTACGGAAGAATAGGAGGTATGTTTGGATCAGCCCGTAAGGGACCGATCCGTACAAGCTCTAGGTGGAGGTCCCTAGTATAGGACCCCAGTGGCGGTTGCCGCCGCCCGGGCGCGCCTGACTAAGGCTTGTTGGGCCTGTAAGTCGTGGCAGCCGAGCAGTGTCGCCTCCCAGTCCTCCCGGGTTGGGTTGGGGATGGGGGGAATAGCGGGGTTGGAGGGGCAGGCCCAAACCATGTGATAGGTGTCAGAGGACACTGCACTACAGTGTGGGCAGCTGCCACTAAAGGAGGGGTCAAAATGTTTTAGCGCTGCCGGGCACAGCAATGTATTGGTGAGAAGGCGGAGAAGGAGCCGCTCATCCGCCTTCTTCAGGCCTTTACATGGACTTGGGTAAAGGCGATGACAATTTTGATAATATGTTGTAATATCTTTGAATGTATAGACCGGATTAAAATCGGGTTCCTGATCGGATGGGGAGGAGAAAACAGCCCGGTGAGAGAGCGCGCGGGCGGCTGCGTCTGCTGCCTCGTTTCCTGCCAACCCCTGATGAGCAGGGGCCCATATGAGGAAACGGTGTGCGGGGTCCGTATCCCGTATGCAATTTTGGTATATTCGATAGGCTAGGAAGGGAGTGCAGCCTTGTTCGACGTTCCGACAGGCCCCTCGCGAGTCGGTGATTATGTATTTTGAATTGGAATGTGAGGCCGCGAGAGCAATCGCGACCTCTTCTGCTTGTGTTACACTGCGGGCTCTGAAAGTTAGGCCGTTAACTGTGTTGCTGTTGTGAACTACCGCGGCCGTGTACCATCCCCCGTGGTGAGGGCGGGAGGCGTCCACGTAGTAGACACCTGTTTTGTTGCCATAATATCGGGCTAGCGCTTCCGCTCGTGCCAGGCGCCGACCATTATGGTCTTCGTGTGACATGTTTGCTGGAAGAGGCCGCACGTGGAGGGCACGTCTCCACAGTTCCCGGATGCGAAACCTGTCTTCCATTGGAGGGGTGTGTTGGATATGGAGTCGAGCAAGAAGGCGGCGACCCGACTCCGTTAGCGACAGGCGCGTGTACTGGTTTGTAAGGTGCGCCTCCCGGAGCTCCCGGAAAGTGTTCACCACCCCAAGAGCCATAAGCCGGCTGTTTGAAGTAGTGATGGGGAGGTCAAGGGCACGTTTAACAATTTTGCGAAGGATGACCTCAAGGGCGTCCTCCTCTTGTTTCCGTAGGGGGAGATAACGAGTCGAATAGAGAATTCGACTAGTTACGAAGGCGTTTGCCAGCCGCAAGGCATCCTTACTTCATAACCCTCCGCGTTTGTTGGAAACCCGGCGGACCATGCGGCCCACCTGGTTCCCCACCTTACGGAGTTTGGCCAATGTAGTGTCTGGCCGCCTGTGTTTGTGGATGTAGAGTCCGAGTACCCGTATCTCATCACTTTCGCGTATGGAACCGCTCTCAAGAGAGAGGGATATTTTAGTTGTGCACTTCAGTGAGGGGCGGAGGTGCACAAATTCCGATTTTTGAGGGGAACATTGATGACCGCAGCGGCGGGCGTAGCGGTCTACTATCGTCGCCGCTGTTTGCAGGCTGGTTTCAATGTCTCCTGTGCTGCCCTGTGTGGCCCACAGAGTGATGTCATCGGCGTACAGGGCGTGCTGCACGCCGGCGACACCACTCAGCTAGGCCGGCAGGTGCATCATGGCCAGATTAAAGAGCAGCGGGGAAAGTACCGCGCCTTGAGGGGTTCCCCACGTGCCGAGTAGGTAAGGACCATGGTCTCTATCTTGAATTCGAATGTAGGATTGACGATCCATTAAAAATTGGCTTATGTATTGGAATGTGTTGAGGCCACAGTCGGTGTGACTTAGGTTAGTGAGTATGATCTCACGTCTTACATTGTCAAATGCCCCTTTAAGATCCAGGGCGAGTACTACCCGGTCATTACGGGGGCATTCGAGGGGGTCAAGGACTTCCCGATTGAGTTGCAGGAGGACATCCTGTGCGGATCTGTGTGGGCGGAATCCGAACATGGTGCTCGCAAAGACCTGTTTGTGTTCAAGATATGTAGATAACCGATCCCGCACCATCGTCTCCATTAGTTTGCCCACACATGAGGTGAGAGAGATGGGGCGGAGGTTATCTGTGTCAATTGGTTTGCCAGCTTTAGGAATAAAAGTCACCAAAGCCGTTTTCCATTCGATTGGCAGGGGGGTGTCCCCGCGCCAAATCGCATTGACGTATTCCAGGAGGGACTGGTATGCCAAGTCGGGCAGGTTCGTCAAAAGCTTGACGGTGACCTTATCCCGTCCTGGCGCAGTGCCCCGTTTCATTTTGGCGAGAGCCGCCCGCAGATCATGGAGCTGGAAAGGTTGATCCAGCTCCGTGTTCTCGCTGCCTGCATAAGAGTACGCAGATCCACGGGGGTCTTGGGCTGTACACAGATACTGGTCCCGAAGTTTCTGTGCCAGTTGAGTCGTGTTGCCAGGAAAATGGTGCATGGCTCGCTGCAAATGTTTTTGTGTTTCGGTTCGTGTTTGGGTTGGGTCGAGTAGGGCTCGAAAGAGACGCCAAGTGTTTCGGCTGGACATTTGTCGCGCGGCCGTGTTGCATCTATCTACCCAGTTGGAGTCGGCGAGTTGGGCCGCGTACTCTGCCGCTTTCTGGGTAAGCTCGGCAATTCGATCTTTAAGCTTTCTGTTGTGTTTCTGGCGTCGCCAACGGCGGACGAGGCTGCGACGGGCTTCCCAGATGTGTAGAAGGTGGTTATCCACGTCCGTGACCGCCTCTGAGAGCTGGATGTTTGTTTCATGCGAGGAAAGGTGTGCCAGCAGCTGTTGGGACCATGCTGTGTAGCCTTGCGCGGAAACGGGTGTATTATCAAGTGAGTTAAAATTTTGCCTGAATTTCGTCCAATCTGGGATATGGGCTTGTGTTCTGGGACGCTTGAGGGGGTGTGTGCGTAGTGTAGTGTTAATGATGCTGTGGTCGCTACCGAGGGTCTCCTCGGTGTTGAGCCAGTCTGCGTGTTGTATGTTGCGAATGAAGGTTAAGTCCGGACACGTATCCCGTGTCACGGAATTTCCTAGCCGGGTTGGGTGGACAGGGTCCGTGTGGAGGGTGAGGCCCAACGTGGACGCAAGCTCCGCCAGCTTACGCCCGCGTGACTCCTCCTTGCGATACCCCCATTGCTGACTGGGAGCGTTAAAGTCGCCCACAATAAGCAGGGGATCGCGGCCCGCTACTCTTAGCGCGCGGCTAAAGAGGTCCGCAAAAGTCACTCGCTTTAGTTTGGGAGAGCAGTACACGTTGAGTATATGCAACGGTGGGTCCCTGCGGCGGACTGGTAGGAGGGTCACCATTACATAAGAGTACTCTAGTGGGAGGTCGAGATCCACTAGATTTGCTGTGTAGTCTTTGTGGACAACAAGACAAGACGCGGGATCCGGTTGGAACGTCGTGTAATTTGAAATTGTGGCGCCCAGGCCTGGCTCTTGGAGGGCAACCACGGCTGGTAAGGACTCGAAATTTTCAAGGTAGAGGCGGAAATTGGCCCGCTTAGTGCGGTCCTTAAAGCCTCTACAGTTCCACTGTGTTATTGAAGTTGACATGGCCGAATTGGAGATGGCGGAATTCCTTTGATTAAGGTGTCTCGCCATGATTCTTGGGGGGGAGTAGGAGGGATTGGCTGCCTCAGAGCCAGCTACTTGCGCCATCAAGGGGGTGATGACGGAAGGAGCGGGGCAGTTGTCCTCATTGTCCGAATCAATAATTAGACGGGTGAATTTTGAAGGGCTGGATACGTCCCTAATGGGTCCCGTCCGACAGAGGAGGCGGGGGTTGTCCGAGATGTGTTTTGAGACCACCGCGGGGACGGCAGATTTCACCTTTGTCAAGATCTGGTCCATGGCGGTCTCGATCATATATCGCAATTTAGAGGTTAAGCGCTCCTCTATCGCAGAGATGGCTGTCACGAGGGCAGGCGAGATCTCCGCGTCGCTCTCCATTGCGTCCTAGTTCTGCGGGCTCGGTGCGGCGGACGCCAATTTTGATTCTAAATTTTGAATTTTGTTGAGCAAAAGCTCATTCTGTGCCCGGAGCACGTCTATCTGTTTTTTGTATTCCGCGTCGAGTGCGGAGACGGTTACGGGGGAGGGTGAGGGATGGGAGGAAGAGGAGGCGATCTCAGCCCAGCTGCTCACCTGTTTGTGGTGTTGAGGCGCTGATGCCCGGGCGTCGGCAGCGCCAATTGTATTGAGGGCCGGGAAGTGGCCAGTGTCTCTGCCGCTGGGCGGTGGAGGCGCCGTCTTCTTCCCGGGCGCTGGTTTCACCGACGGTGAAGAAGGTGACGATGTCTTGTGGTCGGTGCCGTGAGCACCACGCGGCGTTCCGCCACCGGCACCTGGTTTTGAATGACTTGGCTGCTTGCCAGGTAGCTGGTTTTTTGGCACCTCTGGGCGCTTAGCCTTGGGGCCATGCGCCTTGAGCTGCCGGAATTTTCCCGTGCAGTCGCGGGAGTTGGTAGCGTGGGCTTGCCCACAGACTGCACAGGACAGACTGCATTCATGCTGCGCCTTGACACCGTCGACGGTCGGCGCCGTTTGGCCGCACAGGCCGCACTTTTCATCCGGGCAGGGGCAGGTGTCTGCTCGGTGGCCCACAGTGCCGCACCGCACGCAGGCCGGAATGGTTCTCTTGTTCGGACGCACAAGGGTCACCTCAGAGTTGTAATGCACATATCGCGGCGCCACTTTTCCCACGAAGGTGAGCGACGCGACGTCGGATTTGCCAAGCTTGCGGATATCGGCAAGCTCTCCAGCACGCCACTGGATCTTGTTTTGGAGGGACTCACTGGTCTCGTGCTTGGCCACGGTGATGACGCCGCGGCACACGTCTCCAGTGAGTTTCAACTGGCCGTACATGGAGAGCTGGCCCTTCGGTGATGTTAGTTGAAAATCCCGCAGAAGCTTGTCCGCGACGTGCGGCTCTCTGGTGCCTGCGACGATCAGGTTTTGCTCCCATGTGGGGAGCAGGCTGAGGGATGCTGCGGCCTTGGCGCCCAGGTAGTCCGCGAACGCTGCTCCCAGCTCGCCATGTTGGTAGACATCCCTGAGAGCGACGGTCACCTGGGGCTTCAGGATGATGACGATGTCTTCTGGATGAAGACGCGGCAGTGGCTTTGGTTTCCAAGAGGGTCCGGTCTTAAACTGGGCCCCTCCGTGAAGCGCTGCAGCGCGCGCAGCAGCGCTGTGCCGTGTTGAGCGGCCTGCCGACGTGGCGTCCGCTTTCTTGGAGGCGGCGTCCCGCTTGCGGGAGCGGCGTTCCACTAGTTTGAAGAGCCTGGGGTTCTCGATGGGCGCAGAATCCGGACTCTCAGGCGTTGGAGCTGAAGGAACCTCGGACCAGGCCATGGCGTCCGGGTCGTAGCCGCGTTGTACTTTTTGGGCAGCCATCTTGACATGGGTGGGCGACTCACTCACGGCCGAGCGTCGGCGTAGGCGTTAGGCATAGCGCCGTCGCCACGAAACGCAAGTGAGGATCGGCCCTAAAAGGCGTAAATGTTGCCCCACCTGTGTGTGAGTGGTGTCCACAGGTAGCTGTCGACTTCGCGAACACAGACGCGGCTGTGTTGACGGGGTTCCGGCCGAGGAACCGTGGCTCCAGCCAAATGTTGGTGGAGACGATGCGCTGTATGTCCACTCGCTTCGCGCGCTCACGGAACGGGGCCGACATTTTGAGCGGCGCCGAGAAAACAACGCGTACGCCGCACTTTCCCGCCACCTTTTTGAGGCGATGGGACAGGCCATGCATGTATGGCACACACACAGGACGCCCCTGTGGACCATCAATGCTTAAGTGCGCTGGCTTACGTCCATGCCTTACCTCTTTGACAAGGTTCGCGGCGATGGACGTGAGAGTGCTGTCTGGGAAGCCAGCACTGCTCAGACGAAGAGCCTGTTGTTGAACACTCAAGTTCACCTTGTGTGCGCATGATGTTTGAAGGGCGGCTCTCAAGCAGTTCAAAGCTATCCCTCTCTTAACAATTTTTGAATGGGCCGAATTATAGCTTAGGATTGGCTTTTTTGACCGAGGACATCGAGGACAATATG
Source organism: Amblyomma americanum (assembly GCF_052857255.1). Lineage (NCBI taxonomy): Eukaryota > Metazoa > Arthropoda > Arachnida > Ixodida > Ixodidae > Amblyomma > Amblyomma americanum. The sequence continues at coordinate 91,898,077 of NC_135504.1, read as the reverse complement.
TCCAACATACCGAATGATCTTTAAAACTGATGTTTAAATCAAGGTACTGCAGGGAACCCTCAATCGGGACCTCACGAGTTAGTCTCAGTCCCTTCGCACATTCTTTAAAAAGGCTAAAAACGCCCTCCACGATGACATCTCTTTGCTCAGGCGGCACTTCTTTCAACAGAACAAGATAATCGTCAACATATCTACAATTTTTTGCGACAAAGGTCTTGTCAGTGCGCGAAAAAATTTCTTTGTCAACACAGGCTAAAAATAGGTCACTTAAAACTGGTGCAATGCACGAACCAATGCATATACCTTGTTTCTGAACGTAGGAGTCAGCATTAAAATCGACAAGAGTTGAAGAAAGATAAAAACTCAGCAGTTCCAAGAAGTTGTCAACTGACAAACCTGAAGAATTCTGGAAGGAGACTGTGCCATGGGACTCGATGCTCTCCCTAACAGCGGTACAGAGCTCAGCCTGAGGTATGGAGTAGAAAAGTTCCTCCACGTCAATAGAAAACTCATAACGCACATCTGCGCTGTCTTCGTGTGTCGAGAGAAAACGAACAACCTCATTCGAGTCCCTTGCAAGGAAAGGATCATTCAATTGCAGTAGGTTAAGGCTCTTTTGAAGGAACTTCGAGAGTTCACCCTGCCAGCAGCCTTGCTCAGTGACAATAGCTCTCAGAGGTATCCCTTCCTTGTGCGTCTTGGCTGAGAAAAACAAGCTTAGCTTGTCCCTTTTTGCACCCATCATACTTCTGGCAAGGCAATCAAGGCTTATTTCATGGCACAGAGCCAAGGCTATTTTCTTCATCTTAGCCGGGACACTCTTGGAACACACAAAATTTTTTTCCACAGTTCTGCATGCTTTTTCACTGAACATTGATGTAGGCATAACTACAAATCCCCCTTCTTTATCGGAAACGAGTAACTTCAGATCTTTTTCATTTAGATATTCTACCGTATCTTTTACCGCCAATCTTAAGGATGATTTGTGTGGTTTTGAGGGGAGACATTGCACAGCCTCTGCGACACACCTGCTCTTATCATCGCTGCTAGCACGGCTCGCTATGTGCCTGACCATGCCTAAAAGAGAAACAGGCGATTCTTCAGGTTCAATGCAAAATTTAGGCCCGAGTTTTAACACTTCCTCGACTTCAGCAGGTAGCTGTTCCAGTAAAATGCAAGTTATCTGCGCGGACCTGGCAGGCACTTTTCTACTACAATTCCTCCAGGCAATCAGGGTTGGTAGGAACTGCTTCCACAGAAAACCACAAACATGTGAAGCTTCGCCAGTTCTTGTCCTAAGCACAACTTCCCAGTCCTGCTGGGCACTCACTTGCGATGACGAGACGACGCGCAGGCAATCGTGCAAGTGCCATACTTGCCGCCACAGCTCTGACCTCAAAATCTTGACGATGAAGAAGAAGAAAGGGAATTTTAATGAAAGAAAGGCGGAGAGGTCGGCCGGTGGTAACAGGGCCCTGGCCTGCTACTCCACACAGGGGAAAGGGAAGAGGAGGAAAAGGAAAGTGTGAATGAAGGCTGATGATGGCATAATACAATGAGTTTCACGGGTGATGTCTATGCACACGCACACACACACACACACACAACACTGGCTGGCGCTCGCATCGCGGTTACTGGACACACATAAAACTCAAAACTGGTGTCTGCAACACAACACCGACACATGTCATTAACCATGTAGGTTGTGCACAGGCGGTCACAAACGAGTATCCAGGCCTGTTTCACACAAAAAGTTGAGCAGGGCTTTTGTCACACGCCACCAATCAGAACGTCTCGTCCTTGCGCCCAGAAGAGTTTCCTCAGAGAGAGGGCGAGAGTCCAGGTTTTTCACGGTCGCCTCCAATGTTGTTCTTGCATGCGTCTTGCATGTTGGACTGAAGGAGCGCAGGGGGCGAACAAGGCTTGAACTTTGAACGGAACCAAGCGGTTGTTAAGCGCGAAGGTGAGAATCCTGGCACGGCACGTTGTGACGGCTAGCAAATTCACATATGTAGTTGGAAGGTCACATAAAAGAAAGTGGGGAAGGACAGGGCCCAATGTACTAGAAAGGAGCGTTATTAAAGAATTAAGTTGGGCTAGTTGGTGCTTTTGATTCACAGACGGCGACATATTACTAGCGTTAATAAACACAAAGGACAGAGAGCAGAAACACACAGGACAGACGCTAGACTTCAACTGCCGTTTATTACACACGCACGAGAAGATATACTATGCGCTTCTGCGCACGCTCGCTGTACAAGACAGCTCTGATTGAGAAGAATGCTGGCTATCGCTTACATATAGAGTACTAAAAAGAGAGAGAGAGAAAAAAACAATGTAAATTAACAATAGATTGAATCGCGTGCTTTTTGCCAGGTATGCAATTTCTTTACTCGTGAGGGCTATTGAAGGGGTGCTCGTGAGGGCTATTGAAGGGGGCTATTGATAGGAAAATATTTGAGGCCTTTTGTATTGATAAGACAGGAGATAAATGCGTGAGCACCCCTTCAATAGCCCTCACGAGTAAAGAAATTGCATACCTGGCAAAAAGCACGCGATTCAATCTATTGTGAATTTACATTGTTTTTTCTCTCTCTCTCTTTTAGTACTCTATATTTCAGCGATAGCCAGCATTCTTGTCAATCAGATTTCTCTTGTATTGCGAGCATGCGCAGAAGCGCATAGTATATCTTCTCATGCGTGTGTAATAAACGGCAGTTGAAGTCTAGCGTCTGTCCTGTGTGTTTCTGCTCTCTGTCCTTTGTGTTTATTAACGCTAGTAATATGTCGCCGTCTGTGAATCAAAAGCACCAACTAGCCCAACTTAATTCTTTAATAACGCTCCTTTCTAGTACATTGGGCCCTGTCCTTCCCCACTTTCTTTTATGTGACCTTCCAACTACATATGTGAATTTGCTAGCCATCACAACGTGCCGTGCCAGGATTCTCACCTTCGCGCTGAACAACCGCTTTGTTCCGTTGGAAGTTCAAGCCTTGTTCGCCCCCTGCGCTCCTTCAGTCCAACCTGCAAGACGTATCGTCAAGATTATGAGGTCAGAGCTGTGGCGGCAAGTAAGGCACTTGCACGATTGCCTGCGCGTCGTCTCGTCATCGCAAGTGAGTGCCCAGCAGGACTGGGAAGTTGTCATATTTGGTTATAGTAGAGGTGTACAGCTGGCCTGAGCAGGACTGGCTTTCAAGATAATGTCCCGTCCTCTTGTTGGACTCCGTGGTGGGTGGCTTGTACCATGACCGAATAGCTACTTTTTTTATGGTTCCCCCTGTTTCAAAACCAGATCGCTCCCTAAAAAGAGGGCGGAACGAGGCAGACGACTTCTTTCAAAGAATAAATGCAACTTTTCCAAAATATCACGTGGTCCATAGTAAAGAACAGCATAAGCGGGTGAGAATAACATCCCCCTTCCTTGTGTCGAAGTGCTTGACAGAAGCAGGCATTGGCTATAAGCTCTCAAGAATGGCCAGCGGCGATTTATTGCTCGAGCTGTGCGACAATGTCCAACACTAAAGCTCTCGAACCTAACGTCCATAGGTCATAGGGGAAATCCCTGTCTCCGTAACATTCTGTCGATCACTTAACACTGTCCGAGGCGTAATATCCGAAAATGATTTTTTTCACATCAACGAAAATGAAATGCTCGAAGGCCTCACCGTTCAACACGTCATAGATGTCCACCATAATCAAGATCCGGAAGGACAATAAGGAAATAGACACCAAACACTTGATCTTTACGTTCAGCACCAGCACACATTGCCCGACACAATCGACGTGGGATATTTGAAAGTTAATGTTAGACCATACATACCCAACCCTCGCAGATGTTTCAATTGTCAAAGGTTCGACCACGGCTCACAGACTCTCCGCGGTTCCAAACTTGCGCAAAGTGTGCTTCGAATGATCACCAGTCTGACGGATGTGACGCAGCCCCGCGCTGTGCAAACTGTGAAGGAGACCATGCTGCATTCTCCAGGGCGTGTCCGTCCTGGAAGAAAGAGAAAGAGATAATAACCGTATAGAGAAAGGAAAACATTTCATTTAGAGAATCGAAAAGGCGTTTCGGACTTACAAGCATATTCTCCTTCACAGCAAAACAAAACATCGCTGATGTGGTGCGCAGGGGCGTAGCACCACACAGCAATCCGGCACCTGCCAAGGCCGCTTTCACAGAGCCTATGGCAGGGCCATCCACGCCCCAGGCAGGGTCAGTGAAAGCTGCCCGGTCATTGTCAAAGCAGGGAGCGCCGGTTCATGGGTCTGCATCCCGCAGAACCTCCCCCACCCTGTCGGGAGAGGCCTGAAACTAACACAACCGCGGCTGCTTGGTCCTCCAGCACCTCTGGCGAGGTGACGGATATATCTCCTAGTCCGCCCTCTTTGCAGCGGCGGAACTGCTCTCTTGAGCGGAAAAAGAACAGGACCCTCATATTGGGCCCACCATGTAAATAAATCACCTTCCATTTCCTTTCAACAACATAATCATGGCTTTTTTATTTCAGTGGAATTGTAGAGGACTTAGACGAAATTACAGTGACATAAGAATATTTTAGGGTCTGTTACCCATAGTTTTATGTCTTCAGGAGACCAATCTTAGTACACAACATGTGCATATCCGGAAACATTATAAAACTTTTATACGCTATCGAATGCAGGCAAATCGATTGTAGGGAGGTGTCGCGATTGTCGTTCAAAGCGGTATCTATGCTCATGAAATCAAGCTCAATGCAATACTTGAGGCGGTTTCAGTCAGCATCGCCAGCTATAAAACACCAGCAATGTGTTCCGTATACATTCCTGCACATTTCACTGTAACATTCCATACCTACAAGAACTGACAGATGAACTTCTAGAGCCATATCCAGTAGTTGAGGATTTTAACAATCACTCCTCTTTTTTGGGAAGTAAGAGCTGCGACTCTATGGGAAAAACAGTCGAAGATTTTATTCTCACTAACAATATATCAATATATGTGTCTTAAAAACGGAAAAGGCCACATACTGCTCTCCAACCTCGGGAAATATGAGCTGCTTAGAATTGTCTTTTAGATCACTATCTGTTTTTAACTATTTTAAATGGGATGTTATCCACAACCCATAAGACAGCGAATGCCTTCCTGTATTAATAAGTTTGACATCTGCACCAGAAATCATACCAACTAAACCGCGACGTTCGAAGCTGCATTTAGCAGACTGGGAACTTTTAGAGCACAAGCCAATTTGGAAGATATAGTTTTAGAAAACCTCAGCATCAATCAGGCAAACGAAATGTTCACGAATTGAATAACTGATGCCGAAGACTTAGCTATTCCTCAGTCTTCAGGAGTGGTGCGGCAAAACTATAAAGTGTGGTAGACAAAGGAATTTAAGGAAGCAAAAAAACAACAAAATAGAGCTTAGGGCAAATTTCGCAGGTACCTTACAGACGAGAACCTCGTACGTTTTAAAAAGGCAAGAGCAAAAGCTCGGTACCTCCGTCGCAGTGCCGAGAAAACTTCATGGCAGAGTTACATTTCGTCTATAAGCTGTCAAAATAACTTCAAAGAAAATGTGGGAACAGGTTCGGAAATTAAATGGCAACATCTCACCGTTCACGATTCCTCTTTTGACAACACCTGGCATACAAACAAGCACAAGGGAACAGGCAGACATTTTGGGGGAACACTTCGCTGCAGTTTCGAGTTCATCTCACTATACGCAGTCATTCGTGAAATACAAATGTGTTGCCGTAAAAACAGACCTCCAATCAGTGGTGGTGCAAACCAAGAATCCAACAATGTAATCCCTCACCAAGAAATCAATACTGTACTGTCTGCCGGTAAAAAAAAACTGCTCCAGGACCCGACCGGATACACTATCAAATGCTTGCATATCTTTCGTAGCCTGCCATAGAGGCTCTCTTGGATTGCTTTAACAAAAAATATTCACAAAAGAAAAAATACGTAAAGAGTGGAAGAAAGCCATCATAGTTCCATTCCTGAAACCTGGAAAACCACCAAGCAGCTATGGGCTGATAGCCCTCACAAGTTGTCTCGCGAAAAGTTTTAAAGTATCCTTAATATAAGATTAACATTTGTCCTTGAATCCGCCCCTCACAGAAGTGCACAACTAAAATATCTCTTTCTCTCGAGAGTGGTCCCATACGCGAAAGTGATGAGATACGGGTACTCGGACTCTACATGCACAAACACAGGCGGCCAGACACTACATTGGCCAAACTCCGCAAGGTGGGGGACCAGGTGGGCCGCATGGTCCGCCGGGTTTCCAACAAACGCGGAGGCTTACGAAGTAAGGATGCCTTGCGGCTGGCAAACGCCTTCGTAACTAGTCGAATTCTCTATTCGACTCGTTATCTCCCCCTACGGAAACAAGGGGAGGACGCCCTTGAGGTCATCCTTCGCAAAATTGTTAAACGTGCCCTTGACCTCCCCGTCACTACTTAAAACTGCCGGCTTATGGCCCTTGGGGTGGTGAATACTTTCCGGGAGCTCCGGGAGGCGCACCTTACAAATCAGTACACGTGCTTGTCGCTAACGGAGTCGGGTCGCCGCCTTCTTGCTCGACTCCATATCCAACACACCCCTCCAATGGAAGACAGGTTTCACATCCCGGAACTGTGGAGACGTGCCCTCCACGTGCGGCTTCTTCCAGCAAACATGTCACATGAAGACCATAATGGTTGGCGCCTGGCACGAGCGGAAGCGCTTGCCCGATATTATTGCAACAAAACAGGTGTATACTACGTGGACGCCTCCGGCCCTCACCACGGGGGATGGTACACGGCCGCGGTAGTTCACAACAGCAACACAGTTAACGGCCTCACTTTCAGAGCCCGCAGTGCAACACAAGCAGAAGAGGTCGCCATTGCTCTCGCGTCCTCACATTCCAATTAAAAATACATAATCACCGACTCGCGAGGGGCCTGTCGGAACGTCGAACAAGGCTACACTCCCTTCCTAGCCTATCGAATATACCAAAATTGCATACGGGATACGGACCCCGCACACCGTCACCAAATATGGGCCACTGCTCATCAGGGATTGGCAGGAAACGAGGCAGCAGACGCAGCCGCCCGCGCGCTCTCTCACCGGGCTATTTTCTCCTCCCCAACTGATCAGGAACCCGATGTTAATCCGGTCTATACGTTCAAAAATATCGCAACCTACTATCAAGATAGCCATCGCATTTACCCTGGCCCATGTAAAGGCCTCAAGAAGGCGGATGAACGGCTCCTTCTCCGCCTCTTCACCAATACATTGTTGTGCCCGGCAGCCCTAAAACATTTCCACCCCTCCTTTAGCGGCAACTGCCCGCACTGTAGCGCGGTGTCTTCGGACACCTATCACATGGTGTGGGCCTGCCCCTCCAACCCGGCCATTCCCCCCATCCCCAACCCAACCCGGGAGGACTGGGAGGCGACCCTGCTCGGCTGCCACGACTTACAGGCCCAACAAACCTTTGTCGGGCGCGCCCGGGCGGCGGCTACCGCCACTGGGGTCCCAAACTAGGGACCTCCACGTAGTGTTTGTAAGGATCGGTCCCTTACGGGCTGATCCAAACACCTCCTGTCCGTTCTGAATAAATGTTTTCACCACCACCACCGCCAGCAGTGACATTAATGCTCCCAGAAATGTAGGAAATTACAATCTAGAATGACCAATTCCGCATATAATAGCGTATTAGCGCATTCGCGTCCTACCCTTAAAGGGGAGCTTATGTGTCCCACACATTTTCTTTAAAGCGAATGCTTTAGTACTCCTTTCCGTAGCTCTTTTGGCATATGTTAACGCAAGAGCGTTAAGGAGCTCGTCTCGCAGAAAAGTCGGTGTCGGCGGCGTTTTGGCCGTGAGCGAAAAATACGCATCACGGTGAACAACTTGAACAGCGCCGTAAGGGAAGAGATTTTAACGCGATAGCGTTAAGGATTGGTTGACCCATTGATCGATTGATCGATTCTTCGAACGATTTATTGATTAATAGATTGATCGATTCCATTATTGATTGACTGACTGACTGACTGACTGACTGATTGACTGACTGACTGACTGATCGATCGATCGATCGATGGATCGATCGATGGATTTTTTCTTCCCTTACTGCGCGATATCCAGCGAGAAATGTGAGACAGGTGTCACTTCTTTTCTTTGAAAGCAATTGTTCATTTCATTTTCCTTTCCTTACTGCCCGGTTCGGGTGTCCGCGGAGATATGTGAGGCAGGCGTCTTTTCCTTAAATTCTCCAACGGGCCAGGCATGGCGCCGAACGGGCGATGGCGTTCCGTGTACACCTCGGCAACGCTGCGACACGCAGTCACGTCTCACTATTAAAGACGAAGCTTAGGCGTCCTCCAATGTTTTTCATTTGGCTTTGAACCGAGGAGAACCACGTGACATCGCCGAGTCGCAGCTGCGCCGTCTCATCAATCTTCAATTTTCTTCAAAAGCAAAGGAAATGCGCATTACTGGCCCCTTGGAACAGTGGACACCTCAGACGCACTGTAAAGGAGCTTTGAAACGCCTCCTGAGGAGAACTGAAATCACTCAGTCACAGCATTGGGTTGTCATGAACACTTCAGCGGTATAAAAATTAGCCGTGGTTTAACTACTGCTGAACTAGGTTAGAGATCGAAAGCTGTGCTGTATAGGGCAAGTAGACGCGGCTAGGCGTCTGTAACGTTGAGTGCGTTCATCACGGCCGGTAAGCAGTGCGCCCACACTACCACCGTGGCAGGGGGCGGTTAAAATAATGGTTGATGGCGAGAAGTCGGTCACCCAATGAACGCTGCGGCCTAATGCTGCAGTGCCGGTCTCTGCCACAACGTTGTCAGCGTTAATGCATGCAGCCCGTATTTCTCTCTCTCACCACCGCAACATACCTGAAACCGCGATGGAGGCGTCCACTGACCAACAGAGGTAGTTATGCGCCCTTCCTTTCGTCAAAATCATCAGAGCCTAGAACTCTAACGCATACATACATTGCCCGCCGTGGTGGCTGAGTAGTTAAGGCGCTCGTCTATTGAGCCGGGCTACCCGGATTCGAACCCGACCTCGGAAGCCGCGTTTCGATGAAGGTGAAACACAAAAGGCGCCTCTGTGCTGCGCATTGTTAGGTCACGTTAAAGATCCCCAGGTGGTCTAAATTATCCCGGAGACCTGCACTACGGCACCTGTTTCTTCCTTTCTTCTCTGAGTCAGCCCGCCGCGGTGGCTCAGTGGTTAGGGCGCTCTACTACTGTTCCGGAGTTCCCGGGTTCGAACCCGACCGCGGCGGCTGCGTTTTTATGGAGGAAAAACGCCAAGGGGCCCGTGTGCTGTGCGATATCAGTGCACGTTAAAGATCCCCAGGTGGTCGAATTTATTCCGGAGCCCTCCACTACGGCACCTCCTTCATCCTTTCTTCTTTCACTCCCTCCTTTATCTCTTCCCTTACGGCGCTGCTCAGGTGTCCAACGATATGAGACAAATACTGCGCCATTTCCATTTCCAAAAAAACAAATTATAATTATATTCTCCGAGTCACTCCTTTATCACTTTCCTTACGGCGCGGTTCAAGTGTCGGCCGGTATGTGAGAGAGTTACGGCGTCTTTTCCTTTCCTAAAAACAAATTCTCAATTTTCTCAACGTTACAGACGCTAAGCCGCATCTACTTGACCGATTCACCACAGCTTTCGCGCTCTAACCAGGTTCAGCAGTAGTTAAAAAGCAGTTAATGTTTGTAGGAAGGAACTGGTGCAGTAATGGCCCTACATCATGGTGGACACCCGAACCGCGCCGTAAGGCAAGGGAAGATGGATTGAAAGAAATTGAGAAGAGGTGCCGTAGTTGGCAGATGCCTTCGTAATAATTTTGACCACTTGAGAATCTTTTACGTGCACTGACATCGCACAGCACACAGATGACTTTTCGTTTCGCCTGCATCGAAAACGTTCCCATACAAAAACTTTTGGCTGGTGTACGGAGATTATATTGTATTCGGTGAAGAATGCGAGCTTCAGGAATCGATAAGGACGGGTGGGGCAGTTGTAAATCATAATTATAATTGGTTTTTGGGGAAAGGAAATGGCGCAATATCTGTCTCATATATCGTTGGACACCTGAACCGCGCCGTATGGGAAGGGATAAGGGAGGGAGTGAAAGAAGAAAGGAAGAAATAGGTGCCGTTGTGGAGGGCTCCGGAATAATTTCGACCACCTGGGGATCTTTAACGTGCACTGACATCGCACAGCACACGGGCGCCTTAGCGTTTTTTCTCCATAAAAACGCAGCCGCCGCGGTCGGTTTCGAACCCGGGAACTCCGGATCAGTAGTCGAGCGCCCTAACCACTGAGCCACCGCGGCGGGTAAATCACCCAAGTCCAATTTTTCTGTGCGTGCAGTGTTCGTCGACAGTGAGATTGTAAGCCCTGACGGCGTGCACCGTCGGTGGACTCGTCCATGGAATCCCCGGCGCCCGGTTTATAATATGATGTTACGTAGGCGCATAATTTCCATTCGGCCGGCACTTGAAACTGTGGGGCGCATGTCTTGCTGCTGCACAAAATTTTAAGGTGCAAGCATTTGTGCGCTCTGTGCAAGCATGTGTGCGCTGCAGCAATAGTAGATGAGCATGTAATTTTGAAATTCAAACAGGTATACGATTGTCTTAAGTCTTTATTATCTGTATTTGACATAAAACGCTTGCTCGACCAGCGGTGTGCAAGGTCTGGTAGCTCGGAAATAAGAAGCACTGATATAAGTTCAGAATCAGCGCCACAAACCTAGCAAAGCAACTGGTGTACTATATGGTGCTCAATATCAAAAAATGAATGACTGTCAACGAGAACCGAACAACTCCGTTTCCAGTAATAGCTCGGTATACTCCTGAAGACAATTTTGAGGCCCCGATAGACTAATTTGGCGATAGGCATCTTCTGACAGCAAACGATTCTGCGGTGGTTAAGCGTACATCCAAATATAAAATTTGCAGCATTTTTCAGAGCACTGACACACCCCTGTACGTGTAAAGATCTCCAGGCGTTCGCTACTGATCCGCCTCTCTACACTGTGCTCCCCTTCCCATTCCTTCAATGCATCCTTTATAAATGCGCCTTTAGAATTTCACCTCCAACGAAATTCGACTCATCCCTGCCGCGGCGGTCGAAATTCGATGGAGGCGAAATTCTAGAGGCCAGTGTACCATGCAATGTCAGTGCACGTTAAAGAATCTCAGGTGATCTAAATTCCTGGAGCCCTTCATCACGGAATCCCTCATAGCCTGAGAGAGCCAACGAATGAACGCCGTGAGCGGACGCACTTCATGTCGGCTCAGTGGATTTTCACTCGGGACGGCGAATTTTTCACCTGGAATGGACTGATACTACCCATAATCGGTCAGTGAAGGTGTTAGGCACCCGTTCCCACCATTTTCCGTGCACTTCCGACCACTTTTGCTCGAAAAAGACTCTAACGCTCCGAGCCAAGCGCGGTACGCTAGGCCTCGCGTTGTGCCTAGCCCAACAAGGGCGGTCCTCCAGCCCACGCCTCGCCCCGCGCCACGCTGCGCGGCGCTGAAAATGAGCTCGGAGGCGTCCCTGCCACCCACAACAAATGAAGTCTTGGATTCCGACATGGACTTAACCGACTCACAAGACCGAACTGAAAGCGGTCCGACGAACAGTTCGTCCCCGGCCTCGCCACCGCCTACTACCCCTCTGCCCAACGGCTGGAAGATAGCCTTGAGCAGACATCAAGAAAGGAAGCTTCGCAAAGCAGCCCGGACTGAAACCATCAGCCAAGTGCAGGGCAGCACAGACTCCCAGGACCCCCACCAAATCACAAACATCCTACGCCAAAGGAACGCGGCCTTCGAGTGCAGCTCCCGCCTCTACCGCAAACGGACATCAAAATCGTGATTCGACCTCGGCGAGGACTCGCTTTAAAGAACTTCTCAAATCTCGATCTTGCCCAAGCAGTAAGTAACGCCTGTCCAGAACCGCAGCAGGTGGAAGGAAGGTACCAGCTCAGCCCCCACTACGGATCAAATATCCTCGTAGCGAGCACTCCGCACGCCAACGAACTTCGACAAATCAAGACACTGTCCCTTGGAGACCTCACTCACGACGTGAACGCTTACATACCTTTCACAGAGCACGAAAACGGGGCGTAATCCACGGAATTCCGGACCACGTGACACCGGAAGCTCTCCAGACGGGCCTATACATCCGCTCACGCGGGGCCACCGTACTCGACGTACGACGCATGAGCAAAACATCGTCAATGCTGATCACTTTCAACGGTCCGACCACCCCCAAAGCTGTGTACTTCAAGAGCGCGGAGTTTCGTTGACATCTGTACCGCCCAGCACGACAATTCTGCTATGTGTGCATGCAGCCGAGTCATTGCTCAGATGTGTGCCCCACACCGTACCTGGCGGCCTGCAGGAAATGCGGGGCCCAAGATCCTCCTCACGTACATCAGTGCCTACCGAAGTGTGCTCTGTGCGGAGGAACACACGACACCGGCAGCAAGCAGTGCCCCAATCGGTTCAAACCACTCAAGCAAAAGCCACCATCCGTCCGATCCTCCACCACACCCATCAAGGAACAACACCGTTCAGGAAAGACAACAAGGCCCGAACTCGGACGCCGCGCTGGTTCAACACGGACGACGAGCCATCCAGCCAATGCTGCAGCAGTAGGAGCAGATCGAGATCCGTCTCCACCAACCGGTCAACCCCTCCTCCCCCTGAACCCAAGCAAAAAAAGGAAATCAGCCGGCCACACCAGGGGCAAGACAAGGCCACGGACAAAAAGGTGAGCTGGGCAGAGCTCGTTAAGAACTCTCCCACTGTTCCTTCGAACATACCCACTCCACCCAAATGCTCAGACTGCGCCAAAATGGCACACACTATCGACAAGCTACGATCCCAGGTAGCGGAGCTAGCCCGCAAGTGCACTCCTCTCACCACCCCCCAAGTCCAACCTCCCCTACCTCCCACACCCCGGGACGTTGAGACTTCCCCCAAACCACTGCTACCATCAGTGGCGACACCCACTCCCACACCTCGCCAACCGACAACCACCCTCCTCCCCAACACATATGAAGAAATAGAGGGACGTCTCTTGAACAGCATTATGAACAACATAAACCCCCTTCTGACAACGTTCACTTCCCAGCTCTCAGCCCAAATCGCACAAATAGGCGCGCGCCTGGACGCACATGAATCCCAATTTGTTACCCTACAAGCACTGATAAACACCAAAGCCCCTAGCAGAAAACCTGTTACCAGCTCTGACAAAACTCGAGCAAAAACCTACCGGTCCGCGACCGCGGCGGTCGCTATGAGTAGCGACAACGAATCTGTCAGGAGCTTTACTAGCCACCAGGATGGCTCCGCTCTCTAAATCAGGCACTCCTGACCGCCTAGAGATCTGGCAACGGAATTGCCTAAGTTTCAGGAGAAAACAAAGCCTCTTGAAACAATACATCAATGTCACCCCAATTCGACCCGATATAATCTGCGCCGACTCTCCCAGGATATTACACAGTCCACAACGCGAGCTCGCCAAAAGTTGCCACCCTTGTTTCTAAGGACATCACGGTGGTCGAACACTCCTTGAGAGAACAGGGGATCAACTGCAATATGATTGAGGTCATTCCCAACTAGAGGGGCCGCAAGCGCACCTTCGTTCTAAACGTGTGTCACTCCCCATGAGCAACCAAGGCCGATTTCTCTGACATACTTCAAGAGGCGTTATTAAAGAATTAGGTTGGGCCAGTTGGTGCTTTTGATTCACAGACGGCGACATATTACTAGCGTTAATAAATACAAAGGACAGAGAGCAGAAACACGCAGGACAGACGCTAGACTTCAACTGCCGTTTATTACACACGCATGAGAAGATATACTATGTGCTTCTGCGCATGCTCGCAATACAAGACAAATCTGATTGACAAGAATGCTGGCTATCGCTGACATATAGAGTACTAAAAAAGAGAGAGAGAGAAAAACAATGTAAATTCACTATAGATTGAATCGCGTGCTCTTTGCCAGGTATGCAATTTCTTTACTCGTGAGGGCTATTGAAGGGGTGCTCACGCATTTATATAACTCCTGCCTTATCAATACAAAAGGCCTCAAATATTTCCCTATCAACCTGCTTGTCGAACCGCATCAACACGCGAGTGCTTCGAAAAAGAGGGGTGCGCTCTTCCTCCTCAATTTCGCCGTGTTTCTTTGTCTTGCACTTGCGGCAATGGGTCGCCAAATGGCCACCTCCCATTAGCGCTGCGACAGTTGTGCGATGCTTCCGCAATCTTTCGTTGAGGCACTGGTCCGTCTGGCCTATGTAGCACTTGCCACAAGACAGTGGTATCATGTAGACCACCCCAATGATGCAGTTAACAAACTGCGTGGCGTGCTTGGTTCCACAGGCTATGGGTTCTCTGGTGGTGTTCACCATGCGGCACATCCTGGACATTTTGAGCGGCGCCGAGAAAACAACGCGTACGCCGCACTTTCCCGCCACCTTTTTGAGGCGATGGGACAGGCCATGCATGCATGGCACACACACAGGACGCCCCTGTGGACCATCAATGCTTAAGTGCGCTGGCTTACGTCCATGCCTTACCTCTTTGACAAGGTTCGCGGCGATGGACGTGAGAGTGCTGTCTGGGAAGCCAGCACTGCTCAGACGAAGAGCCTGTTGTTGAACACTCAAGTTCACCTTGTGTGCGCATGATGTTTGAAGGGCGGCTCTCAAGCAGTTCAAAGCTATCCCTCTCTTAACAATTTTTGAATGGGCCGAATTATAGCTTAGGATTGGCTTTTTTGACCGAGGACATCGAGGACAATATGTCCAACATACCGAATGATCTTTAAAACTGATGTTTAAATCAAGGTAGTGCAGGGAACCCTCAATCGGGACCTCACGAGTTAGTCTCAGTCCCTTCGCACATTCTTTAAAAAGGCTAAAAACGCCCTCCACGATGACATCTCTTTGCTCAGGCGGCACTCCTTTCAACAGAACAAGATAATCGTCAACATATCTACAATTTTTTGCGACAAAGGTCTTGTCAGTGCGCGAAAAAATTTCTTTGTCAACACAGGCTAAAAATAGGTCACTTAAAACTGGTGCAATGCACGAACCAATGCATATACCTTGTTTCTGAACGTAGGAGTCAGCATTAAAATCAACAAGAGTTGAAGAAAGATAAAAACTCAGCAGTTCCAAGAAGTTGTCAACTGACAAACCTGAAGAATTCTGGAAGGAGACTGTGCCATGGGACTCGATGCTCTCCCTAACAGCGGTACAGAGCTCAGCCTGAGGTATGGAGTAGAAAAGTTCCTCCACGTCAATAGAAAACTCATAACGCACATCTGCGCTGTCTTCGTGTGTCGAGAGAAAACGAACAACCTCATTCGAGTCCCTTGCAAGGAAAGGATCATTCAATTGCAGAAGGTTAAGGCTGGTAAGAGCACTGGTAAGGCTGGTTAAGGCTGGTAAGTTGGTAAGAGCACCGAACGCGATATTCGGTGGTCGTGGGTTCGGATCCCACCGGCGGCATGGTTGTTTTCTCTGCTGCTTTATAAGTAATTTTCTTTAGGCGATTTATTAATCTGAGTAATATTATCCCACTAATTAGCACTACACATTAAAAAAAATTCCCCTATGCACCTTGCTTTCGCTGACTGCTGGCTCCCTTCATAACTATATATATATATATATATATATATATATATATATATATATATATATATATGCAGGGTTGTGAAACGCTTCATTTTATCCATAGATTTATTTTGAGTCGATGTTTTGACGTTTCGAACAGAGCCTATCCTTTCCTGAGTTTCAAAACTTTGCATTTTGCCTCTAGCAACCAAATCCGGTTATCAATATATATATATATATATATATATATATATATATATATATATATATATATATATATATATATATATATTAGCAGACAAGGTAAAAGAAATTAGGGGCTCGTTTTTGACAAACTTATGAAGGGAGCCAACAGTCACCGAAACCCAGGTGCATAGTGGAATGTTTAATTTTTTTAATGTGTTCTTATCAATGAGACAATATAACTCATATTATTCTATTCCGTAAAGAAAATTACTTCTAAAGAAGCAGAACAAATAACCATGCCGCCGGTGGGATCCGAACTCACGACCGCTGAATATCGCGTCCGGTGCTCTACCAACTGAGCTACGGCGACGGCGGTCCAATGTGCTGCTCTAGTATGTATTTATGTTTACTGGGTGTAAGCGAATCTTGACAGTGTTCACCAGCGCCATTCTCATTCATAGCGGCGGACGTAGTACGTCCTGTATTATAGCGAGTGTGACGTGGTACGTTGTCTAACTGTGCGAGAGCCCTCTTGTGCTACCTATGGCATCAAGACTGCTAGAACCGAGACCCTCGTTAAGCTATTAGCAAACAAGGTGAAGGAAGCGAGGGCCTCGTTTTTGACAAACTTATGAAGGGAGCCAACCGTCACTGAAACCAAGGTGCATAGGGGAATGTATAATTTTTTTATTTGTTGTTCTTATCAGTGGGATAATTACACCTAACCTACGACCACGGAAATTCGCGTCCTGTGGCACCTTGCCAATTGTCGAGGAGCTGCCTTTCTTTCTTCGGATTGTCATCAAGGTTCATGAAGTTTATACAATAACCGGAAGATGAGCAATGCCATATTTGTTTAGTTAATAAATGGGTTATTTTGCACACGGAATGCATTTATGTTCTCTGAACCAGCAGCCAATATGTTTGATAGTGTTTGTTCTAGTGACACGACTTCAGCAGTCTGGCTTTCAAGATTACGCCTGATCAAATCTACAAAAATAAAAAAGTTATCGGTTCACCAATGACAAAAGGATACCAAGTCACTATGATAGAAGGGTCGGAAGAGAAGTCCACTTGCACTGACCAAAGCGACATTTTCTGTCTCGAAAGTATTCAGCTACTCGGAAGCCAGCCCTTGCATTGCTTCTTACCTCTGTATTCTTGTATACCCGTAGGCAGGCAGCTGTTCTAAAATTTAATGGATAAGAAAATGAATCTTATGGAATGAATTCCAGTGTTATTTGACATATTTTGACCATTCATCATTAACAGTCCTATTCTGTGGCCATTACTTTCTGTTCTTCTGATGAACGTGCTGCGCCAAGGCTTGATTTACCTCGGGCATTGGATGCCAGCGAGAAATCACATGTTTCTTTGAACCTCTACGCGTTGGAAATGCTTAACCTCTGCTGCATTCATGTGTAATACAAACGGAAAAAAAAACAAGGAAAATATTCAGCATTACAAGTGCCGATTTTACGATACGTCATAACGAAACATCAGACCAGGAAGCCGCACTGAACACATATCGAAAGGCCACCTGATGGATACTTCGGGCCATAAGTGAGTGCTGGTTCCTTCTCACCCCCCCCCCCCTCCCCGCCCCGTACTCCTACCATGCGTAGGCGCGCATTGCACCTGTGCACGGCGCACGCGATGATTGACCCCAACGTTCAAGATTCCAATATAGATAATATACCTCTAAACGACAACAATGAATGCCCAGATTCTCATTCAACGCATCCGGAAGACGACGTAATAAGTCCCTGAAAAATGATCATCAACGACAGACGGCGGCCCGGACAGAGGAAATGGATCACACTCACCGGAGACATGCACCGCCACGGCACAATTCCGCCGCTCCCTCGGGGCGATTACAACATCGTCATTAATTGAGAGGCGGTCTGGTCGCAGATGAACACTCCGCCATCGGCCTCCAAGCAGCCATCCAGACTAGACTGCCGTCAATCGCGCGCTGCTTACATCAGGCGATAATTCAAGCGAATGAGCGAAGAAAATGTTGCAGTTATGTTCATTGGGGCTAAACATATATATGCTGCAGCTCTCCGCAACCTGGAAACGGTAACCATCGAAGGTTGAACGAAGGAAAAAGCATCACACATCGCTCAACAGTAACGCAGCGCGGCTGGTGCGGGAACGAAATTCCCGAAAGTGAACTCGATATGCTCGACCACAAGGCCATCGCTTCGGTGCACTACACTACAATAAAAGAAACACAGTTCTCCTGACTGACCATAAAAAAGGGCCCCAAGCGGGTTTTGAAGCCGCACAACGTGGATATGCGGTTGTTAGACGGCGGAACGTATCAATGGCCCGTCAACACACGGGTTTGGTCCACGGCCCTTTTCCCAAGTATTTCCCCGAATTCGGCAATCCGAGCACAGGAGAAACGTTGTACCCATTATAGAGCCGGTGGGGTGGGTACCCGGCGATACTGGGGATCGAACCCAGGAACTCTCGAATGCGAGGCGGGTACTGAACCACAATTCCACCGCTTCGGTGTGGAACACGCTTAAAGAGTGTCCACATAGTTGTCATAAAATAAAAAAAATAAAATTGCTGATGAGAGCGAGCATTATCCGCCGGCGCTGCAGAGATTCCTACGAAAACCTCGCATGAAAGCACGATCGTTTGCGGACAAACTTCTGGCGCCGATTCTAGGAAGTTGCATTCCCGCGACGACAAACGTGGCGGTACCCTTCGATGCAGGACGCCTCTCTTCGGACAGGATTCGTCGTTGTGACTGCCGATTTCATCGCGTTGAATGGTGAAAAATGGGGCAGCGGTCTTTCGCTTCGACTCGTCTCGCCTATTTAAAAAAAATTTGATTGATAAGCTTGTTTTATTTTATTTTTTCGAGTGACAATTCTGCCTCTTTTAGGCCCAAGAGAAGCGTCCTTTTTGTTGACAGCTGTTGTTCTCCTCCTAACAGACAGATGGTGCCACCAGGCTAAACTTATGGACGTACTTGCGGAAGAGCTTGCCTGCTCCGCGTGCGCGCTAGTCCTTTCCGACTACGCATTTGCCACTGCGCATGCGCAGCTTCCCTACGTAAAACTGTAATACATCTCCGCTAGCATGCCTCCAGCTTGCTAAATTTCTAGAAATGGCGTAACGTCCGGCAAAATTGCTGCATTTAGCGCAACCAGGAAACGGCAGACAGTGTCGATTAACCTCTTTTAACCTCTTTTCTTGCCATATCCTTGTGCGCCATGAGCAGACGACGACTGGCGACGTGGTTGCCATCAGGTGTGTACGAGGCAGCATTTCTGCGGCCGGTAATTTTGCTCGCTCTCGCCGCCGAATGCCCAAGTGTGAACGCGCCTTCAGGGTTGTTTGATGGTGGAACTATTCACTGGTCTGTAAAACCCAACTCTTTGATCCACGACCCTTTTCTCAAGCATTTCGCCCCAAAGGGTCCAGCAGAGCACCAGGGCAGGAGAAACCTTGAACCCATCAGAAAACCGGTGGGTACTCGGCCGCACTGGGGATCGAGTCCAGCACCTCCCTAATACGAAACGGATGCTCTGATATAAGACCATATGCTTCTGGGGCACCGTCGGTTTTCAGCTGTGTGCAGACAGCTGGCGCGGTCGGTCGATCCTTGAGGGCAGCATAAACCATTTTCTAAATTTAAAAAGACGGCCTTGTTAGAGAAAAGCCGGCTGACACATCTAGCTTTCTTTCTCTTAAGATCCCGACTGCCATGCGTGGCTTAACCTCTGCCGGAATGTAAGAAATAATACATTATTCTGACGCCAGAAGGCTTAAGCGCTGCAGCCTTATTTCCTCCTCCAAAACAGGGGCGGTCGCCACGGTGAACGAGTTCTTTCGAGAGCACAGCTTCATTTCGAGCCACGAATAGTTGGCGACCACGAGGATGGTGCGACTTGAGGACATAGCCAGATTTGCCTCTACGCCTGTGATACGACGGTTCTTCTCATAAATGCCCAAGAGATGCAAACATTTTCTCTTTAGAACGACTCGAAACTAGTCCTTACTCGATCAAACAAGTTCTTGCAGCGGGGAGAATGTTTTCCTAATGCGACACAACCCGCGGGTAAGCACGCATCATCTGCTCACTTATGAAAGCCGGCAGCTTGTACCGCCTTGCAGAATGTCTATGTGCAGCAAGCATTTGTGAGGAGATGCGAGGATGGGCTCCAACTGTCAGCCGCAATTGCCCGCCGAACACTGCAGCCCTGCAAGTGTCTCCACCGACGCGCAATCAATATTCCCGAGCGACCTGACACGAATTTCTATCGAATTCGACGAACGATTCCATTTCTACTGCACTAGTGAAGCACTGTCAGACCACACCGCTTAGCTATAGGCCCAACTTCTCAGCGCCGTAATCGTACCAAGCGTAAGCGGCGCACGCAATGATTGACCCCAACATGCACGAGCCCAATATGAATGATACACCGCTAAAAGGCAAAAATGAATGTTCAGATAGTAATAGCGCAGCCGTATGCGGGTGTATGTCTTGAAAAGTCCCGCGTGACCGGATTGTGGGTCAGCATGGAAATAGGCGCATATGTTCGTGCGCAGGTGGCGAGGAAAAACGAGTAACCACTTGCGGCCGTCGGTGCTAGTTGCGGCGATAGAGGAGGTTATCGCGAGTCACGAAGTGGGAAGCATGGCGGCGGAGAGTACGGGATGGAGAAGCAGCCGTTGGGTTGGAGAGAAAGTCGAGAAGGGAAGGGATCCAGGGGTCAATACTTTGCGCTGAGGGCATGTCGCTGATGTGAACGGACGACGGGGATACGTCAGAGATGGAAATGCTGGCGATCTCGGCTGGAAGTGGGCAGCGGGACAGGGCATCAGCGTCTTGATGCTTGCGGCTGAACGATAAACCACGCGGATGTCATATTCTTGCAGACGAAGAGCCCACCTGGCAAGGCGGCCGGAAGGGTCTTTCAAGGAAGAAAGCCAACAAAGCGCATGATGGTCCGTCACAACGTCAAAAGAGCGGCCATAAAGGTACGGGCGGAATTTGTCAAGGGCCCATACGACGGCCAAACACTCTTTTTCACTGACGGAGTAATTAGTTTCAGCCTTCGTAATTTGCGGCTTGCGTAGCAACAACGTATTCATCAAAAGCACAGATGCGCTGGGCGAGTACGGCGCCGAGGCCGACACCACTGGCGTCCGTGTGGACCTCGGTAGGAGCGGTCGAGTCGAAATGGCGCAGTATGGGCGGCGCTGTGAGGAGGCGGCGCAAGGTGTTATACGCATCGTCGCACGCCGGAGACCACATCGATAAGTCGGAACTGCCGGACAGTTGTGTTAAAGGCGCAGCAATCGAAGCAAAGTTGCAATAAACCTCCGAAAGTAAGAGCGCAGACCTAAGAAGCTGCGCAAGTCTTTGATGGAAGTGGGTTTGGGAAAGTCTGCGACAGCGCGTAGTTTAGCTGGGTCGGGACGAACGCCTTGCTTAGAGACAACGTGTCCTAAAATTGCCAGCTGACGCGCAGTAAAACGGCATTTCTTCAAGTTGAGCTGCAGGCCAGCGTCAAAGAGGCAGGTCAAAACGTGCTTCAGGCCGGATGGATGGGTTTCAAAGTCGGAAAAGACGACAACGTTGTCGAGATAGCCTACACACATTTTCCACTTGAGTCCACCCAAAATGGTGTCCATTATCCGCTCGAAGGTTGCAGGGGCATTAAAAAGGTTGAATGGCATCACAGTAAATTCATACAATCCGTCGGGGGTCACAAAAGCAGTTTTGGGACGATCGGCCGCTTCCATGGGGACCTGCCAGTACCCAGAACGTAAACCGAGGGAGGAAAAGTGCTCCGCCCCTTGCAAACAGTCCAGGGCGTCATCTATGCAGGGGAGCGGATAGACATCCTTGCGCGTTATCTTATTAAGGTGGCGGTAATCGACACATTGGACAGCCGTCGCCGTAGCTCAGTTGGTAAGAGCACCGAACGCGATATTCGGAGGTCGTGGGTTCGGATCCCACCGGCGGCATGGTTGTTTTCTCTGCTGCTTTATAAGTAAATTTCTTTATGCGATTTATTAATCTAAGTAATATTATCCCACTCATAAGCACAACACATTCAAAAAAAAGAACGTTCCCCTATGCACCTTGGTTTCGGTGACTGTTGGCTCCCTTCATAAGTTTGTCAAACGGGCCCCTCATTTACTTTACCTTGTCTGCTAATGCTTAACGAGGATCTCGATTCTGGCAGTCTTGATGCCACAGGTTGATTACGAGGGCTCTCGCACAGTTTCCGCCCTCGCCGTTAGATAACGTTCCACGTCACGCTCGCGGTAACACAGGCCGTGCTACGTCCGCCGCTATGGACGAGTGTGGCGCTGGTGAACACTCTCAAGGTTCCCGTACACCAAATAAACATAAATACCCACGAGAGCAGCATATTGGACAGCCGTCGCTGTAGCTCAGTTGGTAAGAGCACCGGACGCGATATTCGGAGGTTGTGGGTTCGGATCCCATCGTCGGCATGGTTGTTTTTTCTGCTGCTTTATAAGTAATTTTATTTAAGCGATAGATTAATCTTAGTATCATTATCCCACTGATTAGCACCACACATTAAAAAAAAAGATTAGACATTCCCCTATGCACCTTGGTTTCGGTAAATGTTAGCTGCCTTCATAGGTTTGTCAAAACGAGTCCCTCATTTCCCTTACCTTATCTGCTAATTGCTTAACTATGGTCTCGGTTCTGGCAGTCTTGATGCCATAGGTAGCATAAGAGGGCTCTCGCACAGTTTCCGCCCTCGCCGATAGATGACGTTCTACGTCACACTCGCGGTATTACAGGACGTGCTACGTCCACCGCCATGGACGAGGGTGGCACTGGTGAATACTCTCAAGGTTTGCATAGGAGCAAAAATATAAATACCCACGAAAGCAGCAGATTGGACAGCCGTCGCCGTAGCTCAGTTGGTAAGAGCACCGCACGCGATATTCGGAGGTCGTGGGTTCGGATCCCACCGGCGGCATGGTTGTTTTTTCTGCTGCTTTATAAGTAAATTTCTTTAAGCGATAGATTAATCTTAGTATCATTATCCCACACATTAGCACCAAACATTAAAAAAGAAAAAAAGGTTAGACATTTCCCTATGCACCTTGGTTTCGGTAGCTGTTAGCTCCCTTCATAGGTTTGTCAAAACGAGTCCCTCATTTCCCTTACCTTATATATATATATATATATATATATATATATATATATATATATATATATATATATATATATATATATATATATATATATATATATATATATATATATATATATTAGAAGAATAATTACTCTATCCTCCACATCCAATGTGCCAGTATGTCCCACAGTTAATCTTGAATAACGTTGTCGTAGGCTCTCTTAATGTCCAGAAATGCTAGCCATAGGGGCCTGTGTTCCTTTTCAGCGAACTCTATACACTGCATCAATGAAAACAGGTTGTCCTCTGAACTGATTTGTTTTCAGAACCCATTTTGTAGCTCCCATAGCACCCCCTCGTTCTCCACCGAAGCCTTCAATCGCCCTTTATAATCTGCATCACCACCCTGTAAACCACAATGTCACTGTTATGGGGCGGTAGTTACGTCAGCTTTGTCCCCCTTTCCTTTATATATCATGTTCATTCTACTTCTGCCTTTTCCCACTCTCTTTGCTAAAGTAAAGCTATTGCAGTAAAAGGTCTATCCTCCTTCGATAATTTATGTGCAAGATTTTTTCTTTAAACTTTTCTCTCATCCTTGTTTCTCTGTGTTTATCG